>NC_137120.1:12285604-12885604 GCF_949357685.1 Gobio gobio
TAAACAAGTGTATTCTGCATCTGGCACATCGGCCTTGGCAGTGGTGAAATCTGTGAGATTCACACACCTGTGGGCATCAGCCATGAGTAAACACCTGTTCCGTACAGCGCTGTGAACTTCTGCGGGCTTATATATAGACGATGGAAGAGCCCAGAGACCAGACAGACTGCAAACATGCTGAGGATCTTGTTGTTGAGTGTGCTGGCCGCCCTGGGTAAGACACCTCTCTCTTTCTGTGGAGAAAACCACAATCAGTTTGATTTTACCAACAAATGCATATGTACGTCTATATGGGCTCCAACTACAAATGACCACACTAGTATGTCTAAGTGTGTTTTTTTGTTTGTGCGTGTCCAGCGCTGGCTGAGCCCAGATATTTGGAGGAACAGGCCGTTGAGGAGAGGGTTGTGGGCGGAGAGGTGGCAAGACCCAACTCCTGGCCCTGGCAGGTACGACATTTTTAATTCGAACTCAACTGAAATATTTTAAATCTCAATAGTTTTTTGGTGGTTTTCTACAACTAAATGAACATGGTTGTACAAGCTTAAGGTGGTCATGCTATTTTTCTAAATGTGGTAGAGAGTTTGTTGGTGTCCCACTATAGAGATCGACCAAGATGATGGTCTACAAATCAGGTTGACCTCAGCTCCACAAAAATGGACAAAAATAAACAGCTTTATACCTAGTCAAACTTGAAGTTGGTTTTAACTGGATTTTCCAACATCAATAAAATCCAATCGCCCTGTTTAGTTAAAATACCACTCATATTTAAATGTTAGTACAGTTTTTCCCCTCTCATATTATCAACTTCTAACTAAATTACCATCTCTTTCTTAGATCTCTCTCCAGTACCTGTCTGGCGGCAGCTACTATCATACCTGTGGTGGGACTTTGATCAGAAGGAACTGGGTGTTGACCGCCGCCCACTGCGTTGACACGTAATTAATCCCTGTTTTTTTTGTATCTAAATGTTTAAGAAACAACACAAACATCTGATAAATTGAGATCACATGAGTATGAATCTGAAGGAATCTCTGCCGAACAAAAGTGGGCGTTTCTAAATTTGTGGGCGTTTTCAAACTGGTGGGTGTTTCTAAATCATGCCATGAAAATGATGTGCTTTACCTGACCCCAACATCAAACCCTACTGTGACGCGGGCAAATCGAGAGGCTGCTCACTGTAGCGAAAATGGGAGGAACTTACGTTGAGACGTCCAGCGAGGTGGAGCGAATGTAATTTCGTCCTAATGGGTGGAGCTTTAATATCTAACCACACCCTAAACCTACCCACATACCTCCACCCCATTAGATGTCCAGAGAGGTGGAAGTGGACTAGCACCACTTGGACAAATCAGGTAATGTGGTCTAAAACACCCCTCCTGGCCTCGCCCACTTCTAGCAACTCCCATTTCTGTCCTGCAGAGACCTATAGACCGTATTCAGAGCAATGCCATGACCGGTATGAAATCGAGGCTGTGAGGGATAGACTTACTGTGTTTTCAAAAAAGATATATAAAGCTCATAGATCACTTCTTTCCCAATTTCTTTGGAAATATATTTTTGCAGAGCAGTGTTTCATCAGCAGAACAATCCAAAAACACATTAAATAACAGTACAACAGAAGATACTATTTAGGGTGTGGATAGTATGCACATTGGGATGCAGGGTATGTCTGTCCCTCACAGCCCCTCTCAAAGATGGCGCTGCTGTGAATAAGGTCTATACTTGACCTGAAGCGAGTCTGCTCACTTAGGACTGTCACAGTTCGCCCTCTGGCGGCAGATGTAATTCACTTTCAATGTGTTTGCAAAACATCCATGATTGTCGTCTGTATTAACCATCAAAACCATTCTAATTTTGTCAATTTTTCACCTTTAATCAGGACCCAAATTGACTAGTCATTACTGACTGACTAGACTAGTCATAATTTCGCGCCCTAAAGACAGCGTCAATGCAGACGGGATGTAATAGATAAAAAAAAAGTGTTCACTTTTTCCTTTACGTGTTTCCCTTGCAGCTCAAGAACTTGGCGTGTTGTCCTGGGCGACCACGACATCAACAACCACGAGGGTCGCGAGCAGTACATGACCGTCAGTCAGGTCCGCATCCACCCCAACTGGAACAGCAACAGTGTGGCTTCTGGGTGTGTATAACATACACAACACACGACTGTGGCGACATTTATATACTCAATACACTACTGTACATAACTTTAACGAAAGACAAACAATATTGCCAAGCAAATTACACATTTCATATCCTACACGAATGTAAAAAGTATACCTATGACCGTCGTCTTCTCCTCGAGTTTTATGGCGGTTTGGCATATCCTCGTGGGACCCAGAAAAAAAAGCTTTTTGAATTTAGTTTTTTTTTCTTCATGTCATTACATTGTTTAGAGCATAAGAAACAAATGGAAAAGAAACATTTTTGAAAAAAAAATATTTTATTCATACATCTCAATAAAATGACATGAAATTGCATGTATAGGCAAAAACCATGGAATTTATTTTTCATTCACCAATCAATTTTTAGGTTTTAGGATTATTTTTAATGCATTATATGGGTAAAATGGCCATACTTTGATTTTCCCATCCAATGCAATGTATCTGTACACTGCATCTAATTCGCATATTGATGTGTTCTTGGTGCAACATGCAAGGAAAATAGAAGTGTAATAATGGGAGGAATAATTGGCAACATTTTCATAATAATATCTAATATTTCATAGGAATATTGATATGTAATTTATTTCCCCATTCACATGTTATGTCTCCAAAATGCCTGATAAATAATCAATGATTCAAGTCCTGGCGTTCTCTGCTGTGGACATTTATGAAATCAATGCCCTGTTTTGTAACAGAAAGTCATATTTTGATTAGAAACCCCATAACATTTTCCTGAGATGTTGATTTATAACAAACAATTTGAAAATGAATTTGATTTAAATTATAATTACAAAATATCATATTTCCATTAGAGTGCTAAACGTTAATGTCAGCCATTTTTAAAGACCAAGAAGAAGTTGTTGTCCTGGTGAAACCTCCAAACATTTGGTATCTCTGCAAAGCCCCGAATGTGCTCTTTACAGGACATCCAGACTGTGACATGTGACTTGTATGATGTCAGAGAAATTCACTTAAATATAATGTCCACTACAGTGGACAAAAGTCTATTCCTGGTTCCCAGGAGGTTAAGACTGTCTCGACCATAACGTATACACTGATAATTCTTTGCGGCTCTCTGAAATACTTGGTTGTGATTGGTCAATCGTAGCATTTAGCTGTACCAAGTTACATTGTATATTCAGGTAACTGACCGGTGCGCGCATTTTCAATTTAAGCTAGCGCCATCTTGCATAATTGATTGTAGTGAAAATACCCTTAAATAGGCGTAGAGGACTTTAGTAGTAGTATTGCATAGTTTTTATTTACACTGTAATGGACCATGTTTTATCAGTGGAAGATTTTTTTTTTTTTTGCAGTAATGGCATCATATATCAACAATTAAGCATTTAACTTTAATGCTCCACATACAACTACAATTACACATTATCTGAGCTGTATTGAGTTTTTGACACAAGTTTCAAACATGACTACCTGGACTTAACATCAACACAACATCCATGATCGTATCAAAAAAGATCTTCTAAAGTTATAGCGTCTGTTCTTTGTTTTTCAGATATGATATCGCTCTTCTGCGTCTGTCCTCTGATGCCTCTCTGAACACGTACGTGCAGCTGGCCTCCCTTCCACCCACTGGACAGGTTCTGCCCCACAACAACAACTGTTACATCACCGGCTGGGGCCGCACTCAGAGTCAGTTTACCTTCAAATAGTTTTGATGTTGGCTCAAATCATTTGTATGCACTGATGATTCCTGACTCATGAATGTGATCTTCATGCAGCTGGTGGGTCACTCTCCGCTCAGCTGAAACAGGCCTACCTGCCCGTGGTGGACCACAGTACCTGCTCTCGTGGCGACTGGTGGGGAAGCACCGTGAAGAACACCATGGTGTGCGCTGGTGGCGGCAGCCTGTCCGGATGCCAGGTGAGAAAGACTGACCGTCAAACAGATAATGAACTGTTTGCTGTGGGAAGTTAGGTCTAATTTTGGCTCCTGTTGTTTTTAGGGTGACTCTGGCGGTCCTCTGAACTGCCAGGTCAGCGGTCAGTACGTCGTCCATGGTGTGACCAGCTTCGTGTCATCATCTGGATGTAATGCCTACCAGAAGCCAACAGTCTTCACTCGTGTGTCTGCCTACAGCAGCTGGATTAGTGGAGTAAGTGCAATCATATTCATAATAAACTTTAAAACTAAGCAATAATAAATGCCATGACTTTATCTTATAATACTGTTTTAATTTAAAATGTCTCATGCCATTTTAGATCATCGGATAAGCGGACAAAACTGAGAAGATGAAAGACAAACATCCTCCATTTACCAATGCTTAATATCTGCAATGGCCAAAAATACCTACAATAAACTTTACATCTAATCTTGGGCTGCTTTTGAGTCATTTTAAAGATTTGTGTCCTCATTTAATCCAGTTTGATCAAAAACAATAAATACATATAGTAGAGCAGTAACTATTTAGTTTAAAAACAAAAGGTGAACTTTAAATTGTTCGTACATAATGGATGGTGCAGATATATATTAACCCCTTTCAGACCTTGCAGTCATTGGAATGGACATCACATGGTTTTTTAAAACAATAAAATTGAATGTCTTTATATAATGAGTAATGACTGGTCACTAATGGTCCCTGATCAACTAGGAGCAATGAAAATATGATGTAGGGGAGCGCGGGGCACAACCTAATTGTGGGGTTAGTTGTAACACGTATGGTTTAAAACTTTCCACACATGCCGGGATGACGAAACTTAGTGTATTTACTAGTTGCCATATCAACATTATTTAGAGAAACAATTGCGCCAAAATTTTAAAAATCTTTGGAAGATATTACTGAACATTTATTTATCCATAGCAAAAGTAAATTTCTTAAGTTGTTTTTCATCTCTGTTTTTTTTTGTATTTATTTAAAATAAGACATATCTGCTATTATTTTAATCGTATATCTGTAGTTCTTTAATGCTGATCTAACAGCAGAAGACACGAGCTGGGGTTAAATCACAGTTGTGCAGGTCACACTGTGTTACAATGAGCCGCTATTAGAACTACACTATTATATTCTATACTTTTATGAATTCTTTTGAGAAACCATGAGGAAAGGGAGAATAATGACTCCGAGTCAATGTTCAGAAATGATTAATTATTATTATTATGTTTTGAACTATGCTGTATAGGTGTCATTAGCGATGTGTTTGTTGTCAAACTCAAAAATTGAAAAATTATTAATGATTAATGATTAAAAAAAGTCATTATTTTATTTTAAAAAGTTAATCGTATTTTATTGACAAAATATTAAAATTTTTCTTCGATTTTTTTTTATTATATCAGATAACATTTTAAGCTGTCATATAGTTATGTTACAGAGTACCCGACCTATGGGGCATGTTGTCACATTTAATTTCCATTCTTTCGGGGTAGATCCAGAACAATACACTGTATTAATGAAACAAAAACACATAATTGTACTAGACACGTGTGAAATTAATGTGGGAAAAAATAAATACTCTGAACCACAAGTGGGTTTACACAAACTGAGACAGTCAGACAGTGATGTAAAAAAATATAAATACAATTAGCAAATTGATTAATTGAGTTGCTTTTTAGATTCATTTCTACATTTAAGAAGAGCAAATATCAAGAAAGTAAAATTGTATGCAAAAAATTCACCACATTTCTGTGAAATTTTGCAGGCAAAACGGTCAATTTTCACTAGTGTAACGATGCATTAAACAAATCTCAAACCGGAGTCACTTTCAAGCAAAGGGGCTTTCTGGTGGTCAGTAAGGCGAATTCGACCAACATGAGTGAAATCTGTGTGGGGAAGTGATTTTCCCTCACGTGCACTTCCCGTTCCTGACTGGATTATACGCATTCACATACATTGTACAGTAAAATATGTCATGAACGTTAGAACAGCTTTTAAGAGGCAAATGCTAGGACAGACATGATCAGATTTTAATGCCAGCATTATATCTATATCTTATATGAAAATGTATTAATTGAGCAGATAATTTTATCCAAATGAATTGGAAATTAGATAAAACAATCAAAACCAATTAATCCAAGGAACACAATAAAAGTTGTGGAAAACAAAAAGAAAGATCATTAAAAAACAGACAGGCAATAAACCTCCAAGCAGATTCATTAGCACCACATTTAATATTCATATTTATAATATTACCAATTATAAATCATTGTCTAATCGACAAGAGGCTGATTCCAGCTAATATGAAATGTCACATTGACTAATGCTGCCTTCACATGCTATCGGAATTATTGTAAATACGAGTTTCCTAGGTAAAAATTGCACATGAACGCCCTCTGATGTCGTGTTTACCACTGGGAAGGTCGGAAATAATTTTGATACCCAAATTCCCGAGATGGGCGTGCCATAAACTTTAAACATGGTGGCGGGGAGAACTACTGCTGTGGCAGGTGTGATTTTATAAGTAATCATTTTTTCCCCAAAACAGTTAGGTCGTCTTGTCTTGACATTAATGTAGTGCATATTTACATGTGCGAGTAATCATATGAAGCGTATTGCATGTTGATACACAGCGAAAATAGCCTACATTTGACGGAAATTACAGAATCATCAGAAAGCGGACTGTCTGGAATGTTTATATGGTTGTCAGTACATATGATGTTGGTTTGAATAAGATTTTCTCAATAGGCAAGAATAAACCTTGTGTCCTCCATGATTCCTGTTCATTCCAAAAACAAAGCACTTGAATGCAACAAGCTCGTAATCACGACTTCTAAAGTGGGAATTAGGAAATTTCTGATATAGCACGTGAAGGCAGCATAACACAAAACACACAGTAACAAAATAATACAGTACTTACATAAGGTTTATACACTAAAATGTATACACACATTTGGTTTTGGTCGCAACACCAAAGTAAAAATAATATTCAATAATAAATTCTCAGTAATTGTGTACGCCATACAAAATGTGCAATAGATAATGTGGAAAAATTCAGTTACATTTGTATTAATGCTATCCCCTCCTGATCATCTCCTCTGTCTGTATTTTGTTCTCTCTCTGTAAGAAAACAAAAAAATCGGTTAAAAATGTTGATGTCAGAGGTATATTAAGTGTCAATGTGAAACCAATAATCATTAAATATCAAGCATTTCTATCTAATTAAACACACTCAAAATAACTAGTGTTGAATGTCAAACCTAAAGAAACCACAGCATTATAAAAATACATGACTTAGAATTGAGAATTAGAATTCATAACCTTCAAATGTTATTTGGAAATGGACTTCAAATTTAAAATTCAATATTTTTAAAATGGGATATTTATATATTATATATCACAGCTGAAGTTTAAAAGTAAAGCTGCGCCACCAATGAAAAAATCATAGTTTTGAAAAAAGCTTTTTGAATAAACCCAAGATAATCCCGCCCCCACATCTCGGCATTTGTCAGTGTTGCAAAGGGTCATGCAAAACTAATTTGCATGAAAATTGTGCGAAAATTAAGCCTTGCTTACTTATAGCCGTCTCTACATACACTATAATGCCAAAAAAATTTGTGAGGCCTGGCTCACGGTCTCTGCTCTAATTCATCCCAAAGGTGTTCTGTCGGATTGAGGTCAGGCCAGTCAAGTTCCCCCACACCAAACTCTCTCATCCATGTCTTTATTTACCTTGCTTTGTGCACTGGTGCGCAGTCATGTTGGAACAGGAACTGTTCCCACAAAATTGGGAGCATGAAATTGTCCAAAATGCCTTGGTATGCTGAAGCATTAAGAGTTCCTTTCACTGGAACTAAGGGGCCAAGCCCAACCCCTGAAAAACAACTCCACACTATAATCCCCCCTCCACCAAACTTTACACTTGGCACAATGCAGTCAGGCAAGTACTGATCTCCTGGCAACCGCCAAACCCAGACTCATCCATCAGATTTCCAGAAAGAGAAGCATGATTGGTCACTCCAGAGAACACATCTCCACTGCTCTAGAGTCCAGTGGCGGTGTGCTTTATACCACTGCATCTGACGCTTTGCACTGTGATGTAAGGCTTGGATGAGCTGGTCGGCCATGGAAACCCAATCCATGAAACTCTCTATACACTGTTCTTGAGCCAATCTGAAGGCCACACAAAATTTGGGGGTCTGTAGCTATTGACTGTTGTTCACAATTGCTTCCACTTTGTTATAATACCACTAACAGTTGACTGTGGAATATTTAGTAGTGAGGAAATTTCACGAATGGCACAGATGGCAACCTATCACAGTACCACGCTTGAGTTCACTGAGCTCCATAGAGCGACCCATTCTTTCACAAATGTTTGTAGAAGCGTCTTCATGCCTAGTGCTTGATTTATACACCTGTGGCCATGGAAGTGATTGAACACCTGAATTCAATGATTTGGAGAGGTGTCCCAATAATTTGTCAATATAGTGTATAAAGCTGAGAAAGGATAAAGCATTTTAAGCACAGCTTTAAGATAGAACGACTTAAATGCATTTTAATTTACTGCAAGTTGTTCACCATGTTACTCACCACGGATTGTAACTTTAAATCTCTTGTATTTAGTCTCTCGGCTGCTGATGATCAGTAGTTTATATACTCCGGCATGTTCAGTTGTGCTGTTTGTTAACATCAGAGATCCATTTTGAGAATCCAGTTTCAGTATGTTCCTGAATTTCCCTTCAGCACCTTCATATGTGCAGAAATCTTCTTTATTTCTTTCTCCTTTAGCTATGAGTCTGTCTTCAGCTCCAAACAGCCACAGTATAAGATCATCATCTTGTATTTCAGTGTCGTTGTCTAGCGTGACCGGATCTCCCTCCGTTGCCGACACAGTCTTCTCTTTATTTTGTTCCAGCAACACATAAAAGAGAAAAGCATAACAGGTGATCTCACTGCTTCAGGAGCATCGAAACGCCTCTGAGGACAAGAGAGCTATTCTTTTTAGTATTGTGATGTATTTCTGTTTTCCACATAATGTAACTCATACAGGAATGGACATTTTAGTGTTGAACTATTTATGCAAACCAGAACGGTCAAAACTAGTGTTTCTAGACTGTGCTGTGGTCATACTGGCTATCAAAAATTTAGCTTTGTTCCCATTCAATTATAGAAACTTTGTTTCTGAATTTTCTCTGAACCTTCAAAATGTCCAGTGTTAAAAATGCTTTCTTCGTGGCTATGGAGGGAATGCTACTTTTGATTCAGAATATTCTGAAACAAGCAGGATTGGGAAGGTTATTTTTTAAATGTATTTCACGACAGATTACAAAATACAGATTACAAAATACATCAGAACACGCACCAGCAGACTCCTGAACTCTTGATCCATCAGGATCATAACACACACTGGACAGAATATCACTCAGCACAACCCACTGTCGATACACACACATTATATACACATTATATAATTTATTATTTATCATATAGCACCTATTGCACATTGGATCTCTACTGTGAATAATAATGTATACTGTACATTGTATACTATTATTATTATTATTATAGCGTAATGTATATTGTTTAATGTATGTTTTAGTGTGTATATTGTTTAAAGTATATTGTTTAAAGTATATGTATATTGTAAGTATGTGTATATTGGTTAAAGCTGTGAGAACCACACTCACATTGTGTAAATTATTTATTGTTTATTGTAGAGTTTACTGTGCTGTGAGTAATTGTGGGCGCATCAGTGTAATCTGATGCTGCTCTAAATGTTGTACATGTCATGTCGTGACTACTATGTTGCTCGGAACTGCACCAAGAATTTCACCTGCTGTTGCACTTGTGTACATGGCTGTGTGACAATAAAGTGATTTGATTTGATTTGATTTGACATGCTTTAAAAAGTTGTTTGTAATGTATTTTGATAGATTCACAAGTTTTGTAAATTAATCTAAATACTTTAGAATACTTTGGAATACTAATACGGGATGTAACACAAAGAGAGCACCAAACATAGGATTTGGTTTTCCTCTGCATATTATTTTAAACAACATCAGTTTTCCACAATATTTCTTGAAGCAGAAAATTATTAATCTTAGAAAAAAAATAATAATACTGACGCTCAAGAAGGCAACACAATGCATTAAGATCTGGGGTGTGTAAACTTTCTGAATTCAATGAACAGGGTAAATAGTAATTATTTTGTCTTCTGGAAAACATATAGTTAGCTTCTGAAGGGCAGTACTAAATAAGAAAAAAATAATCATCCTGTTCAAAAGTTTTCACCCCCTTAAGGCATTGTGTATCATTGCAACTTTTTTTCTCAGAATTGCGAGATTTAAACACAATTGTGTGTTATAAAAAGCAGTGAAATATGAGATAAAAAGTCGCAATTACCTTTTAATTTCTATTTTTATTAGTTGCAATTCATTCTTTTCCCCCTTTTTTTTCTCCTTGCAATTGCATATTTATATCTAACAATTCCAGAGGCGAACAGTAGTGAAGTATTTTTACTCTATTTATATGTACTTTATTAGTGTTTTCTTTGGAAAACTTTTACTTCACTACATTCCAAAGCATAATATATAATGTTATGCTTTTTACTGCACTACATTATATAAATAAAAGTTATTTTTCATACCTTTAATGCTTAATTACATAAAAAATGTAGTACTTTCTTTCTTGTACTCAAGTAAAACTTGAGTAAAAGTACAATATTACATTTTTACTGTAATTAAGTATTAAATGTTATTCAATATGGAACGTAGTGCAGTAAAAACTATGACATTATGCTTTGGAATGTTGTGAAGTAAAAGTTTTCCAAAGAAAAACACTGATAAAGTATAGACACTTGAAAAAATGTACTTAAGCAGAGTAAAAATACTTCACTACTGCCGCCTCTGCACAATTCTGGGAAAAGTTACCTAAACAACTGACTGAACATGAAACATGAAAACAGTAGTGGACCATCCAGGTAATGATAGACAGTTAAGATTCAAGGGTATGTACATTTTTGAATGTGGCAATTTGTATAAATTTAGTAATTTTGTCTTGTGGAGTATATGTAAACATCTATTATGTGAAATGGCTTATTCAGGACAGTACTAAATAAAAGTAACATGCATTTTTTATGATCCCAGATCTCTCTTATTTTGTTAAAATTATAAAATATTTGCATATTCTGCAAGGGGTTTGAATGAGTGTGACAAACACCAATTGCTGTTTACATGAATTGCCTGTTACAGTTTATATTAATGGTTAAATGAAACAAATGACATTAAAATTCAAAGTAATCACTTACTTTCGGATGTAACTGTATTTTGATTACCACCCATTTAAAATGTAACTAATGAAAGTGTTAATAAGATTTTGTATTATGAATACGTACCCCAACCCTAGAAACAAGTAGTAACATTAAATAAAAAAAATTCCATGAATGATATATAATTATGTTTAACTTTTGAGTACTAAAAAACTAGATAATTTTGAAGGAACATTTGTCTGATTAAATCATGGTTTATAACTGAGAGAACTTGCCAGAAAGATTGCCAAGGGTATGAGAATGTTCGGATTACATTTCAGCCAACATTGTTTTCTTTTTACAAGCTGGGTGAATTCTTACCACCTGTTTCCTGCGTTAAAACCTCTGATGTTGGCTAAATCCTCATTGCTTAATGGTGAAAAACAGTGCTAAATATGATTGTGTTACTCACCGTGGGCAATAACCATGAATCTCTTGCATGTGACCTTTTTGCCGCTGGTAATTTGTAGTGTATAAACGTCTGAATGTGCTCTGCTGATGTTCCTGATGGTCAGATCTCCAGTTCGCTGGTTTAACTGCACTCGGTCTCTGAATCTGCCATCAGGACCTTCATAGAATAAGATCCGATTGGTGGCTCCGTTGAGTTCAGCGATGAAAATGTCTTTATCGCTAAACTTCCACAGGATCCGATCATCCTTCTTCAGTTCCGCAACACCAGTTTGTAGAATGACAGAATCTCCAACTGTATATTTCATCGTATTCACTGACAGTGAGAGAAACATAGGAGAATCATGTGAATGTGCATGTGAACAAGATTATCGATACCGTGATTATCTTGAGCTACTCACGCCAAACAAGAACGTTGAAAGTCTTGTACGAAACTTTATTGCTGCTCTTGATCTGTACTTCGTAAACTCCAGAGTCGGTGCTTTTGGTGTTTGTGATGGTGAGGTCTCCAGTTCGCTTGTCCAGCTCCAGTCTGTCTCTGAATCTCTCGTCATCAACATCGTAGACGTGGGTCTCATTGGTTTGCCCATCAACTTTGGCTATGAGGGCGTTTTTAGGTTCAAACCTCCACTCTATCAGATCATCTTTCTGTATTTCAGTAATACCGGTCTGCAGATGGACAGACTCTCCTTCGGTGAATTTTCGTGTGTCCACTTCATATCACAAAGAAACAGAAACAAAACCTGTTGATATGTGCAGATGAACTCAAAACCCACTTTAGACCGCAGTGAAGTTTAAAATGAATAAATTAACACGTTTGCAGAAAATACAGTAGGGTATTTGAACCACTCACCTCGTACAATAACCTTGAAGCTCTTCATTTTGGTCGCTTTGCTGCCGGCGATCTGCAGCTGATAATCTCCAGAGATTCGGATCCTGATGTCGCTGATGGTGAGATCTCCGGTCTGCTGGTCCAGCTGCAGTTTGTCTCTGAACCGCTCATCGTCGATGTACGAAATGTTACCGGCCACTTTGTGTATTTGAGCGATGACCATATCTTGTGGTCCAAACAGCCAGCGTACTTCATCATCTCTCTGGATTTCAGTTGCACCGGTTTTCAGCGTGACAGAATTTCCCTCTGTCACTGACACCTTTTTTTTCTTTTCTGTCTCAACACCAAGATAGAAAATGTTTTAACAGATGTTTCATTGTTCAGTCAAAATTAAAACATGTTTAATGAATAAACCAGTGTAAAGGATGTCTTATCAGAAATAGCAGCTCTGCTCCAAAACAAGTGAGCTGTAAATAACAAGAATAACAAGGAAATGTGTAGAAATAAATTCTTGCCATATGGCAACTCTGTACCATAAAGGGTTAAGATCTACTGTATGATTCTTTAAAGCTACACTGATGAGCCAAAACATTATGACCAGGCAAAGTGAATATCACTGATCTTCTCCTAACAAGGTCTGGGTAGATTATGGTAAGCAAACAATCATTTGCAGGAGAAATGAGCAGGAATAAAGATCTGAGCGACTTTGACAAGGGTCAAATGGTTATGGCAAGGCAACTGTCTCTGAAACAGCAAGGTTTGTATGTTGCTCCTGGTCAACAGTGGTGAGAATTTTCCAACAGTGGTCCTAGGAGGTACAAACCACAAACCGGCGGCTTCTACGCAACGAAGGCTATCCCATCAGGTCTGAGCCAACAGAAGGTCTACTGTTGCAGACCTTCACACAAAATATGAATTATGGTTATGGGAGGAATGTGTCACAAAACACAGTGCATTACACTCTGCTCCATATGGGGCTGCATAGCTGCAGACCAATCAGTGTGTCTATGATGACCCGTCCACCATTGAATGGGCATGCGAGTATCAGGACTGGAGTAGAGGAAGAAGGTTGCCTGCTCCAATGTGTCCCATTTTACCTGGGAAAGTGATGGCAGCAGGATTGATGACAAGCCAGTGAAGGGACTGTGATGCTCTGGTCAATGTTCTGCTGGGAATGTTCCATTCATGTGGACGTAAATTTGACATGTGTCACCTATCCAAACATTGTTGCAGACCTTCCACACTGCACACATTGTTCAGGAATGGTTTGAGGAACATAATGAAGAGTTCAAGTTGTTGCCCTGGTCTCCAAATCCAATGGATCTCCATCCAATTGAGCATCTGTGGGATGTGCTTGATTAACAACTAAGGCTATATTCACACTGTCAGTCCAAATTCAATTATTTGTTTCCGATTGGAATCTAATCTAAAACTCTTGACATCCACATTGTGTATCGAAACTATTCAGATCCGATTTCTGTGTCCGTGCCACTCTTTCATTTCCTGGAATATCTGCATTGATTTATATGACAATGACGTTGTGTTGGTAAGCATATGCCAAAAACAACAACCACAGCATGGAGGGGTTTCCATCACAGATGTTGTATCATCACATGTGTAGCCGCTTGCGCTGGACTACTGCGTCTTCTGAGGCAGAAACGTATGAGCGGCTTTATCCACGCTGTCGCCTCCGCCAGTTTCAAAACACGTCTCCATCATATTATTATTTTCTGCTCGTCCGGCACTTTGCAACAACACAACCTTGTTTCTGCAGCGACAGTGTGTTGTCTATAACAACATCTGACGTTTACTCTTCACGTGGCATGAAGAAATTACATAAACCACATGAAATCTGATTAGAGCAGTCCGGAAATGCGATTTGGATAGGATTTCAAATCACACATGAATGTAGCTTGTATTTCATGTGATTTTTGGCCGTTCACACTTGCTAAATCTAATCAGATTTCAATCGGATTTGGACTGATAGTCTGAACGTAGCCTAATACCACAGCGGCTCCACCTCGCAACCCACAGGACTTGAAGGATCTGCTGCTAACGTCTTGGTGCCAGAGTCCACAGGACACCTATAGGGGCCTTTGTGCTGTTTTGGCAGTACGTGGAGGACCTACAGCATATAGGCAGGTGCTCATAATGTTTCAGCTCATTTGTGTATTTGTTTAATAGAAGAAATCATAGTTATGCAAATAAAAATTTTAGTCGCTGCGGTTACACCCACTGAATGGCAGAAAGATTGAGCTGCAGCATTTCAACGTAAATGCTTTCAGATTGACTGTATAAATAGATTTGACAAGAAATCTGGGGTATATTTTTACTGACTACTGAAAGCTACAGAAAAGAGAAGCAAATTGGTCGCTGCAATATACCAAAACAACTTAACTCAGCGAAAGGTGAATTTGCAGTTATTATTTTGTGTCAATATGCTGAATTATGGGTTCAAATCATACCCCATGTATTGCATATATGTATTATACAATATGTATATGTATTATAAAGTATATTGTATTGAAAACTCATCAATTAAATATTTACCATTTTATATTCTGCATAATTTGATGTTTTTAAATAAACACAGACAAAAACTATATCAGTTTTAGGGCTGGACGATATGATGATATAAAACATTGAAATAAGTGATCACCCAGATTTAGACCTACCTGTATTGTATTTAAAGCATTCACAGGCAAATTTGCTTTATGTATTTCCCTAACGTCGAAATCAGGCTCATATAAATGTCAGTAAACACGATTCCTGGCTGCATGTCAATATCTATGGGGTCACTGGATCTTTGGTAAGTTGTAAGGAACACTATATGGAGTCCAACCATTAGTTTTCTGATAATCGTACATTTTACTTGCGTTTTCACTGTTTCCCCTATTAAAGGGGTCATGAATTGAGAAGTCAACTTTTCATTCAGCCTTTGATATATAAAAGTTAATTGTGATATAAGAATATCCTGTATGTTTCAGAGGTGAAAACTTCCTTGTTAGTCAAAGAAAAGCTTTTATTGACACCAGGCCCAGAGTGAAACACCGCCTCTGCAGAAGATCAATGCCTATGAAGCAGACAAACTGGCTAAACCGACCGTCTGCTAGCTGTCTCACGTCACAGAAGTCAGATAAATCCCAACACATAGAGACTCTTTCACCTACATATTATCACATAGAGACTGTGTCTGTTCCCCGAATTAACAAATACAAAAAACCATCAAAACCATTCAACAGTAAAAATGTAATTGATGTCCAACAAATCAACAACAGATATAATACAGATGAACAAATGATAAAGCTCGGGCTGCTGAATATCCGATCCCTTTCCCCAAAAGCGCTTTTTGTTAATGATAATAATCTAGATGTGCTGTGTTTAACAGAAACCTGGTTAAAACCTGAAGACTTCATTACTTTAAATGAGTCCATCCCCGAAGATTACTGTTATAAACACGAGCCGCATCTGAAAGGTAAAGGGAGGGGTTGCTGTCATTTATAATAATATCTTCAGTTTAACTCAGAAGTCTAGTTTCAAATATAATTCCTTTGAAGTCCTGGTGCTTTATGTAACGTTATGTTGTGTACATGATAAATCCCATTTAACAATTGTGTTAGCTACTGCATACAGGCCACCAGGGCACAATACAGACTTTACCAAAGAATTTGCTGATTTTCAATCAGAGTTAGTACTGGCTGCAGATAAAGTACTAATTGTTGGGGATTTTAATATCCATATAGACAACGAAAAAAGATGCTTTAGGGCTTGCATTTAGAGACATTCTAAACTCTATTGGAGTTAGGCAACACGTGTCAGGACCCACTCATCGCCATAATCATACTCTAGACCTAATATTGTCACATGGAATAAATGTTGATACCGTTGAAATTCTGCAGCAGAGCGATGACAACTCAGATCATTACCTAGTATCATGTATACATAATTTAGTTAAGGCTGCAAAGCCATCCCCTCGCTTCAAATATGGCAGGACTATCACTGCCATCACTAAAGATTGCTTTTTAAATAATCTTCATCATCAGTATCATCTCCTCAGCATCCCAGATAGCCTAGACAAACTCGATGTTGCAACAGAAACTATTGACTCTCTCTTTTCCAGCACTTTAGACACAGTTGCTCCCCAGCGCTTAAAGAAGATTAAAGAAAATAGTCCAATGCCGTGGTACAATGATCACACTCTGGCCCTTAAAACAGCAGCCAGAAAAATGGAGCGCAGCTCGAAGAAAACAAAACTAGAGGTTTTTCGCAATTCGTGGAAAGAGAGCATGATCGCATACAGAAAGGCTGTAAAAACTGCTAGATCTGCTTATTTCTCAACTCTCTTAGAAGAAAACAAACACAACCCTAGGTATTTATTCGATACAGTGGCTTAATTAACCAAAGATAAAGATTCAGCTTCTGATGTTTGTAAACAGCACAGCAGTAATGACTTTATGAACTTCTTTACATGTAAGATTGATAATATGAGGACGAAAATTTTAACCATGCAGCCATCTACTACAGTATCACATCAGGCAGAGTATTGTAGTGTCACTGAGGAAAAACTACATTCATTCAATGCTATAGGAGAAGAAGAATTGGCTAAACTTGTTAAATCATCAAAATCAACAACATGTATGCTCGACCCTATACCGACTAGGCTATTAAAAGAGATACTACCAGAGGTCATAGATCCTCTTCTTAATATCATTAATTAATCTTTGTCATTAGGATATGTACCAAAAACTTTTAAGTTGGCTATTATTAAACCACTTATTAAAAAGCCGCAACTTGATCCTACAGAATTAGTCAATTACAGGCCAATCTCAAATCTACCCTTTCTGTCAAAAATACTTGAAAAGGCAGTATCCTCACAATTATGTTCCTTTTTAGAGAGAAATGGTATCTGTTAGGAATTCCAGTCAGGATTTAGACCGTATCATTTTACTGAGACTGCTCTCCTCAGAGTTACAAATGATTTACTCTTATCATCCGATCGTGGCTGTATCTCTCTATTAGTGTTACTCGATCTTAGCGCTGAATTCGATACTATCGACCACAACATTCTTTTGAATAGAATAATTTAGGCATTAGTGGAATTGCATTGGCATGGTTTAAATCATACCTATCTGACCGTTATCAGTTTGTAGCAGTAAATGAAAAGATGTCACACCGATCACAAGTTCAGTATGGAGTACCGCAGGGCTCAGTGCTAGGACCGTTGCTCTTCACCCTGCACATGCTACCACTGGGAGATATCATTAGGAAGCATGGTGTTAGTTTTCATTGTTATGCTGACAATACTCAGCTCTATATTTCTTCACGCCCTGAAGAAACTTACCAATTCACAAGATTAACGGAATGCATAGCTGATATAAAAAATTGGATGACCAGTAATTTCCTGCAACTCAGGATCCTTTTCTTATTTAGCACCTAAACTCTGGAACAGTCTTCCTAGCATTGTTCAGGAACCAGACACACTCTGTCAGTTTAAATATAGACTAAAAACACATCTCTTTACTATGGCATACACATACAATTTTTTTTCAATTAAATGATTCTTAGGGTACATTAACTAGGTCAGCCGGAACCGGGAACACTTCCCATAACACCTGATGTATTCGTTACATCATAAAAAAGGATGGCATCTACGCTAATGTTAGTCTCTCCGTTTTATCCCGAGATCTACTGCAGTCAGCCGTATCCAGATCAGATGGTGGACCTGCGCCCAGACAAGACCAACGCATGACCCTGAAGTGCCTGCAGAGACCGTGTCAATTAGACTCCCCTGAAATTACCTCATCGACACGGCATCCTCAATAAACCCGTCTACGACGTGATGACTCCGATCATTCGAATATTCCTGTTTAATAATTGTTAAATCGATATGTCATCCTCAATAAACCCGTCTCCGGCATGTTGCCTCCGATCTTTTGAATATTGCACTTTAATAATTGTTTAATCAATACGGCATCCTCAATAAACCTGTCTCTGGCGTGTTGCCTCCGATCTTTCGATTATTGCACTTTAATAATTGTTTAATCAATACGGCATCCTCCCACACACCTCAATAAACCCGTCTACGCCATGTTGCCTCCGATCTTTCGAATATTGCATTTTAATAATTGTTTAATCAATACGGCATCCTCAATAAACCAGTCTCTGGAGTGATGATATTTTGAATATTCCGATCTAATAATCACCTCTGACCTTTAAAGTTGCCAGAATAATAATCATACGCTGTTTGTTAATTGGCCAGAGGAGAACTGGCACCCCAACTGAGCCTGGTTTCTCCCAAGGTTTATTTTTCTCCATTAGGTCACCTGATGGGGTTTTGGTTTCCTTGCCACTGTCACCTTTGGCTTGGCTTGCTCAGTTGGGGACAATACATTTTTCAACTAAATATCCAAATAAATCTAATTAGTAAACTAAATTAACCATATCAACTAAATTACTGATCTAATTACTGGTCTAATGCCCATATTGTCACTGTATAATAATTGAAATGAGCTAGATGACCGTTTTTGGCTGAATAAAATTCTGTTGCATTATTTTCCTGTTTAACACTTTGAAGCTGCTTTAAAACAATCTGCATTGTAAAAGCGCTATATAAATAAAGTTGACTTGACTACTTCATCGCTGCTTGTTTAGCCCCGACCACCGATTCGCACATGTAACATAGGGCTAGTGTTAAACCAGATCGAGCTACAAAGCAATAAACATGCCGTTGAGGATTACAAAATATTGTGCAGTGCCTTGGTTTAACAGTAATGCAACAAGTAAGTAACTGTTCATTCTAATGCCCGATCTGAAATGTGATGATTCATGTACAGTCAGATGTTCTTTGTCTGTGTGTCAGTAAATCAAACCAATGACTAAATGTCAACTTGCGTTGTTTCTCTTAGTAGGATGAAAATAATCTGTTATTTAATGGTGATTAAATTCTATAAAGAAAGCGATCAAAGAAAGCTTCCTTTGCAATCGTCGGAGCAGAGTGCGCTGCTCAATCAGCTGTCAATCAAACAGGAGAGTTTATCAGCAGTGTTGGGGAAAGTTACTTTGAAAAGTAATGCATTACAATATTGCGTAACTCCTTTAAAAAGTAACTAATTGAGTTACTTAGTTACTTTATAAGAAAAGTAATGCGTTACTTTTTCTCACCTGGGCTGGGCTTGTTTTTGTTTATAACAAAAAAGTTATATTTTTGTGCAACGGTAAAGACCTCTTCATACCAAAATAAATAATAAGCCCCAGGCTGAGGTAAAAATGCGAATTCACGCATGAACAGTAGAGGGCGCAGCTCTGCTGTGCTGCCATTCTGGATAATGGTAGAATAGGAAGTTTTACCAATAAAAACAAAAAATCTAGTAATTTTCATAATCAAAGGTCAGCAGCAAGACATTGGTAAATTAAATATAAAGGTAGATTATGCATAAAAATAGCTGTTTTATTTAACATTTAATTATTGGAGGTTTGCATAGTACTCTGATTTTGCATTTGACTGATTTTATTCATTTTGAGGAGTACAGAATCTTTATTGTGCAAGTGAGATAAATAAATGCTCACATTTAGTTTGGAACTACAATAACTATCATGTTTACACACAACGCCCCTGCACTCATTTTTCTCAACATGGGGGCAGGAGAGCTGTCAGTCAAATTAATATGAAAAAGTAACTTGCGTTACTTTTTTGAAAAAGTAACTCAGATATTTTGTTGTAAATTTGAAAAGTAATGCGTTACTTTTCTAGTTACTTGGAAAAAGTAATATTATTACGTAACTCAAGTTACTTGTAATGCGTTACCCCCAACACTGTTTATCAGTGACACGTTTATCAGTGACTCCCCTTTTATTCAACGAATCTCTTAACTATATCACGTTTGCACTGTTAGAGAAGTTGAAAGCATCCATTAGTGTACAGAAACTGAGTTGCAATTATGAGATCACTGCTTTCATGCGCTCAACATGTGTGTGAACGGCTACAATGGTCATCACTGCAACCTTTCATGCCCCGTCATCTTAAAGGTGTCATGAACTGGCTTTTAAAAAAAAAAAATTCTGTTGTCTGAGGTCAACTTATGACGTTTGCGCGGTTTTTACATTAAAAAACATCATAATGAATAATAATAGGCTATTTTCTGCCTTGGTTTTGAGGCTCTCTGAAGAAACGCTCGGATTTGATGTGCATGCCGCACTGAAGACTTGGAAGCGAACACCCACTGCTATGATTGGATAAGCTTTGCATATTTAATGAGCTTCAGCTCCCCTCAGTACATGTGGGAATCGTCTGGGGAAAGGCTTACAGGACTTGCAAAATATATTTTTCAAACAAACACAATGATTCATCTCTCATCCACCCGCAATGGATTGGAATGTTATTTTTTTATTACTTGACCCGCCCGATCAGTGAATATAACCGCAAACCGTACACACACACACACACACACGCGTGCGTGCGCGCAAGAAAGGAATGTTATTTCACTATTAAAGATAGCCCATCGGCAGGCTGGTGATACGTTTTGGTAGCCCATCTGAAAAACACATAGCCCCAGGACGTTGGGCTTTTATACAAGTCAAGTCCGAGCCCTGGCCCATAACTGGGTTACAAGTCTGAGTATGATCACGAATTAAGCAATAACACTTCAAATAGAGGACTCTCCAGCCTGTGACAGTGTGCTAAGGTATTTAATCAATAGATATCAAACGATCTGTAACAATGCAATACTAACACATATATATGTTTTACTCACATATATATGTGTTGCACCAATCCTGTCGGATCCAATATAGAAGGCACAGCATTGTGTTTTAATCTCAATATGTCTGCAGTGAAATTAAGTTAAACTGGAACCGGCATGTTTATTGCTCGGTGGCGCGATCCATTTAGCTCCACGAGTCGGTGGGCGGGGCTACAGAAGCAGGCATACATATTTATCTGTTGAGGTGGTGCTTCTGCATTCAATGACGTCAGTGGTCGTCACATTCTGAGATCGAGCGTTTTCTGGACCTGGTGTCAATAAAAGCTTTTCTTTGACTAACAAGGAAGTTTTCAGCTCTGAAACTTACAGGATATTCTTATATCACAATGAACTTTTATATATCAAAGGCTCAAGGGAAAGTTGATTTCTCAATTCATCACCCCTTTAATATAAAGCCATAGATCTAAATGTAATGCGACATTTTTCACGCGCTAAAAGAGAGAGTAATACTATTTCAAATGGAAAGACAATCACAGCAGTAGGTGTTTACACTGAACTCTCACAGCAGACACGCCCCTTAAAACAGAGCGTTCAGAGCAGAGGGCTAAAATCAGGGTAGGAAAAATGCCTTTTATTTATAAATTATGATGTAAAAAGCATTCTAACATTATAAGTGCACCCCAGGAAACATCATAAAACAATAAAACAACGCAGTTCATGACCCCTTTAAATCCAGTCACGCAGGGGTGGGAAAGTGATGTCAATGCATACCCTCTGTACTAGCTGTAGACAGAGCCGGCGGCAGAAACAAATCAATGGACGGGCATTTAATATTCTTGGGGGGGCCTAATTATGACATCCAATAAATTTTTCTATAGGACAACAACCAACTATTGCTACAACAGTTTCACGGCGATTTCAATATCCTAACTACAATTAGCCTATTGCCCACTCATATTTCGGTTACTGAAGATATCATGTTACAGTTATAGCCTTGGTCTGCATTGTTCCGTGAACACAGCATGCTATAAGCCAACAGCCTAATAGTCACAAATCTCAAGTTAAGTATTAAATCAACCATGCATAATCAACTACGACACACTCACACACATATAGCATATCAGTAGCTGCGTTTCCATTACAGATTTGCGCAGCTGTTTTGCGCTATTATCTAAATATCGATAAAAAACTATTTCAAAATATTTTCAATTCGCAATTTCAATTTGCGCAATTTGAAGGGTAATGTAAACACGGCTAGTGTCAAATGCATAATTTACACCACAGCTGGTGCAACTTAAGAAGAGTAATAAAACCAACTGCCCTACTCACGTTCTTAATACAGCTGAAGTCGACGTTTTTGGGAGTGGAATCTCATTAAAAAAAACATAGCTTGGATCATGACTGGTGCTGCTAGCCGAGGCTCCACCACCTTCTGTCGTTGTCGCAGGTGTTTCAGGCGCCACAGGTGTCAGTTTCTTCCCTCCAGAAGCTGACGATTTGAAAAAGCTTCGTATATCCATATTTTAATATTTTCACTTTCACGATTAATTTAAATTTAACCTGGCTAGCTAGCTTAGGCAAAACCGAGCGCACGTCACTTCGCTATAACTTTACCGAGATGCTGCCGTTAGAGCGGGTCAGCGGGAAACCCCTTTTTTGTAAACAATCAGTCAAACTTCGCGGGTGTTTTTTTAAATAAGATTATGAGTCAAATATTACACTAAATACACACATCAATAAATATATAAATACTACACGTAAATTATTATTATTTTTAAAATAATTTTTAAATGTAAATGTGATGGAGGGGGGGCACAGGAGCTCTGTGGGCGGGCCCGGCCCCCTAAGGCCCGCCCATAGCGCCGGGAGTGGCTGTAGATAACACTTACCTTTACGTTTAGAGTATCTGAACATGTAGTAAATCAAACCCAGAGCCACAACCACACACAGCAGGACAAAAAAACAAATCAGCACAATATAACCAGCGGACAACCCTGGATCTGGAATGGCTGAAGAGAGAAAGTCATCAGTATAACTAAATTGCTTGTGCGATTTGAGTACGAAGGAAATATTTATTATACATGATTTAACGTGAGCTACTTACCAACAAAAACATTGAATCTCTTGTATAAGGTCTCTTTACTGTTGGAGATCTGTAGTTGGTAAACACCAGCGTCTGCGGTTCTGAGGTCTCTGATGGTGAGAGATCCCGTCTGATTATCCAGATGTAGTCTCTCTCTGTATCTCTCATCAGGTCTATATGTGATCTCATGAATCTTTATGTTCATTTCAGCCATAAGAGTGTCTGGATTCGCAGGCCCAAATGTCCACTGTATTAGATCATGTTTCTGTGAATCAGTAACACCAGTATGTAGAGTCACAGAATCTCCTTCTCTCTTGTTTTCTAACCCTGCAAAAATCACATCTGGAAAACAAACAGGAACATTTATGTGATGTAGTGCATTTTTAAAAAGTAAAATACATGGCCTATATAATCATTAGATCTATCTGAGCTACTCACCATGGACAGTAACACTGAATGTATTGACTAAGGTCTCAGTGCTGATGATCTTTAGATGATAATCTCCAGAGTGTTTGGTTCTGATGTCACTGATGGTCAGAGATCCAGTCTGATTGTCCAACTGCAGTCTGTCCTCGAATCTCCCATCGTCAACGTCGTATAATGAGACTGTCTGAGCTGTCCCCTCGATTTTAGCGATAATAGAGTTTTGAGATCCATACATCCACATCAACAGAAATATTCTCTGTATTTCAGTGACATTAGACTGTAGAATGATGGAATCTCCCTCCTTCACTGACACTTTTGTTGTCACCCCAAACACACCTGAGAATCAAACAAACAGCTCAAAGTTTAATATCAGTATACACAGTACACTCTTAAAAATAAAGATTCCAAAAGTGTGGTTTTCTCATCAATGCATAGAAGAACCATTTCTGGTTCACCTTTCAGTGAACAGTTCTTAAAAGAACCATGTTACTCGTAGTGTAAACTAAAGGGATAGTTCACCCAAAAATGAACATTTTGTCACCATTTACTCACCCACAAGTTGTTCCAAACCTGTATGAGTTTCTTTGTTCTGCTGAACACAAAAGAAGATATTCTGAAGAACGTTTGTAACAAAGCAGATAGAGCAACCATTGACTACCATAGTAGGGAAAAAATACTATGGTAGTCAATGGTTGCTCTATCTGCTTTGTTACAAACATCTTTAAAATATCTTCTTTTGTGTTCAGCAGAACAAAGAAACTCATACAATATACCTGTCTTATTTTCTCTTGTATATTTAGTATTGCTCTTTAATAAAGAAAAAGTACTTCTTATCCGATTATTTGATTAATCGATGGAAAAATTGGTAGAATACTCGATTACTAAAATATTCGATAGCTGCCGCCCTAAATTGCATTAAGTTGTTCTTACTTAAACCTTTTAAGTTTTGTTAACTTAATTATTTCTGTGATCTGAGGTAGTGTACTCCCAGAGTGCATTGCTGCATGAATAAATTAATTGCTTCGTTTTTACTATTTTTGGATTTATTTTACTATTTGTCTTTTGTCAGTATAACCCCAATAACGACAGCAAATAAAAAAGTAAAGGTCTTAATAATAATAAAAATAAAATAAATCCTTGTTACCATTGTTGTGTTTTGCATGCTGAATGTTGAAGTCTGTGTGACTCTCAATCAAGCATGGTCAATTATATTGTCACAAATATAGAGGAATTAAATCAACCTAATTAAAAGATTATACCATAAATATTTGCAATTAAAAAAAAAAAAAAGATAATTATTTGACATGAAATATTATTATGTCATATATCATTAATTCACAAATATTATATATATACTTCCCTTCTTTGGTAATCAGATAACTATGATTTCATGTTGCATTGCTGCATTAATAGGAAGATAATTAAAATAATATGAATGAAGTTCCAAGTGCCTAACCAAAGGGAACACTAATCACAATTATGGTGAGAGGAAAAGAGTGAAAAGTTTATAAAAAAAAGTGCCCCTCTTCAAAAACACTTTGCCCGCCCGCCCGCCCGTTTTTCTTTTTCTTTTTCTTTTTTTCCTTTGGCAAAATGGTACTGAAACCAGTCAAGTAATGTTTACTAGGGTTTTCTAAGTAATGAAGGCATAGCATGCAAATAGTTCAGATTACTTAATTGTTTTAAGTAAGTTCAACCAATTATTGGACATTAAGTAAATGTAACAATATTCCACTGGAGGCAAGTTGTTGGACCCAAATGCAGCTTTATTCCAAACAAAAACATAAAACAAGGACTTGGAAAAAACAAACTATAAAGAGCTTTAACTATAACAGAACTCACCGACAGCTGGTTACAACATTCAATAACAGACAAGGACACACGGCAAACATGAGGGCTTAACACTGATGCTGCGTCCCAATTCGCATACTATCCGTACTAAATAGTATTCGAAAAAAGAATTAGTATGTCCCAAATCGTAGTATGTTGAAAAGAGTATTCCAAAGATTCCCGGATGGTTTACTATTTCCGGTCAGAATCCGAAGTGCAGATCGATCCGCACTCTAACTGCTGATATTGCCCACAACCCATTGCGAGATGGACGAGGATTCGATGAGAACTACAAACGCGGATAAAAAGTGTTAAAAAACTACAAACATGACGGTTACGCGAGTCTGACGGTTAAGTGGAGAGGATTAGATAAAGTGGTTTGAGTGAGTAATTATCAGTATTTAACCTGACGAAAAGATATTTATTCAATATTATCCACATTATATTTCACCTGCAGCAGCGTTGAGAACTTTTGTAATGATACGTTTGGCCATTAACTTTGCAAACACATGAGAGGAGTCTAAAGACCCACGAAAGGCAGATCAACGAGCGACTACATTTCTCTCCGATACGGTAGGAAATTAAATTTAAAGTGGGGGATTTTAACTGTGACGATGATTGACAGTTTAAACGGTGACGGGACGCACGTTACAGAGTCCGTTAAAGATTAAGAAGTAGTATGTCCCAAAGCTTGCATACTCTTCTGCTACACACTCAAATGTATGTACTTTTTCTTCACAAAAAGAGTACATACTTTTAGGACGTAGTATAAGTAGGCGAATTGGGACGCAGCCTGAGACTAATGACAAGACAAGTGACACCTGTGAACCGTGATTAAACAATGAACCAATGACAGGACAAGACACAAGATCACATGAGGGCATGGGAATCACATGACAATGCAACATGACAAAACCAGGAAGTGAAAGAACAAGACAAACTTAGAAACATGACACTCAAACATAACTTGAACATAATCAACTTAAAACATGAACAAGGAACAATGAACATGAACCAACACCAAAACACCCTGTGACAGTAAAGTTTACTAAAAAAGTCTTAGTAAGAGAGTAAATGTTCAAATTAAGTGTTATTTCATGTGTTTTGCTAAATATTAATATAGGGGGAGATCTGATAGTGTTTCAATTTTTATTATTTTATAATTTAAAAGGTTTTCTGGCATGTGTGAGTTTTTGGGGTTGAATTGTACTGAACAGCCAATTTTATTATTAAATATAATAAATGTATTAAGTAATATTTGCAATATAATACACATGCAGTACCATATCTGATCACATATACATCTATTTACTATGTGTGTATTATTACTGAATATAAAACTACATTATGATAGACAACAATATATTGTCACATTTTTCAGTAGGCCTATATGAAAAGCGGAAATTCCTTATGTTTTATTCAATATATTGTAATATATTAACACAATATATTATTCTGTACATTTTCAAAAATACCGTTAGGCCTATATAATTTAATATATTGATCATTCATAGGGGAAAAAAAATATTTGTGTAAGGGTAAGCCTCAATGCCGAGATACATAAATCTTAACGAATATAATTATCTTAATAGTAGGCTACAGCCCATCATTACAACAGAATAGCCTACTATAGAATTTAATATCCTAATAAAACGAAACTAGACCGTCATTTGATTGCGCAATATTTGCATATGCCAAACAAAACAGAAGTAGTGTGAACAATACAGTAGTGTATAGGGATCGGATATGCAGTTATGAATGTATCTTACAAGATCAATTTAAGATGAGTTTATCATATAACCTATAATTGTTTGTGTGGGGTTCGGACGCCAAAAGCCCACGACGTTGGGACACACAACGGTTAACCGCCCTCCAGTTTAGTGTAGAACAGAAGAAAAAAAAAACCTACTGATTTAGCTTTTCTTATCTATTCTTTGTAAATGATTTTTCCTTCCTTGTTCCGATTCAACAACATTACAGCGACGGTGAAAATGTTTCTGAATCTGTTGTAGCCTAATATGCGACATTTAACAACATAAATATGATGTGAAACCGAAAGAAAGAACCGATGACTTACTGTCCAAAAATACTGCGAAAGAAAAGAGCAATATCAACTTCATCATTTTGTTGTAGAATCCAAGATCATAACCATAACTCGAGCTGATGAGGTGATCGATCCCTGGCGTTTATGTCGTGTCTTCGTTGTGTCAGAAACCGCGCACACAAAACGAGTGACAGTAGCTAACCGACCCGTCGGCACATATTGTTGACTGGTGAGGAATTTTGAGCAGATGGGCTGGTTATATAACATCACAAAACAACAACGAATATCATTTAGGTTATGTATAAATGTTCTTTTCCTGTTTAAATATATATTAACTGATCAATAGTCAATATTTGCTAATTTTCAAGTCAAAACAGAAACGTAGACAGTAACAGTAGCTATGACTAGCCTACAAAATCCAAAAATCCTAAAATATGAGCTGAATTGCTGGTGGTGTCCAATCTCTATGAATTTAGTCGTGTCCTTGCTTGTAGTTGTCATTGCCTACTCATGATGGCACAGGAAGGCATAAAGCCTGATCACAGATCAGTAGGCTATCTATTTTCCATTTTACTCATATTTTTGCCAGACTTAAGAATCGATTTTAGAGACCAAAAGTTTTCATTTGAACATTAAACATGAAATCAACATAAGACTATTAGACATAGTTTATAGGTACATGGCCAGATCATGTATTTTAATAAAGATGAAAAAACAAAAAGGACTTCAGTAAGTCACATTTTGATCAATATGTTGTTATGGGAATATGTGTTAAATAAACGTTTGAAAGATACACAATTTAAATACAGTATTGACATTAATGTATCATAACATTTAAGAAATTAAAATATAAGCCCATTGAAAAGACACATTTTCATAAGATGATTTGTATTGTAAATTACACATCTGAGTACTGACTGCACAGTTGCTCTATGACTTCACCTCTAAACAAGGAACTGCACCTCATCTCATCAAGAAACAGTTTCAGAGTTCATTTCAAATAAGCCTTTGCCGCTTTAGACTTGTGGAGAGTTATTAGAGCAGTCTGTGAGCTCTTGAAAAAAATGTGTCACACATTTGTTTTTTTCTGTCTGTGGATACTGTACTTAGCTGGTAAGTATCAAATGTTTTTTAGTTACAGTTTTAGTGAAGCAGCATCAGTTGTGACTGTGAAACTTTTGTTCTCCAGGTGTGTTTGGAGTTGGCACCAGTGAAATAGAGACAATATCAGCGATGGAGGGAGATTCTGTCATTCTAAACACAGATGTTGCTGAACTACAGAGACATGTGATGGTGTGGACGTTTGGACCCCAAGACACTCACATCGCTAAAATCAACAGAGTGCACAATGAGACCTTCCACGATGGTGCCGATGGGAGATTCAGAGACCGACTCGAGCTGGACTCTCAGACTGGATCTCTGACCATCACAAACATTAGCACAGAACATGCTGGACTTTATAAAATCGAAATGCTCGTTGAAAATAAGGTCTCAATCAAGAAATTTATTGTCACCGTTTATGGTAAGCAGAGCTCTTGCCTCTTTCTGTATTCTTAATTCAAATAGTTGGCTATTATAAAATTGGGCTAGGGGGTAAGTTGATCCACCCATTAAATCTAAAGGATTAGGTCTAAGGCATGATTTTCTGTAAAGCTTTTTATTTAAGTTTTAATTAAATATGGTGTTATTTTATGTTGAATTTTTTTTTTTAAAACATGGGGCGTTACTTTGAACATTAGCCTACCTTGTTACGAAACACTAAACCAATATGGTGATGAAAAAAATATGAGCTGGAAGGAAATAGATTTCAGTGATTTTGCATTCTTTCGCAAAAGTTTTGCATTTCATTTGCAAAACCTTTGAAATCCATCGCAAAACTTGAGTACTGTGAGTGAACACAAAGTTTCTTGATGGAACATAATAGGTTTTGCAAGCCAATGCAAAGTTTCTCTGAACAAAGGAAAAGTTTTGAGAGGTAAACGCCAAGGTTTTGCAAGCGAACACAAAGTTTCTCTGGGGAACGCAAAGGTTTTGCAAGCGGACGCAAAGTTTCTCTGGAGAACGCAAATGTTTTGAGAGGGAACACAAAGGTTTTTGCGAGTGATCGCAAAGTTTCTCTGGGGAACGCTAACGTTTTGAGAGGGAACACCAAGGTTTTGCAAGCGAACACAAAGTTTGTCTGGCGAACGCAAACGTTTTGAGAGGGAACGCAAAGGTTTTCGCGAGGGATCACAAAGTTTCTATAGGGAACGCAAAAGTTTTGAGAGGGAACGCAAAGTTTCTCTAGGGAACGCAAACGTTTTGAGAGGAAACGCAAAGTTTCTCTGGGGAACGCAAAGGTTTTTGCGAGGGATCGCAAAGTTTCTATAGGAAACGCAAAAGTTTTGACAGGGAACGCCAAGATTTTGCAAGCGAACGCAAAGTTACTCTGGAGAACGCAAACGTTTTGAGAGGGAACACAAAGATTTTTTTGAGAGATCGCAAAGTTTCTCTGGGGAATGCAAACGTTTTGAGAGGGAACGCAAAGTTTCTCTGGGGAACGCAAACGTTTTGAGAGGGAACACAAAGATTTTTGTGAGGGATCGCAAAGTTTCTCTGGCGAATGCAAACGTTTTGAGAGGGAACGCCAAGGTTTTCGCGAGGGATCGCAAAGTTTCTCTGGGGAACGCAAACGTTTTGAGAGGGAACGCAAAGTTTCTCTGGGGAACGCAAACGTTTTGAGAGGGAACGCAAAGGTTTTCGCGAGGGATCGCAAAGTTTCTATAGGGAACGCAAACGTTTTGACAGGGAACGCCAAGGTTTTGCAAGCGAACGCAAAGTTTCTCTGGAGAACGCGAACGTTTTGAGAGGGAACACAAAGATTTTTGTGAGGGATCGCAAAGTTTCTCTGGGGAACGCAAACGTTTTGAGAGGGAACGCCAAGGTTTTCGCAAGGGATCGCAAAGTTTCTATAGGGATCACAAAAGTTTTGAGAGGGAACACAAACACACTGAAATATATATTTTTCCCCATCAACATGTTCCTTTAAAGGGCTCCCCTACTTCATATATGGAAAAGATTTCACTTGGTCTGTTATTGTGGTATAGCTTAAAATACATAAAAAAACTGAACTATTAGTGGTTGGTTGCTTTTCATGTTGGTCAGGCTTTTCTCTTCTTTTTTTAAATTCTCAGCCCAGAAGGAAAGCTTCAGATGATGAAAGGCAATTCAAAGAGTTTTTAACCATATTTAAACCATAATGTGAGGAAAATAAAAATAATTTCGATGAGGAAGTTTACAAAGCAAAACTCATCACTTCTCTGTTCAGGCAAACTGTGGTTCAAATATGGGAAGTATCTAGACTGGGACCCAGCCCGATCTGCCGGCGATTTGATTTCGTGCTGCAGCTCAGGCTGGAAACCTGTACATATTTCTATCCTGCTTCTGTTACAATTGTGCAGGGACCAATCACAAACTGGCTTATCCACCTGGCGCGCTATTGGCGGGTTTAACACAATGATGGATAGAGACAGGGCCGGCTCTAGCTCTTTGGTTGCCCTAGGCGAGATTGAGTTTTGCGCCTGGGGAAAATAAATGCAGAACATGCCATTCAGAAAAAATTGGGCACAAATGGGTTAAGTATTTATAAAAACTATATAAACAAAAATCCTCCTATTGTTACTCCAAGACTTAAAAAGCTAATTATGACTTAAATGATACACTCTATAGTGTATAAATGATACACTAATAAATTGCACATACAAAAATGCTACAAAGAAAGTTGGAGGATATTTTACAAATTATGACTCAAACTATGGATGAACAAACAAAAATGCTTTTATAGTCACTCCAACACTTAATCAAGAAAGTTAAGACTTGAAGGATCAACTGCAATAAATTGGTCATACACAAATGCTAGAAAGAATGTTCAAGGATATTTACCAAATATTAACTCCATAAACTGTGCAAAAACTCTCTTAAGCACCTGTAAAGACACTTAAGCAAATTATGACCCATAAACTGGATTAACTATACCCTCTACAAACAAAAGTGCTATTATGGATACACTGTACTTACCACTACAAAATTAAAATATATAAGTTCTTGTAGCTCTATCCCTATCTTAAATAATAAAAGATGAACAGTTGTTTCTGGCATTTCTATTCACCTTCAAAATTGACGCAGCATTAAAATTTGGCTCGTCTGGATTTCCTTATTGTCAGTGAAATGCGTAGTAATATGTAGATAACTAGCTAGCTAGTGATAGCTTAGTGACAGCAATAAAACGTCCAATGCCGTCCAATATTAGTTGATAATATCGATAATACGAAGTAAATTTATTTCGTTTGACACCTTTATGGCTGAGATGAGAAGACTTACCTCTATACTGGGCTTTCTTGTGATCGTCTGCCTTTCTCTTTTTCCGTCCCTGTGTACTCGAGGGTTTAGACCGCTTCATTTTTGAAGAACGCGCCAGTGCTGAGCACTTGCCTGACATAACGCCTGTGCTAGACAATATTCACTTTCAATTCAATCTAATAATCAGGTTAAGTAATTAAACGTGTGGCTGAGGGGGCGCCCAAGGATGATCATGTTTAATAAACAGTATGTTTTATTTCGCTTGTTTTAATTCTATGCTTAATGGGAAGTAAGTTTAAGGGCGCCACTAGAGGGCGCCTGGCTGCGCCCCCAACACATTTGTCGCCCTAGGCAACCGCCTAGCTCGCCTATAGCAAACGCCGGCCCTGGATAGAGAAGCGATGGATCGTTGGTTTGATTGGTTGAAGGACTATCCAATTGCGTACAGAGTCATTTGAACTATGCCCGTTGATCACGCCTCTTGTGCAGTAGAAAATACAGAGCAGACTACCCAGACTAATGTTCAATCTTAAAAGATTGCGCTTGGTCTGGTGATAGCCAGATAAGGAAGTATTCAAATATTGTATCCCATTTCTCCCCCCAAAAAAACTGACATTGCAACTTTATATTTCACAGCTGCGACGTTAACTTCTAACACTTCTTAAAATTACGACTTCATAATAGATTTCACAATTATTACATTATACCTCAAAATTGCAACTTTATTGCTCAGAAGTGTGATTGCATTTGCTTTATTTTTCTTAAATTTCTGGGTTTACAAACACTGGAAAGAAGCCTTCTCACTGTTCTGACTTTGTTTTGGTGTCTCTTTATTTTCTTGTGTTATTCAGCTCTTCTGCCCATTCCTGTCATCAGCAGATACTGTGCACAACATCCTTCATCACCAAGCACAACATGTGAGCTGCTGTGTTCAGTGGTGAATGTGAGCCATGTGACTCTCTCCTGGTACAAAGGAAACAGTTTATTGTCCAGCATCAGTGTGTCTGATCTCAGCAGCAGCGTCTCTTTACATTTGGAGGTGGAATATCAGGATAAAAACACCTACAGCTGTGTGCTCAACAATCCCATCAGAAATCATTCTCAACATCTGGACATCAGAGGACTCTGCCAAATACATTCAGGTATGACAGTGATGACATTATTGATATGATGGGGTGGGGTGAACTATCCCTTTTAAATACGACTTTTGCTCCTCTTTTGAGCACTTTAAAAGTACAAGCTTTTGTAATATACAGGAGTGACAACCAAATTCTACAACCAAATGAATTAGGCTACATAACAAAACAGAACAAATAATAGTAGCACCTACCAGCTGCTCTGTTCCCTTTAAGATGGTGATGCAGTTCACAAGATTCTCAGGTGAACGAAGCTTTGGCCGTCATAAATCACATACTCTTGGCAAAAATTGATCAAGCACTGATCCAGTGCTTCAGTGTGAAATATGTTGTTCTTGACAGATCGCAGCTTTGGTGTTGAACGTAACATCACTAGACAACAGTAATACACAACCTACTGTCACAAAATAAACACATATATAAATAATACACGCAAATATATGTGGGTGATTCTATCATTTCAGGTAAATTTTTTTCAGCTTTTTTTAGATGGTTATATTTGTAATTATTTACTCATTGTCTTGGATCACAAGATGTTACAGGCCACAACAATATAATATGTTCTGTAAAAAGTGTTTTTTTATAGCTGAAAATCATGATTTCTTGTTGTCCGAATTAGCCAGTGTATTTTTTTTTCCATTTTGATTTTGATTTTTGATTTGATTTATTAGACATAATAGTGAAAATACACTCATTTGTCAAGGATAGCACAATAAAGTTTAAACAAAACTTATTTCCATTGTGGTCCTTGCTGTAAAGCACAACTCATGGTGATAAAGGCATTGCATACTATTCAGATTATACAACACATTACCAACACACACTTCCAAAATTTACATTACAATTAATCATCCACCCAAAAGCACAAATACAAATTCATCATTAAAACAACCTATCAAATAGCATAATGTATCATTGTGTAAACAAAATACTTTATTTGACTTTTGTTTAGATCATATTTCATGAATTTTATTTATAAAATAATTACAATTTTCCTATTTCTACAACATTAAATTGTTTAAAAATAACTTATCTTGTAAAAATGTGTGCCCATAAATCTTGTGTCAATTCTGTTACCATACTTTGCCTTTAAATTGGTGGAATTATCTCCCACAAGATACAGGAAATGTCACTTTCCCTCATAAGAGCTGAAGCACTGAAAGGTGTGTGTGCTCTCTCTGAGAAAATATTTTAATCTAAAAAGTTATTTTGTAAAAATGGCACAATTGTTGCCACAATGTCAAAAGGAAACCAGATTTGATCAATGATCACACATGGGTTGTTTAAAGTCTTTTAATCAGGATTTCGTGCCATGTGCTCTTAGCATTTATGCTAGCAAGTGGAGTTTTTGGAAGGAAGTAACTTGTGTTTGGCAAGCACTGAGTTATTAAAATCCAATATGTTTTCAATAAGATACTGGAAAGAATTTCTGTTGATGAACAGTTTTTTTCCTTAACTTTTTGAAATGCAAAATGTACCTCCAATTATAGAATCACTATTGTATTCTGGAAATAAACACTAAAAACGCGACTTTACATATTTATCATCTTGTCAAGTACATCAAATGTCTAGAGATGTAATAAATGGTCCTGGCAACACTGCGAAGAGAGCCCGTATTGTTTCAGTTTTTCCAGTATTAACAAAATACAGCTTGTATGTGAACGGTAGTTTGCCTAATATGTGTTTTTGGCTTGCTTTTTTTATAGTGAGTGAACATTCTCACTCCCAAGGCATCAAAATATGAAGCATGGTCAAGTGCCTTCCACGTCACAATGAAGACGCTAAAGGCTGATTTATACTTCTGCGTTGGACCTGCCTCTATGCCGTGGGCTATGCGTTGATTTTCATTTATACTTTTGTGTCCTTGCACGCCTTGTGTCCTTGCAACAAGGAAGTGTTTTTTCTATTTGTCCTTAGAAAAATATCGATATTTAAAACTTTATAAAGTAAAGTTTCAGCCGACCATGTTCAAACCGCCTTCAGTGTTCAATTTATGAAAAAAGTGTTGAAAGGTCCTCTGCTGATTGAAAGACTAACGCGACCAGGTCCGCTCAGACTCAGTACGCATCTTGAGTTTCACTTTCAACACTTTTCCACGGAAGGCGATCGGCTGGAACTTTACTTTATAAAGTTTTAAATATGGATATTTTTCTTACACAAACGCATCGATTCGCTTCAGAAGGCCTTTATTAACACCCCGGAGCCGAGTGGAGCACGTTATTCGATGGACAGGTGCATTTTTTATGGACTTCTAAAACAGAGCAACTATTAATGCAATTATAATGCTTGGAATTGCATGGACTTTTTAAATATAACTCTGATTATATTCGTGTGAAAGAAGAATGCCATATACACCTAGGATGACTTGAGGGTGAGTAAATCATGGGCTAATTTTCATTTTTGGGTGAACTATCCCTTTAATGTTTTAATCGCTGAAATGATGATTTCACCGCTCCATGAACGCACTCAGTCAGTCAGTCATCTCTCATTCAAATGATACACAGGACTCTTGAGCATGACGCAATCGCTCACAAGACACACGAGAGCCAATGATATTTCACTATCAAATCTGATGTAATGACACAATCGGTCACGAGACATACGAGAGCCAATGCAATTTCACTATGAAATTTGACATTTGATCTTCGGCACTTATGGGGATTTTCTTCACACAAATCAATCGTTTGGCCTCGGAACACTTGGAATATTTGTACTTTTTGAATAAATTGTGCCTGCAGACGTATCTGCCTGTTACATCCTGTGTTTTATATCATATCATACACAAATAGGTAGGTTTAGGCATGGCTTACATGTTCAAACATGTCTAAAAGGCGTAAATATGAATGTAAATAAAATTATGCTGGCTGATTAAATTGAGAATCACACTCCAACATGTCAATGGCAAAATCATAATCCAATATAATTTCATCTTGACTATAACGTTCCCATGCCCAACTCGTCTGTGTATGACGCCAAAGGTTTCTCATTGAAATCAATTGAGCACCTGAAAAAGTGACACTGAGGGGCAACTTTAGCGTCTTCATTGTGACGCGGAAGGCACTTGACCATGCTTCAGATTTTGACGCCTTGGGAGTGAGAACGGGTTAAAAATAGGTACACAGCCATCGAACAACATTGTTATGGTTATCAGTATTACTATTACAGTTCTATAAACATTCTGAACCATAATTTAGAGGATTTTCTCATGCGTTTTCCCACCGTTAAAGTATGGCTTGCCATTAACAGCCAAAAACTGATGATTAAGCGCTTAGAACAGAACTCTGCTGTACGCTTCCCATAGTTTAGTTTAACTGAAGTCTTTAAATTATTTTTAAATGTTACTTTCCTCTCATCCCTAGACTATGTCCACTATTATGGGTTCACTGAAGCTGTGATCCGATTGCCTCTCTCTGCTCTGGTGGGCGTGGCCGCTGTCGCTGTGCTGGTTTATGACATCAGATCAAGACGAGTTTGACAGGGGAGGACAGAAAGACGTCCTGCTACGCGTTTTTCCTCTTGCAATAAAAACAACTGTGAATGCCTCTTGAAATGTTTATTTTGTCACTGACAGATGGACTTTTAGTTGCTTGTTTCTATTTTATGTGCAAGGCTGAACTTTAAAGTTTTCTAATAATGTAAATGGAATTTAAACATCAGGTCGAAGGGCTGCTTTCATTAATAATGATTTTGATTATAGAAAAGTAAGGAACTTGCATCTTACAGGTTCATTTAAAAGAGTATTGAATCTGAAATAAGAGATAAAAATCTCTTCAGCTCTTTAGACTCAGACAGTCGAAGGATGTTCCTGTTCAAACAGTGAGAAAGCGGAGTTTCTGCGTAGCTGTAAAGGGTGTATCTGAAAGTGTTGAAACGCTTTTATCAGATTGAACATGACAGGCAGTACAAACTCCACCAGACTCTCACAATGAAACATTGTCAGAATAATTTGTCTTTAGAAAGATTGAAACAAATATTGCCAAGTCATTTAAAATAATTTCACAGTTATGGTAAGAAAACAGGACTGTATTTCTTGTCACAGCCACTTCCAGCCGTATGCAGAAACCTTTTGAGGTCATGGAATGACCCGTCTCTCACCGTTTACAGGAACTGAGATCTTCTCACTCTGACTGAGCAGTGCGATTCAGATCCATTAGCCGTATTAGAGAAGCGAAAGCTTAAAAATGAGATGGTACGTCAGTTTCTAATGAGGCAGAAAAAGCAGCAAACCCTGTAGGCTTGTAGTTTTGATTGATTGATGCACTGATTATTATATCCTTGTGATTTCAGAATTACATAGCAAGTGGAGAGAGACTCTGAATTGAATAACTGAATATTGACATAAACCTTTTATGTACTTGTGAACATTTGAAATAAAACCTGTAAAGATTTGTGATTCTATATTATTGTTAAGTCTATTCAGACATGTGTTTTTGTCAAGCAGTGAGAAGAATGATTGTTTATCTACAGTAGGCCTATTAAATGCGCTGTAACTGAGTCGAGGTGAAGTCTGCTGTGGTCTGATTTTTTTGTCCTTATGTGTGTCTATTATTTAATGCATGTGTAACATAGCCTATTGTGTAAAGGGCTTATTTTCCATTCACTGCTCACATAAAACAAACCTCAAACTGTGTCTAGTATTATCTGTGTTCACTTATAAAGGCCTAAAGATAACTAGTTTGAGCAGGAAACACTGCAAAACATTCAGCTTAAATATTTTGTTCTTTGTATTGAGCCTAAAGGTCAGTGACATTTAGCAACACGTTCTCACGCCCAACTTTTCACACATTGACGCTTGGTCAGGACCCTTCGGCGTCACATTTTAACGCACAGGGTACCCCATTACTTTTAATGAAAAACCATATACAGATGCGTTGGGCATGAGAATGTTATTGACATGATGAATTTATATCTTGGTTTAGAATTTTCCCATTATCACATGTTGGAGTGTGATTCTCAATTTCAGTCAGCATAATTTTATTTACATTTTTTATTTACGCTATTCAGACGTTTGAAACAGTAACCGATTGGCACGCGCCGATTGGCTGGGCTGTGGGAACTGCATGAACCTATGGCAATGATGTGTATCTGCGCAAACCAATTGTGGCACGTCCTGCCAAATAAAGAGCAAAGCCTCTGCCTATATAAGTGTCTCGTTTCACCATAGGATTAAGGTTAATTCGACTGAAGCAACGATTACTAGTCGTGAAGCACACTAGCACAGCCGTCTATGCAATACTCGTTCCCGTTATTCTCAGGGAACTGAGGTTACATCAGTAACTGAGTATCGCTCCCTTTCGAAAATGGTTCACTCGTATTGCGTCGCTAGATGCATTGGGAACACAATCCAATCACGCCATGCTACTGTTGAGCAGAATGGTGATGTTCTGAGACCCCAGTCTGAGGCACTGATAGGCCTGAGGGCGTCAGGGGTCGGGGCCAGCAGAGGAAGTACTTAGCGGGTTGGGCTCCCCAGAGGCCAACACTCACCTAGACAGAGAGGACTCATGCCTGTAGTACAGGGACTTCCAAATTGTAAAATCTGGCAAATGTGGATGGTGAGGATCAGCCAGCCATCGTACAGATGTCGCCAATGGATGCCCAAGAAGAGGCTATGCCTTTAGTGGAGTGAGCTCTGACACTGATGGGGCATTGAAGGCCCATCGAAACATAAGCCAAGGTGATGGCGTCCACTATCCAGAGGGATAATCTTTGAGACCGAGAGCCCTTTGGTGCGGCCACCGAAGCATACGAAGAGCTGCTCTGACTGCCTAAACTGGGCAGAGTGCTCTGTATATACTCTTAGGGCCAAGACGGGGCAGAGTAAATGTTGTTCTTTGTCGTCTTCCAATGAGAGAAGAGCAGACAGCGAGGTTACCTGGGCTCTGAACGGAGTTGAAAGCACCTTTGGTACATGACTTGGTCTGAGGACGACTTCGGAGTCACTGGACCCAAAACTCGAGGCTGGAAGCATTCACGGAGAGCGCTTGCAAATCGGCCACTCATTCCCCCAGAGGACCATGGATAGGTCTTATGGCCTTCTGGCCCCCTTGAGGTAGCGAACAACCAGGTTGTTTCCTAGGGACTGGCCGGCTACAGGAGCGTGAAATATAAACGTAAACCTTGAGCGTGGAGGGGGTGCGACCCGCGACCATTAGACAAGACCATTTAAGGGCATAGATGAGTCTCGTGGACAGGGTTCTAGCCTCAGAAATAGTGTTCAGGACTCTCTCTGGGAGGTCTGTAGGTACCCGTTGAGGGGCCATACATGGAGGGCCCACAGCTTAGGGCAGGGGGGCCAGATTGTTCTGTTCACCTGAGAGGGAGAGAAACACAAGTGTAAAAGAGGTAATCTAGTAGGGCTAGTTCATCTAGGGTTTCAGGCAATAAACAGGATGGTGTATCGGTCAGAATACAGGAATAAAGACGAGGAGATATTCTTTCTTCTTTAGATTGTATTGGACTTCAGCAGTGCTCATCAGAACATTCCAATATCCAGTATTGTCTAGAACTCTGTAGATGTTCCTCAAGGTTGGTTCCTCGTAGGACACAGGCCTATGTTTGTAGCCCAAGGAGTCGGTTGCCCAATTCCAGCTGAGACCAAGTGTTGACTCGAGAGGGTTGGACTTATCATGTGCCAGCCACAGGTCCAGGCTTTCCGATCTGGCCTCTTGAGGCAAGTGACGCAGGACGCTTGGATCGTTGCAAGCCCATTGGCGCAACTCAAAACCTGCAGATATCAGAAGATCCCTGAGTTGATCAACAAGTCGTTTGGCCTCACCCGATGTACCCATGCTCTGCAGGCAATTATCCACATAAAAGCAGTTCTCAACCGAGAATTTCAGGTCATCGTCAGGCCCGCAGTGGTCAACAACATGGCGCTGTAAGGCATATGTCGCACAGCACGGGCTACAGGTTGCGCCGAAAGGCAAAACTTGCCACTCAAATGTTCTTGGGGGCTCTTCCACCTTCAGGTCCCGCCACAGGAACCTTAGAAGGCGGCGATCTTCAGGGATGAGGCGGACTTGATGGAACATCCCCTTGATGTCTCCACTAACCGCGATGGGTTGTTCACGAAATCTCAATAAAACTCCCAGCAAAGGGGCACCAAGAGTAGGGCCCGGTAACAGGTACTGGTTCAGGGTCTGCCCAAGGTACTGGTGAGAGCAGTTAAAGACCAGGCGGGGTTTCCCGTTGTGGCTGACGAGATGATGTGAGATGTACCATCCTTCTTTGGTTGAGGTATCCTCAGTGATTTCCCTCACAGCACCTGCTTCAATGAGCTTCTGCATTTCCTTCCTGTATGCATCCGCCAGCCTGGGGTCCTTTAAGAGTCGCTTCTCAGTACTACGTAACATGGGCATGACTGCCTCCTTTGGCGAGTACAATGGTGGCATGCTTGCCTGTCGCAGCAATGGTGTGGCGTACCTAAGAATTCCATCCACATTAGTACGGATCCTGCTTTGACCGAGTCACCTCTCTTTCTGGTCGGTAAGGTACAGTGTCTACTTGCCAGAGCCTCTCAACATGCTTGTAAAGCTCATCCATTGATGGCGCATATGAAGTATACAGGCACTGTGCAGGTTGGATAGGCCGCCCCATGAATGGGGTGGGGCCCTTAAGAGTCCACCCAAGCCGGGTGCGGACTGCGGCTGGGCCACCTGATGGACCAAGTCTGACTGGCTCAACAGGTGTTATCAGCTGAGGGTTATCAGATCCTACAAGGAGTGTTGGCTGAGCATCTCTTAAGGCAGGTAGGGGAATACCACTTAGGTATTTGTATTTTCTCTTCAGGCGGTCAATGGGGTAAGTATGCTGTGCTAGGCTGAGGCGGCCAGCTGTGAAGGCCCCCTTGATCTTATAGCTGATGTGAGGGTTCGCCACTGGTGAGACGCTGAAAGACACTGTGTGGCCATGGAGGATCTGGATGTCCTGTCGGACTGTACGCAAAGGAAGCGCTTCGGGTTTGCCCTTTAGGCCAAGAAACTTAGCTGCTGCTGGCAACAACATGGTCCTCTCTGACCCATCATCGAGGATCGCAAAGGTGTCCAGCGTCCGATCTCCATAATGTACAAGCACCGGGACGACCTTCAACATGACTCGATTCCCGGCTCCAGGTCTGTCCAGGTAGAGCGAATCAGCCGCAGAGCTAGTTAAGCAGCTCTCTTCTTTAGCAGCTATATCTTTATTGCCCCTCTCTGCTCTTGTATTTATCTCGTGAAGAGCCAGTAGGTGCTTTCCCTGACAGATGTTGCAAGGTTTCTTCAATGTGCACTGAGCAGCTTGATGAGTTCGTGCGCAGCGCCAGCACCGTTTGTTAACCCGGATCCATTCCCTAAGCTGGTCTCTAGAGAGTTTGGTGACAGCACTGCATTGACTAAGATAATGTTCAGTACTCTCACAGTAGGCACAGTAGGCTTTACTCTTGGCTCCTCGGTTAGTTGAACTCTCTTTAAGATACGAAGAAGCTGTCTCTGCCGACTCACCAGCTCCATGAAGGACAGTCACCGTCTGTCTACCAGGACGACCATCAGTCTTCACGTTCTGCCTTTCCTTTATGCTGCGTCCAGTAGCCTGACTGTCGAAGCCCTGACACCATGATTCATAGCGGAGCCATTCTGACAAATCATGTAAAGTGTGGGTCGCCCCTAACTGCTTGAACTGATGTCGACGGAAATCAGCTCGCTGCTCCGGAGGGAGCTTACTCAGCAGACGAGCAACATGTGATCCGCAGTTGAGTTCGATTTCCCCTTCAGGTCCCAGAGTCTGCAATAAACCCACTAAAGATTGTATCTGGAGAGAGAACTTCTGGAATGCCATAGTATCACCTCGCCTCACCTCGGGAGTCTCCAGGACGTTCGCTATCTTCTTTAAGGCAAGTTGATGAGGCTGCCCGAATTTGTCATGGAGGGCTGACATAGTGTCACTATAAGGGGTGGGTGAGTTTAGATAAGCATCAGCTATCAGCTTGGCTTCCTCCAGCTTTAAATGATCTACAAGTATCTGATACTTGAAGAGTTCTGTAGCCGTGGATGGGAGTAGGTTTTCTAAAGCTATGCGAAGCCGTGCGAACTCACTGGGATCCGGGTGAATGAACCTTGGGATTGTGGGTTGAGGCCCTCGATACACTTGTTCATTCCCCAGCGGCTGCATAAACGGGTTAGATGGCGGCATACCATGTACCGCTCCGTATCTGGCCTCTAAGGGATGGTAGGCACGGGCAGGTGCTGATTTCATTACAGGTGCATGAGCTGGGGCAGGGTGTGTGAGCAACTGAGAGGGCCGTTTAGAGTGGTATGATGATATCCCTCTATCAGAAGCAGGAGCGGGGTACTGAGGATGCAGTGGAGGCTTACAAGGCATACATACTCTACCTCCGGGGGAAAAGTCGAGCTGGTTACGGTCTAGCCCTTGTTCTTCGACCCTGAGATTGCGCATGCCTCCCGTCAGGTTCTCATCAGGTTCAGGCCAGGGTGGAGGATCAGGCCAGTCCTCATCCTCCATTTCCTTCGAGTGTGCTGCATCAGTGAAACTTCTTGAGGCCACAGCACCGGCCTGTGGAGATGTGGGGTTGCTGTAGTTTGCGGCTGGACAATTAACTTGGGCCAGGTTTTCCCTCAGCGAGCGGGCTACTTCCAGCAGCTCTTTCATCTCATGCCGTGCTTCATTGAGTTCCTTTATGCCAGTCTGGAAGGCCTGTTGTGTTTGGAGCAGCTTAATATTCTCCTCCCGAATAGCTCTAATTTCCTCAGAGAAACGAGAATCCAGATATGGGCTCTGATGGGATGAGGGTGTTCGCGCAGGCTGAATAAACCCATCCAAATCTCTCCTCTGGCCGTGGTCTGAGACTAACTGATAAATCTCAGGGTGAGCAGCATTCCCAGGGAAACCCCCAGAGTGAGAGTGGGCTGTCTGGAAAGGGGTCATCTGGTCTGGACCCTCCCGAGTGGGGAACACCCTCCTATCCAATGCAGGGGATGACAGATCCCATTTTAACTGATCTCGTTGACTATATCCCATATAGTCCACTTCGAAGTCCTGAAGTCTGACAGGTCGACGTATTTGACGTTTAGGTCTCACATCAGGATACATCTCTTCATCTGCCTCCATCCTGAATACTGTATCCGGCTCGAAGGACTAATGTAAAAGAGGTAATCTAGTAGGGCTAGTTCATCTAGGGTTTCAGGCAATAAACAGGATGGTGTATCGGTCAGAATACAGGAATAAAGACGAGGAGATATTCTTTCTTCTTTAGATTGTATTGGACTTCAGCAGTGCTCATCAGAACATTCCAATATCCAGTATTGTCATTATAGTCTGATAATAAAACAAATAAATCACCATTAGGTACTGTCATCTAAACAGTTACAGTACATACATTTCTATGCAACGTAAAGAATATATCCACACATATAATACAAATCAGGTTCATCTAACATAAATATCTCAATAAACATTAATATGCCCCTTAGAACATAATCTACAATTACATAAACATGAATATTACTGCTTGGAGAAATATAAAGCGCTTCACCTATTTCACTGACCAGTTCACATTAAACTGTATTAGAAAAGGTTTACAAAAGGAGCAATGGCGACATCTTCTGGCCAGACAAGGCTACTACTCAAACAGCGTCTGCACATGGTCTCGTGAGCACGATATTAATTCCCTTAACTCAATATTATAAACGTAACGATGAAACTTTTTTATCAGAAGGCTCACACTAGTTAACTTATTATTTCCTACAGTGTTTTACAACATAAACATTGTTCTATCACTATAAATCTCACTCATCACGCTGGCACATGATAATGCATAATAATTTCTACAATAGAAACATTAACACAGCAAAGTAGCAGTCACTTACTTTCCGTCATTAACTCAACGCATGAACATTGGAAGCTGGATTGTTCAGTAGGGACTAAGGAAGCTGCACAGCACAGATACGTAGGCTAAATTATGTCGTTAAACTTGAACTCGTTTCCATACCCGCTATATCTAACGCTAACCACACATTTCTCTTCCGTCACCACAGAATAAGAGTCTTAAAGGGGAAGGCACCCTGAAATGTCAGAGCCTTTTATACAACAAGCTGTTGCAGGGTGGTCCGGCCACAGTGGGACTTCACTCTCTCTTTATTTTTTTGATGAACGTGGGATGCGCAGTGTTTTTAGAACAAACGCCAGTGGAAAGAAACTTTTAGGGAGAATTATGCTATGACTCTCAGCTGATAAACACAGGGGAGAGCATCATACTTAGGGCTGTACTCAGTTGAGTGTAGTCAGCCTTGTGCTCGCGCTCACAGAGAGTGAGACATGCGGGAATAGAGCGACATGAGCTCTCTAGTCCTGTTTATTTAGCCCTGCGGCCCCATTGTTTCTTCATCTCGTGATTGAGAGAAAGAGAATGGCGGAGAAAATGCGAGAAGCCGCTTCACGAATGCAGCGAGAGGAGACTCACGCTCTTGTAGTGAGATCACCTGTCTTCAATGAACACGGCTTGTGGGGGCTGGCAGGGCAAGCAAACGCAGGCAAAAAATACTCTTTTAGAGAAATAACCTGGTAGTTACAGAGGAGGAGCGTCTTTTTCAGCCGCCGAGTGTCAATTTGCCCAAAATAATCGCCGGAGAGCCACAGGTATTTGGTCACCATTATGCTCAAGTGAATAATTTTTCAGCATCATAAAATAGAATAATTCATTAAACTTATGCCTCACTTGATTTTGTTTTTCACAGTAGTCATCACACTGAAAACCAATGCTGCCTCTCAGTCTTTTTGCCACTCAGCGGGTGTAACCACTGTCACTCCGGCTGACGGTGATGTCACGTGCATACCCTCTATAGCTGTACGTCGATAGAATGCGACAAGCACGTTTTAACGACCAAATTGGCATGTTGTGAGGACATAACCTCGAAGGACCATATTAGTTGCAGCGACGTGCCAAATAACGTTCCAGTGATGTAACTTTTTGATTCCTGTATTTGTTGTGATGACGTTATAGTGGTATACGTCGCTGGAATGTGGCAGGTACGTCCTAACAAACAAAATACCATGTCCACCTTTATTTGAATAGTCTTCTCACCTTTAGTCCGGGGAATGAAGATGTGCTTGGTCCATAACCTTGAAATCCACATAGAACTGATAAACTCAAACATTTCATCTTCTGCTGTAAAGACTTGTACATTCTAATAGGGAATTGTATTGTTTTTTATAGTTAACACATTTAAGGATCAAAACAATACAAACCAATACAAACCCCTATTAAATTCTAATAGAAAATGCCCAAAACCACACTGCATTAATTTATTAATCAGCATTTATTCAGTGTTACTTTGTACAATTACTACTAAACCAATACATTTTGAACATTTACAATTTAACCATGTAAAGTGTTAAATTATGAGGGTAGAAATGTAACATCAATTCATTAATCAAACAACATAATCAATGAATAATGTAACCAGTTATCGAAGTGTTTTATTCTTTTTATTGAAAAAAAGTGTCTAGTCATAGGGATGGATGTAGTTATTTTATCACTGATACTTATCAATACTCTTACTGATACTACTCTCTATAATTTGGCGCAACAAAAATACAGACATGAAAAAGAGAATTCTTTATTATTACTTTTATTTGCAGAAATTGTCCTGTGAGGCACCTGCTACAAATGTCTGGTGGTGATGTGCTCTATTGCTTCACTACCAGTAGCTAAACCTGAACAATGTCACAATTACCAAATATCTATAGTCCTTGAACTTCTCTGAAGCTAACAAATAAAGAAAATAACGTTCATAAAGAGTAAAGATATGTAAAAATTGCTCTGATCTGTTTTTCTGTTCATGTGTTTCTAGTTAAGTTTTCATATAGTTCAGTTCATGTTTGCCTGTGTCGGATTGTGTTCTCGCTGTCACATGTGTTGTTAATTTGTCTCGTCAGCGGTGTCTCGTTTCTTTTATTAGTTCTGTGTATTTAAGCCCTGTGCTTTGTCCAGTTCAGTTGTCTGTCGTTGTCCGTGTGTAGTTGGTTATGTCCCTGATCTGTGAAATTCTGTTTGTTTTTGTAAAGTTTATTAGTGGTGGTGAGATGAAGCTTTCTGAAACAGTGAATTGTATCAGAAAAAGGTTCATTACTCAAAGCTTTTCAAATCAGAGCTCAACAAGGACCTCTGCTGGTGAAAGGGAGGGAAAGCGCTGTGTCGCAAAATGTTTTGCGACCATTATCTTAGAAACAAAAATGTTTTGGGAATTATGGATGGATGGATGAATAAATGCAGTGCTGCCGCTCCCTATACGCAGAGTAGGCTACACAGATTGCGTAGCGCACCAACCATCTCAGTTGCTCAATTATTTTGTTTTTTAAATAAATAAATAAATAAATAAAATAAACCTTTTATCGGAAATATCTACTGTTGGACGTTTTGGTTTCATTTTAGTTTCAACATGTAGGCCTACACTACCAGTCAAAAGTTTGGAAACTGTACCATTTTGATTGTTTTTGAAAGAAGTCTCTTCTGCTCACTCCATTTATGTTATTAAAAATACAAAAAGCTGTAATATTGTGAAATATTAATATTATAATATTTATTCTTTTAAAATGTTTTTAATCAATATGTATAATTTTAGTTTGTATTTTCTTGCTGTGGAGCTATAGTTGTAAATAACTAATTACAATTTATTTTATTAAAGTTCTATTTTGACCCCTAAAGTAGGTGTTTTTTTTTTACTTCCATAATATTTGCACCACAATACAAGAATTCTGCTATAGGGCACCCATTTGGCCAGCAGCGGCCCTGAATAAATGAATCAATAAATACATCAGATAATTGATAACAATCTGTTCTACTGCATACTAGTAACTCAACCCACTAAGGATAAAATTTTGTATTATGAATGTGGATATCTTTCCTGTTTGTAAACAAATACAACTCATGCATAGAGGAAGTAGGCTAAATAAATGCAGGTGCGCGCGCACACACACGCCTACAGACCAACAACGTAGGACAGCCAGGCAAGACTTCTGGAGGATTTGTGCTTAGTGAACATTGTAATGGGTGTTCTTTAGATTTACTGGTGAATCGGGAGAGGACAATAAACAGTTCAATGCAACGCAATACACCCAACAACCCTTGGGTGGGTGAAACGCAGCTTCGGATGTCATTGGTCACGTGATTTTGATAGAACGGATCAAGCATCGATACAAAGCTTCCCTGAAAATCGTTTCTTTTTTTGACACGCTTCGGTGTCACTGTTAACATCACTAAGTTTAATAAAAAAACTGCTGCACTTAGATCAAGTATCTTCTCTGCTGCAACCAGCCCATGACAGAACGACAGACAGACCACTTGGCTAGTAGCAGTTCAAGGGTAGTTTGATTAAAAAAAAATTAGCCCATGATTTACTCACCCTCAAGCCATCATCCTGTATATGACATTCTTCTTTCAGACAAATACAAAATATGTCCCGGCTCTTCCAAGCTTTATAATGGCAGTGAATTATTGTTTCTGTTTTTAAGTCAATGTTAAGTTGTCTCTTAATTTTTTTTCCAGAACTATATGTATATAATTTGCTTTTAATATGGATAAATATTTGCTTTTCCTGAACAGATTTAGTCAGATTGTGGTTTAAAGTGAAATCTCTGTATGAATCACAGAAGCCACAAACAACACCCAAGAAAAAGTAGAGAAAACAGAAGGACTTAAATGCACATGCTAACGAACTAAAAAGCCAACAGGTGTGAATAAATTACTTACACAATGAATCACCATAGCAACACATGATGAGCGGGAATAGATTAAGCAGGGTAGGTCTTAGTTTAATTTGGACATTTAAGAAGTTTTTATAAACATGCCTTAGAAAAAACATTACTGGTGTTCATCTTGAGACAAAACCATGACACTGACATATTTTAAGATAAAATATTGCTTTCGGTTAAAACAGCTCAAACACTCATTTTATCTTAAGCCTCGTCTGTGAAACCGAGGGTCTGAATGTAATTCTCTATTTCTGCTGCATCTGATCATGATCAATCTGATTTTTGAATACAGTATGAATCATCAACACACATTTCAACCAACTTTTTTTTTCTTTTTTTTATAACATTCAGATACAAATGTGTATATTCATTACATTTTTGCAAAACAATCATGCGTTTTTTTCATGTTAGAACAGCTGCTCTTGGAAGCAAAAGCAAAGTCAGTTTTTGACAATAAACTATTAACTATAGAGGACAGAAATCTTGCATGAATATTAATTCATCAGACAAGCTTTTATCCAAAAGACTTCCAGATGAGAATATATCAAGCGTGATTAAGTGATTAATCCAAAGGACAACACAAAGCACATCACATTTCTGTTTTAAAGTAGAGAAATGTTGAACAAAAAGCTTCTTGTTAATTTACTTTTTTTTTTGGGTTTAAGTGCAATAAGGCGAGTTTATCAGTCAAATGCTTCAGTACGATTATGACACTCTAGATTCAGGTCATATTTATAACTTCATATTCAGATCTGATTAAAGGACAGAGAAACGTCTGAACATATCTTTGGATAATATATTTAAGTGAAAGTATTTAATATACTGTAGCAGAAAAAAGGTACAAAGGCACAATTTTTAATTAAACGAAAACGTAAAATAGTCAAAATAATGTTAACTAATGTTAAAACAATTTAAAAAATATATACATTTAAGTAACACTGAATGCGGCACTGGACGGTGAGATGTTTCTGAACTGTGTGTCTCTTACACACGAGGACAGTGTCATGTGACCTCGGCTTCAGAGACACTGCCCTAACCTCAAAGCTGAACTTGAGCATTAACCTAATATTGGTGTTAGTTATTATATAACATCACATACAATGGTTAGTGAAAAACTGCTTATTTCTGACGCTCACTGTTTACAATCACACAAAATCAAAGCTGTGAGTGTCAAACTGCTAATGGAGTAACAGGTATGAAATGTAACATTAATAATATGATATATGAACATGTTTTTTCATTTAAAAGCAAAGAAGTTTTTGACACACGAGATTAACAACTCAAAAGACACATATTCATTTCTGACTTTCACTGGATGGAGGCTCATAAAGATGGAGCTCAACCGTTGATGATGTCACAGGGATGGACACTAATCAGGCACAGATTAACACACTAGACCAGAGCAATCAACCCAAGAAATCAACAGAAATCAGTGCGCTGGGGGGATTTTAACACATGCACAGGGCACAAACGTGTCATAATCCATCCCTGACACTGATGTGTGTGTCTTATCAAAGTGAGCTGGTCTCCTGCCGCTCATCCACTTCACTCAACAGCGGCATCACTACAGTCACGGATTCCTTCACTCCATCAGGAATCTCTTTATTTGACTGTGGCTTCAGTGCAGTCGCTGATTCATGTTCTGTGGAACCCGAAAGAAAATACAGAGATAATGACAGAAATTAAAGACAGAAGATGAACTGATAATATATAATAATACATTGCCAGTAGCATATTTAATGAACGTTCTACATAAACATAAGTTAAAATCTTCGATACATGGACAGAGTGTAAAATGGTGCCACATCATCACACATCAGATCATGATCTTGTTTTAGGGTGTTTACACAACACCGTTTTCAACTAAAAATGTAAAACTTTTTTGCATTTTGGCCGTTCATTTACACGACAAGGGCGTGTTGGGTTCCTGAAAATGCAAACTTTTCAAAATGGGTTTCAAACATAGACGGAAAAAAAAATGGACGACGCGAGTTCATTGGCTTCCGCTGACGAGAGTTGAAGCTTTCGGAGGCCGCACACGACTCTGACATCTTGCACAGATTTGGGGCTGAGTCTGCGCAGTAGTGATCTCGAGACCGAGGTACAGAGCAGGAAGTAGAGGCGCGATTATCAAAAGCCCGCCCACACTCTCACAGATGCAGAACAATTCATTATGATGGTGTGAAATAAACAGTTATGAAAATGTAGAAATTAATGCTAAAGCTCCAATCTCCTCCCGAAAAAAGTCTGTTAGTGCCTCAGTGACAACTTCACTCAGAGAAGCCGTCAATCTCAGCTGTCAATCATAACAATACACTGCCCGTTTCTATAGCATCAAATAACTAACACCAAACTTATTTAAAGAATTAACACTTGAAATTAAATCACTGTGATAAAAACTGCCTAAAATGACAGAAACCATCTTTAGGAAACAATTATTTGAAGTGTAATTTAATTGTTTAGTGTGTCTCACGTCCATTCTAATACATGGGGGGTGGAGTTTATGAGCTATACTGGGACCGGCCACCTGGGGGCGATCAAGGCACGGAGGCTTCAGTTTCTGAGAGGAGTGCTGCTTTTTCAAAGTTTTTGAAAAAAATCTCCATGGTAACAACAAAAACGTGAATCTGTGAAAATGGTGACGTTGTTCTCGAGGATCCATGTGAATGGGGATCGTTTTGACAATGGTGTCGCCTGAACACGTACGGTGTCGCCCAGGACTGGATCCGAGGAACCCTGGTTTAGGGGATTGAAAACCCATTACGCCAATTGAAAGTCCTCATAATGATAGCAGCACCAGTGTGTGTGTGTGTGTGTGTGTGTGTGTGTGCGTGCGCGCGAGTATTGGTAAAAATAAACTGCCGGTGACATGCAAATGAAACATGTAACATTAATAACTTCAATACTTCAGAACAGGTTCTAACATAAATACCATATCTGGAGATGCATTATTTAGTATATTATTCATGCTTTAGCTTCGTTTGGAACTATTTTCATTGATGGATCAAAAAAACACAACGTGGATCATCACTTTTCACCTCATCTATATTTTAAAAATAAACTGAAAGACAACTACTTACCACGGACATAAACAGAGAAGCTCTTGTCTGTGATTCCTCTGCTGCTGCTGCTGATCTGTAGATTATAATGACCAGATTCTTCATTTCTCATGTTTGTGATGGTCAGAGATCCAGTCTTCTCATCCAGCTTCAGTCTGCCTCTGAATCTCCCATCATCAACATCATCAAACGTCTGTCCGGTCCCTCCTTTGATCTGAGCCATGAGCTTCTCTCCAGACATCCACAGTATCTGATCATCTCTCTGTATTTCAGTATCAGTGTTTAGAGTGACTGATTCTCCCTCCGTCACTGATATCTCCCTCACTTCATTAGCAACAGCAGCACATACAGACAGAGAAACACAAAGAAATGTTGCCATTAGATCAAGTGTGTGCAGAACATCAGAGTTTGAAATGACTACATAAAGATCATTCAGATGATGTTTCATCAGTTTGAAATGGGCAAAGACACAAAACTTCATATTCCAGTCTCACAGTAGCACTGTAATGTGTAGCAGGACCCTGAACCGACAGGTGACGTCAACTGACTTCTTTCTGCATGGTTTTATCATTTAAATTAGGATGACCAAACGTCCTGTTTTCCCAGGACATGTCCAGTTTTCAAGTCCTGTCCTGGCCCTACTATAACAATTTTCTGTCCATACAGAGGACATACTTTAAATGTATTGAAATTAATAAGGAATCTTTGAGTAAACTTTGAGTATCATTTGAGTATCTCAATTGCCGGGCCGAGTGTCCTGGTTTTCGGTAATCAAAATATGGTCACCCTAATTTAAATGGTCACTTTGTGCAGGTATGATGAACTGATCTGCTAATATATGATGCTTTCAGCTCTTTAGTTTATTTGTTTAGCACATTTAAAAACAACTCGAGTTGGTCAAAGTGCTTTCCATTAAAACAATATTCCAACAACATTCATAACAATGTACAAAAACATTAAACACCAAATCAGAAACAATTAAAAAACAAGACAACAGTAACACAACATAAACTGCTAGCTCAACCATAAGCCTGGGCCAGTAAATGTGCCCTCAAACGTGATTTAAAAATACCCAATGAATGTAGTACAACATCTAATATCCAGACGCAGATTATTCCAGAGCCGGGGAGCAGCAACAGAGAATAAGGCACACTCCCCTTTGGACTTCAGACGAGATTTAGGGATCTTTAAAAGTCATTTTTGAGATTAACTCAGTGGCCTTGCCGTCTGATAAACCTGGAGAAGATTTGAAATATATTCGTGAGCTAGACCATGCAAGGCACTAAAAACAAACGTTAAAGGTCCCATGGCATGAAATTTTCATTTTATGAGGTTTTTCAACATTAATATGAGTTCCCCTAGCCTGAATATTGTCCCCAAGTGGATAGAAATGTTGATCGGTGTAAACCCGAGTTCTGGCTGTCTTTCTCTGCCTTTGAGAAAATGACAGGCCAGACGAGCCAATCCTGAAGTCTCCTGGTTTGACGTCCAAGCAGGAACGGTTACCTCCCTTTCCTCCACCCAGAGAATCTGGCACACCCATGCAAACGCTGGAGAGATCATTGCTTGTGAACGAGTGAATGCTGGCAGTTTCTCAGTGTTTGGATGTACAAATGAAAACAGAAGTCTTTTTTCAGTTCCTTCTGATCTGTGATCAGTGATTTTTGATGTGTAGCTAATTATTTATTATTCGTGCACACACTGCGGCTTCTCTCTCTCGACAGAACGGTGTTTTCGTGTTTTCTTTCTTGTGAGTCAGTGTTTTTGTACGTCCTCGTCGCGTCTATCGGTTCTAAAATGTGCATACAGTCTTGAGTTTCTACTCAACATCGGCAGAGTCAGATCTTTAGAGATAAACCTCACACATGCCGAAGCTCGGGCTGCACTGGCCGGTCGGCCTTCAACATCCCCGACCCCCAGTACTGCATCTGGCCCACAGCGGAGGCACCAAACGCGGCCAGAGATTAAGCCGAAGGGGGGTAAGCGTGAGCATATTCGGGCTAGCCAGCCTAGCCCCACAATAAACTGGATTACATTCGATTACTGCTGTTGTGTCTTTGTTTGCGCTGTGTACTCAACGCGCGTCACTGACGCTTTTATTTTATTTTAAAAATAATGCTATTATCAACACTTACTTTTAACTCGTTCATCTCGACAGCTGTAATGGTACTTTGCATGTGTTACAAAGTTGGTAATAATGATGAAGACGGACTCGGTGTGACTGGGACTCGTGTTTATTCAGAACTCTCAGATACAAACACAATAAACTCGCGCTGACTGACAGCGCTCTCATAACTCAGTAGTTACTATAAATAACTTTGTTAGCGATCGCTGAGCTCCGTCTCGGGTACATTAGTGATGTCCGGTTCGCGAACGATCTTTCTTTTGAACCAGTTCTTTTTAGTGAACATCAGTTCACCAAATCGGACTGAATCGTTCTAAACGGTTTGCGTCTCCAGTCAGCGCTGATCCATAATTTACTAAAGTTACTAACTTTCTGACATGAGTGACAGTCCCTCCGACTAGAAATAGACTAATAACCTGAAGTATATGCTGTAACTACAACAGTTCAGACATGCTGAGAACTGATGTGAAGTGAACTCAGGTCCATCCGTCTCTCTGGCAGCAGCTCGTGCCTCGTAGACCTCGTTAAACCACGCCCCCTCCGCTCATTTAAAATGCAAAGATGTCAGCCAATCACAACAGTGGGCGTTTTTACTGAAGTCTCACAGCAGACACGCCTCTTGAAGCAGGGCATTCAGCCACAGGGCAAACAGCAGTATAGAAAAAATGCCTTTTATTTCTAAATTATGACATTTTATGATGTAAAAGTCATACTAACAATATAAGTACACCTCAGGAAACATTATAAAATAATAGAAAAATGCCATGCCATGGGACCTTTAAAACCTCAAACTGCACCCTGAAATGAACTGGGAGCCGATGCAGTGAAGCTAGTGCTGGAGAAACACTGAGCTAAGACACAAGACAAAAAGGGTTTGATTTTTGCTGTGCGCCTTAAATGAAAGTCTTCACCACTGAATTTATATGCTTATCAAATTTAGGCTCTGAATCAAAGATGATTCCCAAATTCTTTGCTTGCTTATGCACATTAGAGGCAAGAGGGCTTAGACCAGGGGTGTCAAACTCATTTTGGTCTGGGGGCCGCATACAGCTTAATCTGATTTTAAGAGGGCCCAGTGTTTCCCCTACCATTGTTTTGGGGGGGCGCCCCTGCACTTTGTGGTGTTGTAAAGGGTGACAGTGTTTGGCTTCCTTTTGGTGGTATTATCAGTCTGAATCACGCTGTGCATGCTGCTAAGAATGTAGACGGTCTTCTTCCGTTTGGCCGCATACGCCGTCAGCGTAGCAGCAGTGGTTGAAAACACCTAATAAATAAGATAAATTGTTATTTTCAAAGCACTTTTACACACAATGACACAATGACACACTTGGCGGTGTTGATTCTAAAAATTAGAAACACATAAACATAGAACCACAAAAGACCTGCAACATACCTGAGTGGTGAATTCATTGCGATCTGTGTGTCTAGAGGATTGAGGGATTTCCCGGCGAATCTTGTTGACTGTGCCGAGGATGGTGGTTTTCCGGCTAAGAAGTTTATGCGCAAGTGACAGCGATGTGAAGAAATTGTCCGTGGTAACATTTCTGCCCTTGTCTAGGAATGGTTCCATCAGCCTCATCACTACATTTTCAGACAGTCTCTCTCCACTGGGACGACTAGGGTCCTTGCCAAGATATGGGAGGACATTACAAATGTACTTGGATTTTAGGTCGCAAGCCACCCAAAACTTGATCCCAAACTTCAACGCTGATATGTAGACCAGGGTTGTAGGACGTGATGCAATTGGTGACAAATGATCCCCACACACTGGAAATTGCAGCAAACTTATCAGTCTTTGCTCGATCACTCCGGGTGGACCTGTCATCAAAGCGTAGGTGTCGCATGATGTCTTGGAAGCGGTTTCGCGGCATTGTTCCAATGATATGTGGGTTTCCCAGGTTTGCTGACCAGCAGTCACGTAGTGATGGAACCTTGGTAAGCCCCCGGAAGATGACAATTGCAATAAATGCCATTAGTTCAGGGAGGGCCATGAACCAATGAACATGCTCCGTTTCCTGTGCATGTTGAATAGTCCATTCTTGAATGCTATGAAGCATGTCAAGAGTGATGAAACACAGGAAGCTCTGATGGCGACTCGAGATACTTTTCCTGGCCTTAGCCGTTGGCTCTCCATCTGCAGCGTACGCTTTGATTGGGGTAAAAGGGAGACGCGTCCCCACCTGTTCTTCACGCCACACTGTGCCATCTTTCGCTGTCTCTGTCAGGTCAGTCCCCAAACGGGCTCTCTTTTTTGGTTGAGGAGCAGTCTCCTCATCTGCAGTGTGAACAAATTCAAATTGTGAGCAATGGAAAAGTCAAATGATATCACAAATGCATGCATAGATACTAATAACAATTCCAGTATCTCCTTCTCTGTATCGGAATAATGTCTGAAATATCTTCCTAAATAAAAAGATACAACTAAAGCAAAGAAACAACTAATAATGTTTTGCACTTCAGATGGCAGTGAATGTCTGCTAAGTAGTACAAACAAAAAATTGGACAATACAAAAAAGGCAGAGTAAATATTTATGTCACTCCACTCTGCTTTTTTTGTGTTTTTCTCTTACTGGTTTGAAATGAAATAGGAAATAATATTAAATGAAGCTTAACCTGAAGACAGATCAGACAGCTCTGAGTCCGAATCCGGCTGAAGTTCTATGTCTTCTCCATCTGAGTCACAAGGGTTTACTTCACTCAGGATCATTTCCAAGGCCTGCTGAGTGGTGAGTCTTGTCTGCATTTTCTTTTCTTGGAGAGGAGGTTCGTACACCACAGAATTCTTGAGGGCACTGAAGTAGTAGGCTATGTGCAGTGAGATTTTATCCACCTCAGCACAAAAGGATTAGATGTGCTAATTCATACCTGTTTACACCTGGGCAAGACCCTACATGCCAATGTGAGACATTATCAAGTTCTCTGCTTTTAGCAGCCCTCCCTCCCCCACACATACAAACAAGCCACCAGCAACCATTCACACACACACCCCCAACCCCACTGCAGATGGCTCAGGTAATGACCACATTTACACATGAATTGATGCTAATGATAGCCAAAAGACTAGCCAGTTAGCATCCACTTGGCTAAAGGAGGGGTAAAAATCTCCGGGACTTCTAGTGTTAAAGCACAGTGCAACTGCACAGCCATCATAGTGCAAAGCTCTGCACACACCGATTGGCTGGGCTGTGGGAATTGTATGAACCTATGGCAATAATGTGTATCTGCGCAAACCAATTGTGGCACGTCCTGCCAAATAAAGAGCAGAGCCTCTGCCAATCTAAGTGACTCGTTTCGCACTCATGCCTGTAGTGCAGGGACTTCCAAATGGTAAAATCTGGCAAATGTGGATGGTGAGAACCAGCCGGCCATATAGATATCGCCAATGGATCCACCGTTGGACCATGCCCAATAAGAGGCGATGCCTTTAGATGAGTGCGCTCTGACGCTGATGGGGCATTGAAGGCTCATCAAAATGTTGGCCAAGGTGATGGTGTCCACTATCCAGCAGGATAATCTTTGCTTATAGAGACCGGGAGCCCTTTGGTGCAGCTGCCGAAGCATACAAAGAGCTGCTCTGACTGCCTAAACTGGGCAGAGTGCTCTGTATATACTCTTAGGGCAGATGGGGCCAAGTAAATGTTGTTCTGTCGTCTTCCGATGAGGGAAGAGCAGACAGCGAGATGACCTGGACTCGGAACGGAGTTGAGAGCACCTTTGGTACATAACCATGCCTTGGTCTGAGGACGACTTCGGAGTCACTGGACCCAAACTCGAGGCAGGAAGCATTCACGGAGAGTGCTTGCAAATCGCCCACTCACTTGGCCGATGCTAGTGCCAGCAGGAGTGCGGTCTTTAGCGAAAGTGACCGTAGTTCGGCTGACTGGAGCGGCTTGAGGGGGGGGGGGGTACCCTGAGGACCATGGATGGGTCTTATGGCCTTCTGGCCCCCTTGAGGTAGCGAACAACCAGGTTGTTTCCTAGTGACTGGCCGGCTACAGGAGTGTTAAACGTAAACCTTGAGCGTGGAGGGGGTGCGACCCGCGACCATTAGACAAGACCATTTAAGGGCATAGATGTGTCTCGTGAAATATTGCTCGTGAAATATTGTTCAGGCGAAAATATGCTCTTTTAGAGAAATAACCTGGTAGTTATAGGAGGAGCGTCATTCTCAGCTGCCGAGTGCGGAAGGCACGGTGTTTGCACGTAGTAATCGCCGGATAGCCACAGGTTTCCTTTAGTTGGGCAGTTTGACCGTTTGTTGTCTATGTAACCGTTAAAAAAAAAAAAACTAAAAAAACCCCACATAATTTGTTGCAAATAAAGCCAGAAACAAAGATGCTCAGTTGAATTATTTTTCAGCATCATAAAATAATTCACTAATCTTATGCCTCACTTGGGTTTGTTTTTCACGGCATTCACACTGAAAACCAATGCTGCCTCACAGTCTTTTTGCCACTCAGTGGGTGTATCCACAGTGACTCCGGCTGACGTGATGTCACGCGCATACCCTCTATAGCTGTACGTTGCTAAAATGTGGCAAGCACATTTTAACGACCAAACTGGCATGTTGAGAGGACGTAAACTCAAAGGACCATATTAGTTGCTGCGACGTGCCAAATAACGTTCCAGTGACGTCACTTTGTGATTCCTGTATTTGTCGTGATGACGTTAAAGTGGTATACGTCACTGGAATGTTGCAGGTACGTCCTAACGACCAAAATACCACATCCACCTTTATTTTAATATTCTTCTCACCTTTAGTCCGGGGAATAAAGATGTGCTTGGTCCATAACCTTGAAATCCACATAGAACTGATAAACTCAAACATTTCATTTTCTGCTGTAAATACTTGTTCATTCTAATAGGGAATTGTATTGTTTTTAGTTAATGCATTTAAGGATCAATGCATGCATGTAGAGGAAACCAGTACAACCCCCTATTAAATTCTAATAGAAAATGGCCCAAAACCACACCGCATTCATTTACTAATCACCATTTATTCAGTGTTACTTTGTACAATTACTACTAAACCAATACATTTTGAACATTAGAAATAGAAATGTAACATCAATTCATTAATCAAACAACATAATCAATGAATAATGTAACCAATTATCAAAGCGTTTTATTCTTTTTATTGAGAAAAAAAAGTGTCTAGTCATAGGGATGGATGTAGTTATTATATAACTGATATTTATCAATACTCTTACTGATACTACTCTCTATAATTTGGCACAACAAAAATAAAGACATGAAAAAAAGATTTATTTTTATTATTACTTTTATTTGCAGAAATTGTCCTGTGAGGCACCTGCTACAAATGTCTGGTGGTGATGTGCTCTATTGCTCAATACCAGTAGCTAAACCTGAACAATGTCACAATTACCAAATATCTATAGTCCTTGAACTTCTCTGAAGCTAGCAAGTAAAGAAAATAAAGTTCATAAAGAGTAAAGATATGTAAAAATTGCTCTGATCTGTTTTCCTGTTCATGTGTTTTAGTTTTCAGTTCATGTTTGCCTGTGTCTGATTGTGTCATCCTGTCACCCGTGTTGTTCATTTGTCTCGTCAGCGGTTTCTCGTTTCTTTTTTATTAGTTCTTTTATTAAACCCACATTTAACTCGGTTGCCCAATTTTCAGTTTTTTAAATAAATAAAAAATATTTTATTGGAAATATCTGCTGTTGGATGTTTTAGTTTCATTTTAGATTCAACATGTACACTACCAGTCAAAAGTTTGGAAACTGTACTATTTTGATTGTTTTTGAAAGAAGTCTCTTGTGCTCACTGCATTTATGTTATTAAAAATACAAAAAGCTGTAATATTGTGAAATATTATTAAAATGTAAAAAATGTAAAATGTAATTTATTCCTATGATCAAAGCTGAATTTATCAACATTACTCCAGTCTTTAGAGTCACATGATCCTTCAGAAATCATTCTAATATGATTTGATGCTCAAGAAGAGTTGAAAGCAGTTGTGTAAAACATGTTTTTTTAGGATTCTTTGATGGATAGAAATGTCAAAAGAACAGTATTTATCTGAAATGGAAAGCTTTTGTAACGTTACCGTTCAAAAGTTTTGAGTCGGCAAGATTATTATTATTTTTTCTTTTGGGAAAGAACTTAAAGAAATGAATAGCCTACATTTATTCAGCAAGGATGCATTAAATTTATCAAGTGACAGTATAGACATTTATAATGTTGCAAATCTTTATATTTCAGATAAATGCTGTTCTTTTGAACTTTCTATTCATTAAATAATCCTGAAAACGTTTTTTAGCACTCATAACACTTATCTGATTAATCAGAAAATCAAATCGACCAACTAATCGATTATCAAAATAATTGTTAGTTGCAACCCTAATAATATTTCTTCTTTTAAAACGTTTTTAATTAATATGTATAATTTTAGTTTGTATTTTCTTGCTGTTGAGCTATAGTTGTAAATTACTGTAATTATAATTTATTTTATTGAAGTCCTAGTTTTTTTTTTACTTCCATAATATTTGAGGGGGGGTTGACCACAAAACAATAATTTTGCTTAGGGCACCCATTTGGCCAGCAGAGGCCCTGAATAAATGAATGAATCACTACATCAAATACATGATAACAGTCTGTTCTATTGCATAGTAACTCAACCCAATAAAGATAACATTTTGTATTGTGAATATTTTTCCTGTTTGTAAACAAATAAAACTCATGAATGAAGGAAGTAGGCTAAATAAATGCAGGGGCACACACACACACACACACACACACACACACACACACACACACACACACACACACACACACACACACACACACACACACACACACACACACACACACACACACACACACACACACACACACACACACACACACACACACACACACACACACACACACACACGATGTAGGACAGCTACTTCTGGAGGATTTGTGCTTAGTGAACATTGTAATGGGTGTTCTTTAAAATGAATGGTGATTGGGGAGAGGACAACAAACAGTTCAATGCAGTTCAATGCGCATTTTAAACCTTTTTAATCAGAGTAGTAGCAGTCACGTGGTTGTGTGTGTGTGTGTGTGTGTGTGAAACGAAGCTTCGGACGTCATTGATCACGTGATATTGATAGAACGGATCAAGCATCGATACAAAGCTTCACTGAAAATCGTTTCTTTTCTTTTTGTTCAGATAGACCACTTAGTAGCAGTTCAAGGATTAGTTCGATCAAAAACGGAAATTGGCCCATGATTACTCACCCTCAAGCCATCGTCCTGTATGCGTCATCCTTCTTTCAGACGAATACAAAAAATGTCCCTGCTCTTCCAAGCTTTATAATGGCAGTGAATTGTTGTTTCTGTTCTTAAGTCAATGTTAAGCGGTCTCTTATTGTTTTCCCAGAGCTATATATGTATATAATTTGCTTTTAATATGGAGAAATATTTGCCTTTCCTGAACAGATTTGGTAAGATTGTGGTTTAAAGTGAAATCTCTGTATAAATCACAGATAGGCTAAATAGAAGCCACAAACAACACCCAAGAAAAAGTAGAGAAAACTGAAGGACTTAAAGGCCCACTGAAATCAAAATAAAGTTTTTTAGCTTTTAGTATGATTATCTTAGCCTTAAGTTTATGAATAAGCTAGTGTGTTCCAAAAAATGACAAAATTTGCATTTAGGAGATATAAGCATTCAAAAGTTACAGTCTTTCACTTTCTTTAAAAGGAATCACAGATTTTGATGACATCATCGCAGACTTCACCTACTCATCAAATCTTCAGTCCAATCAAATGCTCTCTAAAATCTGAAGTCCCGCCCCCTGCATTATAAATAGACCCTGAACTGCGTCTGAAAACGGTCAGTTGTTCACGCATATTTTCTACACGGTGAACAGCACATAGCGCACTATATATGCAATAGGAAACGATTCAGACAGTGTAAATATGTTTTCAATTGAGGCGAATGAAGTCTGGGTTCACGATAGTTTCACGCGCACCGCACACACAGTCTAGACCAGAGCCGTTGACTACATACAGCGTGGATCATATGCGAGAGCCGGCGCAGACAACAAAACATATCGGACCCATTTAAATGCTGCATAGAGTGCTGTATTTCAAAGAGATATGGAAGAGATTATGATGATAAACGGTTAGATTCGGAGGAAACTGTCTTTAAAAAAACAGAAAGGCTCTAGTCAAACTGTGGTAATAACGAAACGCTATTGGCTGTTTCAAAAAAGTGGAGGAGCTGCTAACAGCTGAAGCCGTTTCAATGGAAATTACGTCAACACATTGAATAATGCTACGCGTTCCAAGGCACTTCAGTGGGCCTTTAAATGCTAACGAACGAAAAAGACAACAGGTGTGATTGAATTACTTACACAAGGAATCACCACAGCAACAAATGATGAGCGGGAATAGATTAAGCCAGGATTAGGCCTTAGTTTAATTAGGACATTTAAGTAGCTTTTATGCCTTAGAAAAAAACATTAACGGTGTTCATCTTGAGACAAAACGTCTCGGGTACTTACATATATTGGACTTATGGCATATACATGGGTAAAAATGACCGGACGGAGTCGGGTCTTATAAAATATAGAGAAACATATGCTTGTGGACATAGGTTACATGTGTTATATGGAAAGAATTCCTGCTTGTAATGCAGGAACCTCCAAATTATAAAAGTGGACGGGGAGGCCCAGCCTGCCGCCGCACAGATATCTCCCAAAGGTATATCGCTCGACCAGGCCCATGACGAGGCCATGCCTCTGGTAGAATGAGCTCTGATGCCTATAGGGCAGTCGAGGTTCTTGGACTCATAAGCCAGTGAGATAGCGTCTACTATCGAGCGTGACAGTGTTTGTTTCGTGTCTGCAGCACCCTTAGTGCGACTGCCAAAACAAACAAAGAGCTGTTCCGTGTGTCTGAAGACAGCGGAACGCTCTATATATGCTCTCAGTGTTCTAACCGGGCAGAGAAGATTTGCGTCCTTTTTGTCATGTGACGAATGAAGCGCTGATAGTGAAATGACCTGTGCTCTGAACGGGGTGGAGAGCACCTTAGGTACATAACCATGTCTTGGCTTGAGGACGACTCTAGAGTCGTTAGGCCCAAACTCTAGGCAGGAAGCACTCACAGAGAGAGTCAGTGCAAGTCACCTACCCGCTTGACTGAGGCTAATGCCAGTAAGAAAGCAGCTTTCCGAGAGAGGTGCTTTAGGCTCGCTGTCTGTAGCGGTTCAAACAGGGTTTTTTTCATGGCTTGTACAACCGTGGACAGGTCCCATATAGGAACTGAGGGCCTCCTGGCCCCTCTGAGGAAGCGCACAATGAGTTCACTTTTGCCCAGTGACTGTCCGACCACTTGAATGTAATATGCTGCTATAGCAGCCATATAAACTTTGAGCGTGGAGGGGGAGCGTCCCGCGTCCATTAGCTCTTGAAGGAAGGTGAGCAGTTCTGATACCTCACACGAGTGTGGGTCCAGGTTTCGTGCTGCGCACCAGTTTGAGAATACTGACCATTTCAATGCATAGAGCCGCCTGGTTGTGGGGGCTCTAGCTTCAGAAATGGTGTTTAACACCCTGTCAGGGAGGTTCCCGGATACTCGTTGATGGGCCAAAAATGAAGGGCCCACAGATCAGGCCGGGGGTGCCAGATCGTCTCTTTCAACTGTGTGAGGAGATCTTTCCTCAGCGGAATCGGCCATGGGGCTGTGTCTGGCATCTGACTCAGTTCGGAGAACCATATTTGCACCGTACACCGCACATCTCCCTGATTCTCTTGATGACTTGTGGTATCAGAGCGATAGGGGGAAAGGCATATAGCGGAAGCCTGGGCCAGTCGTGGGCCAGTGCATCGCTGTGTTTGGAGAAAAATGTTGGGCAGTGAAAGTTGTCTTTTGATGCAAAAAGGTCGCTTTCGCCTTGCCAAAGATGCTCCAAATGAGCTGAATCGTTTGTGGGTGAAGAGACCATTCTCCTGGGGGAATGTTGCCTCTGGATAGCATATCCGGACCCTGATTCAGAACACCTGGCACGTGAGCAGCCCTCAGCGAGCTCAATTTCTGCCGTGCCCATAAAAGGAGATGTTTCGCCAGGTGGTGCAGGCTGTTTGATCTCAGGCCGCCCGATTTATATAAGATACCACTGACATGCTGTCTGTTCGGACCAGGACGTGGTGGTTCTTTAAGTAAGGGAGGAAAGCTCTTAACAACAGAATGACCACTTTCATTTCTAAGCAGTTTATGTGCAGCTGTTTCTCCGACATTGTCCAAAGACCGGAGACTGGCATGCCCTTGTGTACAGCACCCCAACCTAGGTTGGACGCGTCTGTCGATACCACTTTCCATTTTGAAACTGTGCCCATGCTCACACCTGACTGATACCAGTCGGTCGCTTTCCAAGGAGCCAGAGCTTTGATGCAGCTGTGGTTCACTTTGATTCGCAATCGACCGGAATGCCACGCACGGGGTGAAAGGCAGGCGTTCAACCAGCGCTGGAGGGGGCGCATGCGTAATAGACCCAGTTCGAGTACTGCTGATGCTGAGGCCATGTGGCCTAACATCCTCTGAAATCTTTTGAGAGGAGTGAAAGTGCCAGCCTTGAATGACGTCTATGACTGTTACCAGAAAGGAGACTCTCTGAGTTGCCGACAGTGAGCTCTTCTCTATATTTATCCTGAGACCCAAGCATTCTAAGTGGTTGAGGAGCCAGTTTCAACACTTAAGTTTTAACAGTTTCAACACTTTGGCGCAAAGCAAGTGACTTACGCTGCTTCTCACTGAAGCAGTGTTGGGCACGTTACTTTAAAAAAGTAATTAGTTATAGTGACTAGTTACTTGTTACGAATAGTAACTGAGTTAGTAACCGAGTTACATCATTATAAAAGTAACTAATTACCAGGGAAAGTAACTACTGCGTTACTTTTTTTTTTCTTTCAAATGTTCAAATATGTCAAATAACTTGGATGTCCCGAATATTAAATATGTTAAATTAATGAATTGGACACTAAATAGAATAAATTATTATTATAAAACATTGTACATTAATGTACACTATTGTAATGTTGCTGTGGGACAATGTGAGAGACACCTATCAAATTCAATATATTATTGTAAATATTATCAGTAGGCCTACTATAGTGTAAATATTGTGTAAATATTATCAGTACTATACTACTCCTCTGGTAGTGGAGCTCATGTTATCACCTGGGTTTTTAGCCACTAATGTTGTGGCTGTGATGATGTGAGGCTTCATTAGATTAGAATTACTGGCCACCGACGTGGAGAGACTCTTTCCTCCTGGGCATAAGCTGCACGTTACATAAACATTCTTACCTTTCACCTCAACGAGGGAAAAGTAGCGCTTATTCTTCCAGTTTGCGAAAGCTACCTTTGAAGTCGCTGGACTTGCCATTGCTGACTGTGCATATGCGTGTGTGTCATAGGTGTGTGTGTGTGTGTGTGTGAACTCCCACCCACCAATCATCATCAGTTATGTGTACCACCCAACCCACTCCCCAACACGCATGGCTGGCGCGCACACACACACATTGCAGGTCCAACCGACAGAGAGCCTGTTCGGATGAAAACCGCTTCAGTGAGCTCAATTATAGTAACGCTGCATTTTTTTTCTCAGTAACGCTAACGGCGTTGTAACGGAAGAAACAGTCATTCGTTTGATTACTCGTTACTGAAAAAAATAATTCCGTTAGTAACGCCGTTTATCTATAACGCCGTTATTCCCAACACTGAAGTCTTGACCACTGCGCGAAAGCACGGGGGTCTGCGGAAGAACTGTAGCGAGTAACCTCGTTCTATTATGTTTAACACCCATGTCGATATACCAGGGATGGTCTGCCAGGCCTGGGCCCTTATGGCTAGGGGTTGAATTAATTTCGGGGGCAGGCCATTTAGTAGTAGGGAGCCCGTGTTTGTGACACTATGGGGATAGTGTTTATGTTTGGCGGCATGCACTGTGTACATTTACATTTACATTTAGTCATTTAGCAGACGCTTTTATCCAAAGCGACTTACAAATGGGGGCAATAGAAGCAGCTTGAGCAGTCGAAGGGCAACAAAATCAGCAATATGCAAGTGCTGTAACAAGTCTCAGTTAGTCTAGCACAGAAATATATATATATATATATATATATATATATATATATATTATTTTTTTTTAAATAAATTAGACAGACAGACAATGAATAGAATGATAAGTGCTATTCTCGATCGGTCAGGTGTTGCTGGAAAAGATGTGTCTTTAGACGTTTTTTGAAAATGGCTACAGACTCGGCCGCACGAATTGAGATAGGCAGGTCATTCCACCAGGTGGGAACGGTCCAGGAAAAGGTCCGTGAGAGGGATTTCATGCCTCTCTGGTATGGCACCACAAGGCGTCGTTCACTGGCAGAACGCAAGTTCCTGGACGGTGTGTAAGTCTGAACGAGCGAGTTTAGGTATATTGGTGCAGAGCCAGTGGATGTTTTGAATGCGAGCACCAGTGCCTTGAATTTAATGCGAGCGGCTATTGGTAGCCAGTGCAGACTGATGAGGAGAGGCGTGACGTGTGCTCTCTTCGGCTCACCAAAGACCAACCTCGCCGCTGCATTCTGGATCAGTTGCAAGGGTTTGGTAGTGCATGCCGGAAGGCCCGCAAGAAGAGCATTACAGTAGTCCAGTCTGGAGAGAACGAGAGCTTGGACCAGTAGTTGTGTGGCATGATCTGATAGGAAGGGTCTAACCTTCCCTAATGTTGAATAGTGCAAATCTGCAGGACCGGGTTGTTGCATTGATGTGGTCAGTGAATTTTAGCTGATCATCAATCACAACCCCAAGGTTCCTGGCTGTCCTGGACGGAGTTATGGTTGATGAACCTAGCTGAATGTGTAGTGGGCACGCGCTTTACATTCAGAGCACTCATGGTGTGAGGAGTGCTTATGTGCAGGGGTGCATACTGTGAAGTGGGCACACTGCCTACATAGAAAATGCTCTTTTCGTGCTTTATTTGGGTCGCCGTAAAAACGGCGTTTGTGTACAGGCGAGCGAGTTTGACGACTGGCTCATTGGCTGTGAAACTGAGGTCTCCAGTCACCTGATTGCAGGGAACTGCGAGATGCTGATAGCGAGAGTGAGGTGGTGGTCCGGCCGCGGCGGGACTTAACGACCGTCTCTTTCTTCCCGTGGCTAGGATGGCTTTGGAGGCTCGGGGTTCAACACAATCTTGGGTCGAGGTCCCCTGCGCTCTGGCTGTCTGTTGCGGCTCGCCGATCGTGAACGCTGCCATGTTCGGGAAGCTGAGCGGGTCTGGGACTGCGTCGGCGCCGCCTTTGTTTGCTGCGCAGGCGGGGCTTTAGCATGACGGTCGGAGGCAGAGCTGTAGCGCTTCGGCAGGATATGTTTCATGGCCTGTGAATCCTTCTGTGCCTCAGAGAAGCGCTCGGCGAAACTGGTAACAGCAGGGCCAAACAGTCCGGTCAAAGAAATGGCCGCGTCCAAAAAGGAGGCTTTGTCCGATTCCTTCATCTTGGTGAGGTTCAGCCATAGATGGCGCTCGAGCACCGTGAGGTTGGCCATACACTTCCCGATCGCCTTGGCGTTAGATTTCGTTGTGCGCAGAGCTAGATCGGTAGCGCTGCGCAGATCTTTGAGTGTCTCGGGGTCAGGAACAGACTCGTCCAATGAGCGGAGAAGTTTGGCCTGAAACACTTGGAAGACGGCCATCGTATGCAGTGCCGATGCAGCCTGGCCGGCGGAGGCGTAAGCTCGACCGGCGAGGGCTGATGTGGTGCGGCAGGGCTTCGAGGGGAGAAAGGGGATTTAGCGAGGGAAGAACATTACGCTTTCCAAGCCTTCGTCAGTTCATCGTGAACCTCTGGGAAGAAGGGGGCGGGTCTTTGAGGAGTGGATTGGCGACGACCTTGGAGAAACCACCCGTCCAGCCTGCTTCGTGATGGCTCCTGGGGTTGAGACCACTCGAGCCCGAGTTCTGCAATGGCCTGAGAGAGCACACGATCCAGCTCAGCGTCGACACTGGCTCTGACGCTAGTGGTGGTCTGCGTCGAAGCAGGGGGCTCCGAGATAGAACTGGACCACTCGCTCGCCGTCATAGAGATACTGTCCTCCCCTTCTTCCTCCTCCATTCCTGGTCCACCAAATGAGACGGAGCAGGCCGCTGCATGAGAGGGGCGCTGGTCCTCCTGGGTGAACAGAACGAGCCAAGTCGAGGCACCGATTCCGGCGTGTGCTCTGTTCGCTCCGGGGCTCTTTGGCTGGACGCTTTTTCCTGCACGGACCAGAGGGGAGAGCGCTAGGTGCGGGGTTGGTGTCTAAGAGGGCTAGCTGAGCTCGCAAGGTCGGTAGCTCCATCTCGTCACACTCCGGGCAGCCGCCCTGAGAGAGTGCGTTCAGGGCGTGGTCTCGGCCGAGACACCTGGCACAGATAATGTGACGATCCCCGCTGTAGAGAGGGCCTCTGCATGAGGTGCACGTGGGATTTGAAACAATGCTCGTCAGGTTAGGAAAAAGGATACGTTCTGCTGTATTTGCTGTGCAGCTGCACTGCATTTTACATTATGAAATTATGGATATAATTTTTGCTTCATATTCTCGAGGGAATGGAGTCCCCCTAGCGTATCCTACGCAATACGAAGTGTACTCTCAAAAGGGAACCATGGCACCAACATATTTTTAGATAAAATATTGCTTTCGGTTAAAACAGCTCAAACACTCATTTTATCTTAAGCCTTGTCTGTGAAACCGAGGGTCTGAGTGTAATTCTCTATTTCTGCTGCGTCTAATCATGATCAATCCGATTTTTTAATACAGTATGAATCAACACATATTTCACACAACTTTTTATTTTTTATAACATTCAGATACAAATGTGCATATTCATTACATGTTTAAAACAAAACAATCATGCGCTTTATGTTAGAACAGCTGCTCTTGGTAGAAAAAGGCAATCAGTTTTTGACTATAGACTATAGAGGACAGAAATCTTACATGAATATTAATTAATCAGACAGAAGCTTTCATCCAAAAGACTTCCAGATGAGAATAAATCAAGCGTCATTAAAAGATTAATCCAAAGCACAACACAATGCACATCACATTTCTGTTTTAAAGTAGAGAAATGTCAAACAAAAAGCTTCTTGTTAATTTAATTTTTTTTTGATACAAGTGCAATAAGGCGAGTTTATCAGTCAAGTGCTTCAGCATGATTATGGTACTCTAAACTCAGGTCATATTTATAACTTCATATTCAGATCTGATTCAAGGACAGATAAACAGATTAACTTCTGAACATATCTTTGGACAATATATTTAAGTGAAAGTATTTAATATACTGTAGCAGAAAAAAGGTACAAAGGCACAATTTTAAATGAAATTAAAACGTAAAATAGTACAAAATAATGTTAACTTAAAAAAAAAAAAAAATACATTTAAGTAACACTGAATGCGGCACTGGACGGTGAGATGTTTATGAACTGTGTGTCTCTACACACGAGGACAGTGTCATGTGACCTCGGCTTCAGAGACACTGCCCTAACCTCAAAGCTGAACTTGAGCATTAACCTGATATTGGTGTTAGTTATTATATAAAACAGCACATACAATGGTTAGTGAACCTGATTATCTATGAGGCTCACTGTATACAATCACACAAAATCAAAGCTGTGAGAGTCAAACTGCTAATGGAGTAACAGGTATGAAATGTAACATTAATAAAATTATATATGAAAGTTTGACAAACATGTTTCGTCATTTAAAAGCAAAGAAGCTTTTGACACACGAGTTTAACAGCTCAACAGACACATATTCATTTCTGACTTTCACTGGATGGAGGCTCATAAAGATGGAGCTCAACCGTTGATGATGTCACAGGGATGGACACTAATCAGGCACAGATTGACACACTAGACCAGAGGAATCAACCCAAGAAATCAACAGGAAATCAGTGCACTGGGGGGCTTTTAACACAAACGTGTCATAATCCATCCCTGACACTGATGTGTGTCTTATCAAAGTGAGCTGGTCTCCTGCCGCTCATCCACATCACTCAACAGCGGCATCACTACAGTCACGGATTCCTTCACTCCATCAGGAAACTCTTTATTTGACTGTGGCTTCAGTGGAGTCGCTGATTCATTCACTCCATCAGGAATCTCTTTATTTGACTGTGGCTTCAGTGGAGTCGCTGATTCATTCACTCCATCAGGAATCTCTTTATTTGACTGTGGCTTCAGTGCAGTCGCTGATTCATGTTCTGTGGAACCTGAAAGAAAATACAGAGATAATGACAGAAATTAAAGACAGAAGATGAACTGATCTAAAGATATGAAAACTAACATCAAAAATCTACCATCAAATTATCATTAGAAATTCAATGCACAAACTCATTTAAATAATACATTGCCAGTAGCATATTTAGTGAACGGTCTACATAAATATAAGTTAAAATCTTGGATACATGGACAGAGTGTCAAATGGTGCCACATCACACATCAGATCATGATATTGTTTTAGGGTGTTTACACAACACCGCTTTCAACTAAAAATGTAAAACTTTTTATGCGTTTTGGCCGTTCATTTACACGACAAGGGCGTATTGGGTTCCTGAAAATGCAAACTTTTCAAAATGGGTTTCAAACATAGACCGTAAAAAAAATAGACGGCGCGACTTCATTGGCTTCCGCTGACGAGAGTTGAAGCTTTCGGAGGCCGCACATGACGCTGACATCTTGCGCAGATTTGGGGCTGAGTCTGCGCAGTAGTGATCTCGAGACCGTGGTACAGAGCAGGAAGTAGAGGCGCGATTATCAAAAGCCTGCCCACACTCTCACAGATGCAGAACAATTCATTATGATGGTGTGAAATAAACAGTTATGAAAATGTAGAAATTAAAGCTAAAGCTCCAATCTCCTCTCGAAAAAAGTCTGTTAATGCCTCGACAACAGTGTAATTTAATTGTTTAGTGTGTCTCATGCCATTGTAATACATGGGGGGTGGAGTTTATGAGCTATATTGGGACCGGCCACCGGGGGGCGATCAAGGCACGGAGGCTTCAGTTTCTGAGAGGAGTGCTGCTTTTGAAAGTTTTTGAAAAAAATCTCCATGGTAACAAAAACGTGAATCTGTGAAAATGGTGACGTTCTCGAGGATCCATGTGAATGGGGATCGTTTTGACAATGGTGTTGCCTGTACGCGTACGGTGACGCCCACGACTGGATCTGAGGAACCCTGGTTTAGGGGATAGAAAACCCATTACGCCAATTGAAAGTCCTCATAATGATAGCAGCACCAGTGTGTGTGTGTGTGTGTGTGTGTGTGTGTGTGTGTGTGTGAGTCAAGAGTATTGGTAAAACTAAACTGCTGGTGACATGCAAATGAAACATGTAACACTAATAACCTCAATATTTCAGAACAGGTTCTAACATAAATACCATATCTGCAGATGCATTATTTAGTATATTATTCGTGCTTTAGCTTCGTTTGGAACTATTTTCATTAATGGATCAAAAATACAAAGTGGATCATCACTTTTCACCTCATCAATATTTTAAAAATAAACTGAAAGACAACTACTTACCACGGACATCAACATAGAATATCTCGTTTATGGTTCCTCTGCTGCTGCTGCTGATATATAGTTTATAAATACCAGAATCTTCAGTTCCCATGTTTGTGATGGTCAGAGATCCAGTCTTCTCATCCAGCTTCAGTCTGCCTCTGAATCTCCCATCATCAGCATCATCAAACGTCTGTCCGGTCCCTCCTTTGATCTGAGCTATGAGCTTCTCTCGAATCTTCAACTGTATCTGATCATCTCTCTGTATTTCAGTATCAGTGTCTAGAGTGGCTGATTCTCCCTCCTCCACTGATATCTTCCTCACTTCATTAGCAACAGCAGCACATACAGACAGAGAAACACAAAGAAATGTTGCCATTAGATCAAGTGTGTGCAGAACATCAGAGTTTGAAATGACTACATAAAGATCATTCAGATGATGTTTCATCAGTTTGAAATGGGCAAAGACACAAAACTTCATATTCCTGTCTCACAGTAGCACTGTAATGTGTAGCAGGACTCTGACCACTAAATTGGAAAGCGGAACTATTCCAAGTATACTGATGTACAATTTAAATAAACTCTTGTATTTAAGTTTTGAAATGCAGAATTCACTCAGCATAAACTTCAAATATATTACAATTGCAATTCAACTGCACTGTACGAGTATAGAATATTAACACACATTAATACTAAACTGATAACAAACTTTGTGATCTTAAAACATTGCAATGGCAACTTTTGATATGTTTCTTTCGTCAAGATATGGCCAAAATCATTGCGACTGTGAACATCGATTTGCAAGCGAAAACATCAGAGTCAGGAACTGCAAAACGGATTGACCGTGTAAAACCAACACTTTGTGTAAAAAAAATAAACTGTTGCAAATGTCCAAATGACTTCTTGCGTACGTAGGGCAAAAAAGTTCCAGAGAGAAACCGATTTGTACAGTTCCGTCTTTCTTTTAGCTGCGCTTAAAGTTTTGGCACGATTCTCTCACTCGCAGAGTTTTGCAAGCGCAAGGAGGAAGGCTTAATAAACTGCTTAATAAGCTGTGCACCATTCAAGGCTGACTATATGTGTTCATCCTGAATTTTGAGCTGGTGTCGTTATTGGATTGGTTTGGAATTGCATTTAAATTTTATATATTATATAATCTGCTTACACCACTGAGCTGATGTTAAACTTTACAATCAAAACATTTAATACCCATTCTTTAATACCCAATAATACCATTCTGATTAAGACTTTTTCAGACCACATTTCATGGTATTTAGATTAGATTAGATTAGATTCAACTTTATTGTCATTACACAAGTACAGGTAAAAGGCAACGAAATGCAGTTCTAAAATAATTTGCAAAAACAATTTAACACTCAATTATATATTTTGAAATATCGTCCTGGTCGCACTGTATTGATTCTGATTACTATAATGTGACTGATCAAGCTATTATATGTAGCTAGTATGAATAACAAAATGCTTTCTCTATGTCCAGGTTTGACTGTAGGCTAATACAAAACTGATACTTCAAATCAATATAAAAACTCAACTTTGACAAAGAATAGTCTGTCTATCTATCTATCTATCTATCTATCTATCTATCTATCTATCTATCTATCTATCTATCTATCTATCTATCTATCTATCTATCTATCTATCTATCTATCTATCTATCTATCTATCCATCCATCCATCCATCCATCCATCCATCCATCCATCCATCCATCCATCCATCCATCTCCAAATCAAATGAAACTAACTAATTATGTCTGAATCAAAACCCAGCAAACAGGAAATACACCGCCATGTTTATGTTTATATATAGGGATATACAGCCATCTAGAGGTTAAAGTCCCTGTAAAGGCAATTCTGAGATTTGTTTCTAAACACATTATAAATATTAGAATTGTATTGCTGAAACACATTACAAAGACTGTGAACTATGTAGTACTGAGTTCAGAAGTTAGACCGCTAAACAGTTTTTCACCGTTGCTGTGTTCAGGATTTTCTGGGCGGGGCTAAAACGTTGGCTCGATGACGCACTGGAGCCATCGAGCCTAGCTCCTCCCCTCTAAAGTGACTTTACACCGAATAGTTTTACAAACTTTCACCGGAGACAGCTGGGATTCACTGATAATCCGCTGCAGAACCATCTATCCCCCGCCCAGGCCTTCATCCTCCCGTCCCGCCGACATCTGGTGTGTCTTGATCATAGACGGTCGTGATCAGTATGTGAGTGTTGCCTTGTGTGCTACGGCAGCTTTCCTGTGAGTGGGCGTGGTTTCGGCGCAGACAGCGGACACACCCCCCAGCGTTTGAGAGCAGAGAATGCTGCTCATTTTTTCAAGTTTTTGATAAGCTATTTTATGATTAAAATTTGGCTGGGTGGTTAATAACACATTTATCTGTGGTGTGAGGAACTCAGAACACATGTTTAGTTTTGACTTTACAGGGACTTTAAATGATTGTATTAGATGATAAATGGTGCATAATTTAGAGATGCCCTTAAAATACACTCACCTAAAGGATTATTAGGAACACCATACTAATACTGTGTTTGACCCCCTTTTGCCTTCAGAACTGCCTTAATTCTACGTGGCATTGATTCAACAAGGTGCTGAAAGCATTCTTTAGAAATGTTGGCCCATATTGATAGGATAGCATCTTGCAGTTGATGAAGATTTGTGGGATGCACATCCAGGGCACGAAGCTCCCGTTCCACCACATCACAAAGATGCTCTATTGGGTTGAAATCTGGTGACTGTGGAGGCCAATTTAGTACAGTGAACTCATTGTCATGTTCAAGAAACCAATTTGAAATGATTCGAGCTTTGTGACATGGTGCATTATCCTGCTGGAAGTAGCCATCAGAGGATGGGTACATGGTGGTCATAAAGGGATGGACATGGTCCGAAACAATGCTCAGGTAGGCCGTGACATTTAAACAATGCCCAATTGGCACTAAGGGGCCTAAAGTGTGCCAAGAAAACATCCCCCACACCATTACACCACCACCACCAGCCTGCACAGTGCTAACAAGGCATGATGGATCCATGTTCTCATTCTGTTTACGCCAAATTCTGACTCTACCATCTGAATGTCTCAACAGAAATCGAGACTCATCAGAACAGGCAACATTTTTCCAGTCTTCAACTGTCCAATTTTGGTGAGCTTGTGCAAATTGTAGCCTCTTTTTCCTATTTGTAGTGGAGATGAGTGGTACCCGGTGGGGTCTTCTGCTGTTGTAGCCCATCCGCCTCAAGGTTGTGCGTGTTGTGGCTTCACAAATGCTTTGCTGCATACCTCGGTTGTAACGAGTGGTTATTTCAGTCAAAGTTGCTCTTCTATCAGCTTGAATCAGTCAGCCCATTCTTCTCTGACCTCTAGCATCAACAAGGCATTTTCGCCCACAGGACTGCCACATACTGGATGTTTTTCCTTTTTCACACCATTCTTTGTAAACCCTAGAAATGGTTGTGCGTGAAAATCCCAGTAGCTGAGCAGATTGTGAAATACTCAGACCGGCCCGTCTGGCACCAACAACCATGCCACGCTCAAAATTGCTTAAATCACCTTTCTTTCCCATTCTGACATTCAGTTTGGAGTTCAGGAGATTGTCATGACCAGGACCACACCCCTAAATGCATTGAAGCAACTGCCATGTGATTGGTTGATTAGACAATTGCATTAATGAGAAATTGAACAAGTGTTCCTAATAATCCTTTAGGTGAGTGTACATGTAAAAGGAAAAATAATAATTTAATACTAACACTACTACTACTACTACTACTACTACTACTACTACTACTACTACTACTAATAATAATAATAATAATAATAATAATTCTGGAATCGCCCCTGATCAGTAGTCAGGTGAAATTATGCATGCAGTAGTGCAGATACTATACTTTTAGCAGCATCAAGATGATAAATTAATATCATGGCATGATGATGATAAGGATACACTGAATATACATTTTCTTTCTTAACACACTAACTCGGAATGCTGAGCCAAATGAAGATAAAGATGTGTCCTGGCGTCTGGGGTGTTTATTGAAAACAATCAGATAAGGGTAAATCGAGAGTCAGCGAGCAGCTCATTTGATTGGCTACAGAAGAAGGTGGACCCGCCTTCCTCCTTGCGCTTGCAAAACTCTGCGAGTGAGAGAATCGTGCCAAAACTTTAAGCGCAGCTAAAAGAAAGACGGAACTGTACAAATCGGTTTCTCTCTGGAACTTTTTTGCCCTACGTACACAAGAAGTCATTTGGACATTTGCAACAGTTTATTTTTTTTACACAAAGGTTGGTTTTACACGGTCAATCCGTTTTGCAGTTCCTGACTCTGATGTTTTCGCTTGCAAATCGATGTTCTCAGTCGCAATGATTTTGGCCATATCTTGGCGAAAGAAACATGTCAAAAGTCTTAGCACGGAAAAATGGAAGTCAGAAGAATACAGATCATATTTATTTTGCGTTAACATGAAGTTGCAGTTTCACAATACATGAATTACACTTACGAATAACAGTAAAATGCAGCGAATATATTTTTTCCTACACTTGAAAGGCAATTTACACCTTTACAAAACTTATCTTGCGCATGCAAATTTAATTTACGCTTGCAATCTTATGTACACTTTCACAAATCTTACCCTGCGCTTGTGATTCTTTAAGGCATCAATTTACCTTCATAGAAAGCCCATTACGCCAAAAGTCTTCATAATGATAGCAGCACCAGTGTGTTTGTGTGTGTGTGTGTGTGTGTGAGAGTCAAGAGTATTTGTTAAAATAAAAAAAAAACTGCTGGTGGCATGCAAATGAAACATGTAAAACTAATAACTTCAATACTTCAGAACAGGTTCTAAAATAAATACCATATCTGCAGATGCATTATTTAGTATATTATTCATGCTTTAGCTTCGTTTGGAACTATTTTCATTAATGGATCAAAAACACAAAGTGAATCATCACTTTTCACCTCATCTATATTTTAAAAATAAACTGAAAGACAACTACTTACCATAGACAGTAACAAAGAATCTCTTGTTTATGGTTCCTCTGCTGCTGCTGATGATCTGTAGTTTATAAAGACCATATTCTTCAAATCTCATGTTTGTGATGGTCAGAGATCCAGTCTTCTCATCCAGCTTCAGTCTGCCTCTGAATCTCCCATCAGCAACATCATCAAACGTCTGTCCGGTCCCTCCTTTGATCTGAGCTATGAGATCCTCTCTGAACATCCACAGTATCTGATCATCTCTCTGTATTTCAGTATCAGTGTTTAGAGTGGCTGATTCTCTCTCCTCCACTGATATCTCCCTTACTTCATTAGCAACAGCAGCACATACAGACAGAGAAACACAAATAAATGTTGCCATTAGATCAAGTGTGTGCAGTGAACATCAGATGATGTTTCGTCAGTTTGAAATAGTCCTGTTTCCCAGGACATGTCCAGTTTTCAAGTTCTGTCCTGGCCTTACTATAACAATTTTCTGTCCATACAGAGGGGGCATACTTTAATGTATTGAAATTAATAATGAATCTTTGAGTAAACTTTGAGTATCATTTGAGTATCTCAATTGCCGGGCTGAGTGTCCTGGTTTTCGGTAATCAAAATATGGTCACCCTAATTGAAATGGTCACTTTGTGCAGGTATGATGAACTGATCTGCTAATACATGATGCTTTCAGCTCTTTAGTTTATTTGTTTAACACATTTAAAAACAACTCGAGTTGGTCAAAGTGCTTTCCATTAAAAAAAATATTCCAACAACATTCATAACAATATACAAAAACATTAAACACCAAATCAAAAAAACAATTTTAAAAAACAAGACAACAGTAACAGTAACACAACAGTATTTCAAAAATAAACTGAAAGACAACTACTTACCCCAGACAGTAACATAGAATTTCTCGTTTATGGTTCCTCTGCTGCTGCTGCTGATGATCTGTAGTTTATAAAGACCAGAATCTTCAGTTCTCATGTTTGTGATGGTCAGAGATCCAGTCTTCTCATCCAGCTTCAGTCTGCCTCTGAATCTCTCATCAGCAACATCATCAAACGTCTGTCCGGTCCCTCCTTTGATCTGAGCTATGAGCTTCTCTTCAAACATCAACAGTATCTGATCATCTCTCTGTATTTCAGTATCAGTGTTTAGAGTGGCTGATTCTCCCTCCTCCACTGATATCTTCCTCACTTCATTAGCAACAGCAGCACATACAGACAGAGAAACACAAAGAAATGTTGCCATTAGATCAAGTGTGTGCAGAACATCAGAGTTTGAAATGACTACATAAAGATCATTCAGATGATGTTTCATCAGTTTGAAATGGGCAAAGACACAAAACTTCATATTCCTGTCTCACAGTAGCACTGTAATGTGTAGCAGGGCCCTGAACCGACATGTGACGTCAACTGACTTCTTTCTGCATGGTTTTATCATTTAAATTAGGGTGACCAAACGTCCTGTTTTCCCAGGACATGTCCAGTTTTCAAGTCCTGTCCTGGCCCTACTATAACAATTGTCTGTCCATACAGAGGGGGCATACTTTAACACTAGAACCGCCACAGGGTCAAATTTACCCATGGCTGTTTTTCAAATGTACATAACAGATTTCCAATAAAATACCCAAGTCTCCCAGTCACTGACTTTTACTAAAACTGTGTTATTTACAATCCCCTGTTGTTAAAAATGGTTTAGATAAAACCAGATTTAAAAACGGGGCATTTATACCTGTTATCGCCAGCGGGTCAAATTTACCCCTATATAATTCCTCTATTTTCCCGCTGTGTTTGAGCAACGCGTCAGCTTACTGTAAACAGTCACACAACACACGGTCAAATAAAGATGTTTTAGCCTATTTATAAATGTTCAAACTTTGGATTAATTATACATTTTTGTTTTGCAATTTTTTTATTGAGTATTGCTTGCTACTGTGTTGCTATTTATTCCAGTCTGCCCGTTTCCTGAAAAAAAAAAAAAATCCGATATGATGGAATGAATAAAACAATTTTCATGATTATCCCAAGTTTATTGGTGTTGTTCTCTTATTCAAATTATAAATGATATAACTATACAAATGAATAATTAATTAGGTCAAACTGTGCGCTTGAATTCGTATGTTATCCTTATCGTAAGTTGTCATACATCTTATGCAGTGCGGTGGATTATTATTGCTCTTCATTGTCTATTTAGGGTATTTTAGTAATTAAAATAACATGGGTTATCTTAATATGGGATTAATGACATTTTATTATAATATTACACCACCCAAATATGTATTTATTTCTATCTAATTCTCGTCGTCATTGCAGGCTGGTTTAGCCAATAGTCACCAAAAAGTGATTAGTATAACCTGCTTAAAATAGCATAAAACAACAGGACAAAAACATAGTTGATGACTAAAAATAATAATTTCATGACTCTATACATTACTTTGTGAAGACAGTGGCATAAAACAGTGACATTAAGTTTTTTAGCCATATCAATACAGTAATAATCTGCATGGGTAAATTTTACCCGCTGGCGGTTTTAGGTATACAGCGACCCCTGGCGGTTCTAGAGTCAAATGTATTGAAATTAATAATGAATCTTTGAGTAAACTTTGAGTATCATTTGAGTATCTCAATTGCCGGGCTGAGTGTCCTGGTTTTCGGTAATCAAAATATGGTCACCCTAATTGAAATGGTCACTTTGTGCAGGTATGATGAACTGATCTGCTAATACATGATGCTTTCAGCTCTTTAGTTTATTTGTTTAACACATTTAAAAACAACTCGAGTTGGTCAAAGTGCTTTCCATTAAAAAAAATATTCCAACAACATACATAACAATATACAAAAACATTAAACACCAAATCAAAAAAACTATTTTAAAAAACAAGACAACAGTAACAGTAACACAACATCAACTGCTAGCTCAACCATAAGCCTGCGCAAGTAAATGTGCCCTCAAACGTGATTTAAAAATACCCAATGAATGTAGTAAAACATCTAATATCCAGACGCAGATTATTCCAGAGGCGGGGTGCAGCAACAGAAAATAAGACACGCTCCCCTTTGGACTTCAGATGAGATTTAGGGATCTTTAAAAGTCCTTTTTGAGATGACCTCAGTGGCCTTGCCGTCTGATAAACCTGGGGAAGATTTGACATATATTCGGGAGCTAGACCATGCAAGGCCCTAAAAACAAACGTTAAAACCTCAAACTACACCCTGAAATGAACTGGGAGCCGATGCAGTGAAGCTAGTGCTGGAGAAACACTGAGCTAAGACACAAGACAAAAAGGGTTTGATTTTTGCAATGCGCCTTAAATGAAAGTCTTCACCACTGAATTTACATGCTTATCCAATTTAAGCTCTGAATCAAAGATGATTCCCAAATTCTTTGCTTGCTTACGCACATTACAGGCAAGAGGGCCTAGACAATCAAGTATTTGTGCGGGTCACCTAATGGAGCCAAACACTACCCTAGTGACAAAATAATATCCTTAAGCACAATTTATTCGGATGTACTTTAGTATAACTAAATGTATTTGTGACGCACTATAAATTGGTATACTTGAAGTCTAATTTTGTACTAAATGCATTTATTTGTACAAAAGCAGTGCTAAAGTTCAACTAAAGTTGTATTAAATATACTTGTTTGTGCTAAAGCGGAACTATTCTAAGTATACTGATGTACAATTTAAATAAACTCTTGTATTTAAGTTTTGAAATGCAGAATTCACTCAGCATAAACTTCAAATATATTACAATTGCAATTCAACTGCACTGTACGAGTATAGAATATTAACACACATTAATATTACATTGATAACAAACTTGTGATCTTAAAACATTGCAATGAAATTCCAAGTAAGCTTGAAGTGTGCTAATGGCTAATGGCATCATTATAGTGTGCTTCAAGGCTACAATAAAGTAATCTTTATAAATAACGGCACAGCTTAAGGATTTGCCTTTTGCTGACATTTTATAGACACCCCACAGTATACCAGTAACTTAATTATCCAGTGAACATCAGTGAGACTATGAGAACAGAGTTATATATATAGTATATGTTCATGAACATTGAATGTTGGAACCAGTACGGACTGGAATCAAACCCGGGTCGCTGCCACAGAAGTGCATGAGCTTACCAGATACGCCACCACACAGATACGGACCAAAATGCATCTTGTAGTGTTTTTTTCTCAATTAAGAAACTGAATTTATGATAAGATTAAACATTTTAGCTCAATTTGACAAGCTGTAAAGCTGAAAATAAAGCGATATAGATGAATATCCTATATATTCAGGTTTCAGGTCTCTACCCCTACATTATGAGGACAAACCAGCTGTCTCCATAGTTCAAATGGCTAAATAAGCATACTAAATATTAAAATATTAAAAATGTATAAAAAAAATGCTGTGAGGGCTATGTTTAGGGCAGGGTTCCTCAAATCCGGCCCTAGTGGGCCACTGCACTGCACAGACACTAGAATATTGCAGGTGAGTTTGATCAGGATCAGAACTAAACTCTGCAGGATAGTGGACCTCCAGGACTGGATCTGAGGAACCCTGGTTTAGGGGATAGAAAACCCATTACACCAAAAGTCTTCATAATGATAGCAGCACCAGTGTGTGTGTGTGTGTGTGTGTGTGTGTGTGTGAGTCAAGAGTATTGGTAAAAATTAAATAAAAAACTGCTGGTGACATGCAAATGAAACATGTAACACTAATAACTTCAATATTTCAGAACAGGTTCTAACATAAATACCATATCTGCAGATGCATTATTTAGTATATTATTCATGCTTTAGCTTCGTTTGGAACTATTTTCATTAATGGATCAAAAACACAAAGTGGATCATCACTTTTCACCTCATCAATATTTTAAAAATAAACTGAAAGACAACTACTTACCACGGACATCAACATAGAATCTCTTGTTTATGGTTCCTCTGCTGCTGCTGATGATCTGTAGTTTATAAAGACCAGATTCTTCATTTCTCATGTTTGTGATGGTCAGAGATCCAGTCTTCTCATCCAGCTTCAGTCTGCCTCTGAATCTCCCACCAGCAGCATCATCAAACGTCTGTCCGGTCCCTCCTTTGATCTGAGCTATGAGCTTCTCTTCAAACATCCACAGTATCTGATCATCTCTCTGTATTTCAGTATCAGTGTCTAGAGTGGCTGATTCTCCCTCCGTCACTGATATCTCCCTCTCTTCATTAGCAACAGCAGCACATACAGACAGAGAAACACAAAGAAATGTTGCCATTAGATCAAGTGTGTGCAGAACATCAGAGTTTGAAATGACTACATAAAGATCATTCAGATGATGTTTCATCAGTTTGAAATGAGCAAAGACACAAAACTTCATATTCCTGTCTCACAGTAGCACTGTAATGTGTAGCAGGGCCCTGAACCGACATGTGACGTCAACTGACTTCTTTCTGCATGGTTTTATCATTTAAATTAGGGTGACCAAACGTCCTGTTTTCCCAGGACATGTCCAGTTTTCAAGTCCTGTCCTGGCCCTACTATAACAATTGTCTGTCCATACAGAGGGGGCATACTTTAACACTAGAACCGCCACAGGGTCAAATTTACCCATGGCTGTTTTTCAAATGTACATAACAGATTTCCAATAAAATACCCAAGTGTCCCAGTCACTGACTTTTACTAAAACTGTGTTATTTACAATCCCCTGTTGTTAAAAATTGTTTAGATAAAACCAGATTTAAAAACGGGGCATTTATACCTGTTATCGCCAGCGGGTCAAATTTACCCCTATATAATTCCTCTATTTTCCCGCTGTGTTTGAGCAACGCGTCAGCTTACTGTAAACAGTCACACAACACACGGTCAAATAAAGATGTTTTAGCCTATTTATAAATGTTCAAACTTTGGATTAATTATACATTTTTGTTTTGCAATTTTTTTATTGAGTATTGCTTGCTACTGTGTTGCTATTTATTCCAGTCTGCCCGTTTCCTGAAAAAAAAAAAAATCCGATATGATGGAATGAATAAAACAATTTTCATGATTATCCCAAGTTTATTGGTGTTGTTCTCTTATTCAAATTATAAATGATATAACTATACAAATGAATAATTAATTAGGTAGAACTGTGCGCTTGAATTCGTATGTTATCCTTATCGTAAGTTGTCATACATCTTATGCAGTGCGGTGGATTATTATTGCTCTTCATTGTCTATTTAAGGTATTTTAGTAATTAAAATAACATGGGTTATCTTAATATGGGATTAATGACATTTTATTATAATATTACACCACCAAATATGTATTTATTTCTATCTAATTCTCGTCGTCATTGCAGGCTGGTTTAGCCTATACAGGGAGTGCAGAATTATTAGGCAAGTTGTATTTTTGAGGATTCATTTTACAACATTAATAATTAAACAACAACCATGTTGTCAATGAACACAAAAAACTCATTAATATCAAAGCTGAATATTTTTGGAAGTAGTTTTTAGTTTTAGCTATTTTAGGGGGATATCTGTGTGTGCAGGTGACTATTACTGTGCATAATTATTAGGCAACTTAACAAAAAACTAATTTATACCCATTTCAATTATTTATTTTTACCAGTGAAACCAATATAACATCTCAACATTCACAAATATACATTTCTGACTTTCAAAAACCAAACAAAAACAAATCAGTGACCAATATAGCCACCTTTCTTTGCAAGGACACTCAAAAGCCTGCCATCCATGGATTCTGTCAGTGTTTTGATCTGTTCACCATCAACATTGCGTGCAGCAGCAACCACAGCCTCCCAGACACGGTTCAGAGAGGTGTACTGTTTTCCCTCCTTGTAAATCGCACATTTGATGATGGACCACAGGTTCTCAATGGGGTTCAGATCAGGTGAACAAGGAGGCCATATCATTAGATTTTCTTCTTTTATACCCTTTCTTGCCAGCCACGCTGTGGAGTACTTGGACGCGAGTGATGGAGCATTGTCCTGCATGAAAATCATGTTTTTCTTGAAGGATGCAGACTTCTTCCTGTACCACTGCTTGAAGAAGGTGTCTTCCAGAAACTGGCAGTAGGACTGGGAGTTGAGCTTGACTCCATCCTCAACCCGAAAAGGCCCCACAAGCTCATCTTTGATGATACCAGCCCAGACCAGTACTCCACCTCCACCTTGCTGGCGCCTGAGTCGGACTGGAGCTCTCTGCCCTTTACCAATCCAGCCACGGGCCCATCCATCTGGCCCATCAAGACTCACTCTCATTTCATCAGTCCATAAAACCTTAGAAAAATCAGTCTTGAGATATTTCTTGGCCCAGTCTTGACGTTTCAGCTTGTGTGTCTTGTTCAGTGGTGGTCGACTTTCTGCCTTTCTTACCTTGGCCATGTCTCTGAGTATTGCACACCTTGTGCTTTTGGGCACTCCAGTGATGTTGCAGCTCTGAAATATGGCCAAACTGGTGGCAAGTGGCATCTTGGCAGCTGCACGCTTGACTTTTCTCAGTTCACGGGCAGTTATTTTGTGCCTTGGTTTTTCCACACGCTTCTTGCGACCCTGTTGACTATTTTGAATGAAACGCTTGATTGTTCGATGATCACGCTTCAGAAGCTTGGCTATTTTAAGACTGCTGCATCCCTCTGCAATATATCTCACTATTTTTGACTTTTCTGAGCCTGTCAAGTCCTTCTTTTGACCCATTTTGCCAAAGGAAAGGAAGTTGCCTAATAATTATGCACACCTGATATAGGGTGTTGATGTCATTAGACCACACCCCTTCTCATTACAGAGATGCACATCACCTAATATGCTTAATTGGTAGTAGGCTTTCCAGCCTATACAGCTTGGAGTAAGACAACATGCATAACGAGGATGATGTGGTCAAAATACTCATTTGCCTAATAATTCTGCACTCCCTGTAGTCACCAAAAAGTGATTAGTATAACCTGCTTAAAATAGCATAAAACAACAGGACAAAAACATAGTTGATGACTAAAAATAATAATTTCATGACTCTATACATTACTTTGTGAAGACAGTGGCATAAAACAGTGACATTAAGTTTTTTAGCCATATCTATACAGTAATAATCTGCATGGGTAAATTTTACCCGCTGGCGGTTTTAGGTATACAGCGACCCCTGGCGGTTCTAGTGTCGAATGTATTGAAATTAATAATGAATCTTTGAGTAAACTTTGAGTATCATTTGAGTATCTCAATTGCCGGGCTGAGTGTCCTGGTTTTCGGTAATCAAAATATGGTCACCCTAATTGAAATGGTCACTTTGTGCAGGTATGATGAACTGATCTGCTAATACATGATGCTTTCAGCTCTTTAGTTTATTTGTTTAACACATTTAAAAACAACTCGAGTTGGTCAAAGTGCTTTCCATTAAAAAAAATATTCCAACAACATTCATAACAATATACAAAAACATTAAACACCAAATCAAAAAAAACTATTTTAAAAAACAAGACAACAGTAACAGTAACACAACATCAACTGCTAGCTCAACCATAAGCCTGCGCAAGTAAATGTGCCCTCAAACGTGATTTAAAAATACCCAATGAATGTAGTAAAACATCTAATATCCAGACGCAGATTATTCCAGAGGCGGGGTGCAGCAACAGAAAATAAGACACGCTCCCCTTTGGACTTCAGATGAGATTTAGGGATCTTTAAAAGTCCTTTTTGAGATGACCTCAGTGGCCTTGCCGTCTGATAAACCTGGGGAAGATTTGACATATATTCGGGAGCTAGACCATGCAAGGCCCTAAAAACAAACGTTAAAACCTCAAACTGCACCCTGAAATGAACTGGGAGCCGATGCAGTGAAGCTAGTGCTGGAGAAACACTGAGCTAAGACACAAGACAAAAAGGGTTTGATTTTTGCAATGCGCCTTAAATGAAAGTCTTCACCACTGAATTTACATGCTTATCCAATTTAAGCTCTGAATCAAAGATGATTCCCAAATTCTTTGCTTGCTTACGCACATTACAGGCAAGAGGGCCTAGACAATCAAGTATTTGTGCGGGTCACCTAATGGAGCCAAACACTACCCTAGTGACAAAATAATATCCTTAAGCACAATTTATTCGGATGTACTTTAGTATAACTAAATGTATTGGTGACGCACTATAAATTGGTATACTTGAAGTCTAATTTTGTACTAAATGCATTTATTTGTACAAAAGCAGTGCTAAAGTTCAACTAAAGTTGTATTAAATATACTTGTTTGTGCTAAAGCGGAACTATTCTAAGTATACTGATGTACAATTTAAATAAACTCTTGTATTTAAGTTTTGAAATGCAGAATTCACTCAGCATAAACTTCAAATATATTACAATTGCAATTCAACTGCACTGTACGAGTATAGAATATTAACACACATTAATATTATACTGATAACAAACTTTTAGTGATCTTAAAACATTGCAATGGCATTCCAAGCAAGCTTGAAGTGTGCTAATGGCTAATGGCATCATTATAGTGTGCTTCAAGGCTACAATAAAGTAATCTTTATAAATAACGGCACAGCTTAAGGATTTGCCTTTTGCTGACATTTTATAGACACCCCACAGTATACCAGTAACTTAATTATCCAGTGAACATCAGTGAGACTATGAGAACAGAGTTATATATATAGTATATGTTCATGAACATTGAATGTTGGAACCAGTACGGACTGAAATCAAACCCGGGTCGCTGCCACAGAAGTGCATGAGCTTACCAGATACGCCACCACACAGATACGGACCAAAATGCATCTTGTAGTGTTTTTTTCTCAATTAAGAAACTGAATTTATGATAAGATTAAACATTTTAGCTCAATTTGACAAGCTGTAAAGCTGAAAATAAAGCGATATAGATGAATATCCTATATATTCAGGTTTCAGGTCTCTACCCCTACATTATGAGGACAAACCAGCTGTCTCCATAGTTCAAATGGCTAAATAAGCATACTAAATATTAAAATATTAAAAATGTATAAAAAAAATGCTGTGAGGGCTATGTTTAGGGCAGGGTTCCTCAAATCCGGCCCTAGTGGGCCACTGCACTGCACAGATACTAGAATATTGCAGGTGAGTTTGATCAGGATCAGAACTAAACTCTGCAGGATAGTGGACCTCCAGGACTGGATCTGAGGAACCCTGGTTTAGGGGATAGAAAACCCATTACGCCAAAAGTCTTCATAATGATAGCAGCACCAGTGTGTGTGTGTGTGTGTGTGTGTGTGTGTGTGTGTGTGTGTGGACTGGTAATCATCACGTTATGGGGACAAAATGTCCCCACAAAGATAGCAATATCCGAAATCCTCATCCTTGTGGGGACATTTTTAGGTCCCCATGAGGAAAACATCTTATAAATCAGACTAAGTGATGTTTTTTGAAAATGTAAAATTGCAGAATGTCTCCTGTGAGGGTTAGGTTTAGGGGCAGGGGCAGTGTAGGGGGATATAATATACGGTATGTACGGTATAAAAACCATTACGCCTATGGAAAGTCCCCATAAAAGATGAAAACCAAACATGTGTGTGTGTGTGTGTGTGTGTGTGTGTGAGTGAGAGTCAAGAGTATTGGTAAAAATAAAATAAAAAACTGCTGGTGACATGCAAATGAAACATGTAACATTAATAACTTCAATACTTCAGAACAGGTTCTAACATAAATACCATATCTGCAGATGCATTATTTAGTATATTATTCATGCTTTAGCTTCGTTTGGAACTATTTTCATTAATGGATCAAAAACACAAAGTGGATCATCACTTTTCACCTCATCTATATTTTAAAAATAAACTGAAAGACAACTACTTACCACGGACATCAACATAGAATTTCTCGTTTATGGTTCCTCTGCTGCTGCTGCTGATGATCTGTAGTTTATAAAGACCAGATTCTTCAGTTCCCATGTTTGTGATGGTCAGAGATCCAGTCTTCTCATCCAGCTTCAGTCTGCCTCTGAATCTCCCACCAGCAGCATCATCAAACGTCTGTCCGGTCCCTCCTTTGATCTGAGCTATGAGCTTCTCTCCAAACATCAACTGTATCTGATCATCTCTCTGTATTTCAGTATAAGTGTTTAGAGTGGCTGATTCTCCCTCCGTCACTAATATGTACATCTCTTCATTAGCAACAGCAGCACATACAAACAGAGAAACACAAAGAAATGTTGCCATTAGATCAAGTGTGTGCAGAACATCAGAGTTTGAAATGACTACATAAAGATCATTCAGATGATGTTTCATCAGTTTGAAATGGGCAAAGACACAAAACTTCATATTCCTGTCTCACAGTAGCACTGTAATGTGTAGCAGGGCCCTGAACCGACATGTGACGTCAACTGACTTCTTTCTGCATGGTTTTATCATTTAAATTAGGGTGACCAAACGTCCTGTTTTCCCAGGACATGTCCAGTTTTCAAGTCCTGTCCTGGCCCTACTATAACAATTGTCTGTCCATACAGAGGGGGCATACTTTAACACTAGAACCGCCACAGGGTCAAATTTACCCATGGCTGTTTTTCAAATGTACATAACAGATTTCCAATAAAATACCCAAGTCTCCCAGTCACTGACTTTTACTAAAACTGTGTTATTTACAATCCCCTGTTGTTAAAAATTGTTTAGATAAAACCAGATTTAAAAACGGGGCATTTATACCTGTTATCGCCAGCGGGTCAAATTTACCCCTATATAATTCCTCTATTTTCCCGCTGTGTTTGAGCAACGCGTCAGCTTACTGTAAACAGTCACACAACACACGGTCAAATAAAGATGTTTTAGCCTATTTATAAATGTTCAAACTTTGGATTAATTATACATTTTTGTTTTGCAATTTTTTTATTGAGTATTGCTTGCTACTGTGTTGCTATTTATTCCAGTCTGCCCGTTTCCTGAAAAAAAAAAAAAATCCGATATGATGGAATGAATAAAACAATTTTCATGATTATCCCAAGTTTATTGGTGTTGTTCTCTTATTCAAATTATAAATGATATAACTATACAAATGAATAATTAATTAGGTCAAACTGTGCGCTTGAATTCGTATGTTATCCTTATCGTAAGTTGTCATACATCTTATGCAGTGCGGTGGATTATTATTGCTCTTCATTGTCTATTTAAGGTATTTTAGTAATTAAAATAACATGGGTTATCTTAATATGGGATTAATGACATTTTATTATAATATTACACCACCCAAATATGTATTTATTTCTATCTAATTCTCGTCGTCATTGCAGGCTGGTTTAGCCAATAGTCACCAAAAAGTGATTAGTATAACCTGCTTAAAATAGCATAAAACAACAGGACAAAAACATAGTTGATGACTAAAAATAATAATTTCATGACTCTATACATTACTTTGTGAAGACAGTGGCATAAAACAGTGACATTAAGTTTTTTAGCCATATCAATACAGTAATAATCTGCATGGGTAAATTTTACCCGCTGGCGGTTTTAGGTATACAGCGACCCCTGGCGGTTCTAGTGTCGAATGTATTGAAATTAATAATGAATCTTTGAGTAAACTTTGAGTATCTCAATTGCCGGGCTGAGTGTCCTGGTTTTCGGTAATCAAAATATGGTCACCCTAATTGAAATGGTCACTTTGTGCAGGTATGATGAACTGGGGCCCGTTTCAGAAAGGAGGTTAAGTGAAAACTCTGAGTAGGTTAACCCTGAAATAAGGGAAACTCTGGGTTTTCTGTTTCAGAATGGGAGGTATGTTAAACCCGAGAAAGCAGGGTAAGCCAAGCCCGCTTCTGAAAGAGAGGTAACTTATACTCAGAGTCAGTTACCAGGGTAACTTACTCTGTGAACCTAACCTGGTCAGGAGCAGGTTTTCTTTGGTAAACCCAGAGTTTCTTTCGTTCTCCTCCCCCTTTTTAAAGCACCAGCAGTGTTTAAATACTTAATTCATTCATTCAAACGCCACAAATGCTTTTCTTACTGAGTATTTTGGTCGTATTTCAAGTATAAATATAATTTTTTTTTAATTTTCTGCCACTTGACAAAAATACAAAGTAAGAAAAGCATTCTTTGCAGGAACATTCATTGCTCATATTTTCATCATGAGGACACTGTCTAAATGACAAAAATGGCATGTCCTTTTATACAGGAAGGATCCTGACGTTCACTTGATAATAATCCTCCAGAAGTAACCTAATAATTTGAATTTCCTTTAGGATTTCCAGTGGTTGGACGCATTTATGACACTCATATTCCCATCATCACACTTTCTGAAAACGGATTATTGTATGGAATGGAAGGATGCTGCCAGATGGTAGTATGAGATATATGGCATAACCACCACCACAGCTATTAAATACATTTATTTACATTTTTATAGTCATCTTTATTTCCTACAAATACTTTATTCTTTTTCCTGTTGGATGTTAACATTCTTCCTCCATCTCCTCTTCATCTGTCAGTGGTGCTGGAGTTTGGCTGGCCTGAGTAGAAGTAAACTGTTTAATGTCATTACCCTGATTAATAAATGTAACAGGTGGGATCAGAGAACATTTCATTATGTGAAAGAGCATAGACCCTTTTCACATTTCTGGGTTTCAGAAGCTGAAGTCGTCATAGTTGGGTTAACTTTTATAGCGGTGAATGAGAGAATACATTAAATATATCTTTTTGTGTCTCCATTTGCTCAAATAGCAAAAGAAAAACTTCACAATAGTGATTTCACAACTTTCAAAAAGATGGAAAAATTAAAGTGAGATTGATAACTGCATTGAAAAGAGAGAAAGATGTTAATTTTAACTGTCACTCCCATACACGCTGTATTAGAAACACTCTCACAGTAGCAGTAACTTGATTTTTGTAATTTGATGCAAAAGTAATATAATAAAAAGTATTAGTGTTATAAATGTACATACATAAAAAAAAATACAAAAAACGTTGCAGGATTTACGATATTGATGACCATTTAAACACGTCATCACAGTCTGTAAAAAGGGTCTATGTGGGAAAAGCTGCTGCACATTGGACACTGAATGATATTTATTTAATATGTCAAATGTTTGTAAAGTCATTAAACCCACACCCATGCACATTTTATGCTTAAAGCTTTTCCTGATTGAATTATGTTTTTTTTTTTTTTTGGCTGATGCCACATTCTTTGTTTGCCTTTTTGATACCATGAAAATTAAACTTAATTAAAATAATTAAGAATTAAACTTGTGTATTGACCCGGAAGTATGCAAACGTCTTTTTGTTGGGTGCTGTTGCCATGGGGAATCGTAATTTCGGAGCTCCATTGATCGTGGCTTTTCATAGTTGGAGTGCATGAACTTAACTCAGAGTCAGTCTACTCAGAGTTGATTGAACTACCTCAATTCAGCTGTTCTGAAACCCAAAACTCAGAGTTTCCCATCTCAGAGTACGTCAACTCAGAGTTCAGGTTTAAACTCAGAGTTGGTTGAACCTCCTTTCTGAAACAGGCCCCTGATCTGCTAATACATGATGCTTTCAGCTCTTTAGTTTATTTGTTTAACACATTTAAAAACAACTCGAGTTGGTCAAAGTGCTTTCCATTAAAAAAAATATTCCAACAACATACATAACAATATACAAAAACATTAAACACCAAATCAAAAAAAACTATTTTAAAAAACAAGACAACAGTAACAGTAACACAACATCAACTGCTAGCTCAACCATAAGCCTGCGCAAGTAAACGTGCCCTCAAACGTGATTTAAAAATACCCAATGAATGTAGTACAACATCTAATATCCAGACGCAGATTATTCCAGAGGCGGGGTGCAGCAACAGAAAATAAGACACGCTCCCCTTTGGACTTCAGATGAGATTTAGGGATCTTTAAAAGTCCTTTTTGAGATGACCTCAGTGGCCTTGCCGTCTGATAAACCTGGGGAAGATTTGACACATATTCGGGAGCTAGACCATGCAAGGCCCTAAAAACAAACGTTAAAACCTCAAACTGCACCCTGAAATGAACTGGGAGCCGATGCAGTGAAGCTAGTGCTGGAGAAACACTGAGCTAAGACACAAGACAAAAAGGGTTTGATTTTTGCAATGCGCCTTAAATGAAAGTCTTCACCACTGAATTTACATGCTTATCCAATTTAAGCTCTGAATCAAAGATGAATCCCAAATTCTTTGCTTGCTTACGCACATTACAGGCAAGAGGGCCTAGACAATCAAGTATTTGTGCGGGTCACCTAATGGAGCCAAACACTACCCTAGTGACAAAATAATATCCTTAAGCACAATTTATTCGGATGTACTTTAGTATAACTAAATGTATTGGTGACGCACTATAAATTGGTATACTTGAAGTCTAATTTTGTACTAAATGCATTTATTTGTACAAAAGCAGTGCTAAAGTTCAACTAAAGTTGTATTAAATATACTTGTTTGTGCTAAAGCGGAACTATTCTAAGTATACTGATGTACAATTTAAATAAACTCTTGTATTTAAGTTTTGAAATGCAGAATTCACTCAGCATAAACTTAAAATATATTACAATTGCAATTCAACTGCACTGTACGAGTATAGAATATTAACACACATTAATATTATATTGATAACAAACTTGTGGTCTTAAAACATTGCAATGAAATTCCAAGTAAGCTTGAAGTGTGCTAATGGCTAATGGCATCATTATAGTGTGCTTCAAGGCTACAATAAAGTAATCTTTATAAATAACGGCACAGCTTAAGGATTTGCCTTTTGCTGACATTTTATAGACACCCCACAGTATACCAGTAACTTAATTATCCAGTGAACATCAGTGAGACTATGAGAACAGAGTTATATATATAGTATATGTTCATGAACATTGAATGTTGGAACCAGTACGGACTGGAATCAAACCCGGGTCGCTGCCACAGAAGTGCATGAGCTTACCAGATACGCCACCACACAGATACGGACCAAAATGCATCTTGTAGTGTTTTTTTTCTCAATTAAGAAACTGAATTTATGATAAGATTAAACATTTTAGCTCAATTTGACAAGCTGTAAAGCTGAAAATAAAGCGATATAGATGAATATCCTATATATTCAGGTTTCAGGTCTCTACCCCTACATTATGAGGACAAACCAGCTGTCTCCATAGTTCAAATGGCTAAATAAGCATACTAAATATTAAAATATTAAAAATGTATAAAAAAAATGCTGTGAGGGCTATGTTTAGGGCAGGGTTCCTCAAATCCGGCCCTAGTGGGCCACTGCACTGCACAGACACTAGAATATTGCAGGTGAGTTTGATCAGGATCAGAACTAAACTCTGCAGGATAGTGGACCTCCAGGACTGGATCTGAGGAACCCTGGTTTAGGGGATAGAAAACCCATTACGCCAAAAGTCTTCATAATGATAGCAGCACCAGTGTGTGTGTGTGTGTGTGTGTGTGTGTGTGTGTGTGTGTGTGTGTGTGTGTGAGTCAAGAGTATTGGTAAAAATAAAATAAAAAACTGCTGGTGACATGCAAATGAAACATGTAACACTAATAACTTCAATATTTCAGAACAGGTTCTAACATAAATACCATATCTGCAGATGCATTATTTAGTATATTATTCGTGCTTTAGCTTCGTTTGGAACTATTTTCATTAATGGATCAAAAACACAAAGTGGATCATCACTTTTCACCTCATCTATATTTTAAAAATAAACTGAAAGACAACTACTTACCATGGACATAAACATAGAATCTCTTGTTTATGGTTCCTCTGCTGCTGCTGCTGCTGATATATAGTTTATAAAAACCAGATACTTCTTTTCTCATGTTTGTGATGGTCAGAGATCCAGTCTTCTCATCCAGCTTCAGTCTGCCTCTGAATCTCTCATCAGCAACATCATCAAACGTCTGTCCGGTCCCTCCTATGATCTGAGCTATGAGCTTCTCTTCAAACATCAACATTATCAGATCATCTCTCTGTATTTCAGTATCAGGGTTTAGAGTGGCTGATTCTCCCTCCTCCACTGATATGTACATCTCTTCATTAGCAACAGCAGCACATACAGACAGAGAAACACAAAGAAATGTTGCCATTAGATCAAGTGTGTGCAGAACATCAGAGTTTGAAATGACTACATAAAGATCATTCAGATGATGTTTCATCAGTTTGAAATAGTCCTGTTTTCCCAGGACAGAGCTGAGTGTCCTGGTTTTCGGTAATCAAAATATGGTCACCCTAATTGAAATGGTCACTTCGTGCAGGTATGATGAACTGATCTGCTAATACATGATGCTTTCAGCTCTTTAGTTTATTTGTTTAGCACATTTAAAGACAACTCGAGTTGGTCAAAGTGCTTTACAGTAAAACAATATTCCAACAACATTCATAACAATATACAAAAACATTAAACACCAAATCAAAAAAACAATTAAAAAACAAGACAACAGTAACAGTAAAACAACATCAACTCCTAGCTCAACCATAAGCCTGCGCAAGTAAATGTGCCCTCAAACGTGATTTAAAAATACCCAATGTAGCTGTCAGTGATGCGCGGGTCAGTGTATAAACAACCCGCACCTGACCAACGTTTTCAACTAACCCGCTTGCAACCCGGACCGCAAAAAAAAAGAAGAAAATATTGTACCCGACCCGCTTCCTGACCCGCATTTTTTAAAAGTAGTAAATGCTCATCGTAGCGTCATTGGGCCTTTGAGAAAATGTTTCAGGCCCTGACGTGGTGCGCTCAGAGGTGCAGCGGCGAGAGCAGGTAGTTCTTGAGGCGGCCCATCATTATTTATTTCAGCTGTCTAGATGCATATTATTGATGAACGCGATGTTTATGTTTCGACCCTGCTTGAAGAATTCATCAGCAGCTCAACTGAGAGAAGGCCCACTTTTGGAAAAGTGTGAAAGCCCTTAGGAGCGCAAACTGTTCTTTTTCTGAATGCTGTATGATGTAGTCTAGTGTTATGTAATACAGGCTTGATTTATTCATTTATTTCGTTTCATTTTCTTAACAATTAAGATGCTGCATGTGTTTATCCAGTCTAATCGAAGTGTGCGTCTCTCCCCTGACTTTCCCAACAGAAATCCCGACCCCTCTCAGAAAATACATAAAACTGACTTTTCGGAGCTATATGGGTTTAAAAGTAGCCTATTAAAATGGTACAATGGCATTGCTCATTTCAACGTGTTGGGAAATCGGGCATTTTGTCCCGCGTCAGCATTAATTCAAAAGTTAATAACGCTCAACATTCAAAAGGTAAATAAGGACTTATTGACGACCCGACCGACCGCAACCCGAATATCATTAAAAATATTTTTGGATGACTCGTAACCGCGGGTGACCGCAGACACCCGATCATTTTGGATCAACCCGCGCATCACTGGTAGCAGTGTTGTAGTCGAGACCAGCTCATTCGAGTCAAGAAAGACCGAGTTCAGAGTACGTTGAGTCTGAGTCGAGAACGAGACCAGAGAAAATCCACAAACAACATTAGAACTCAATTTGATTAACTTTTTAGTTACGGAGGGCGTGCACAAGAGGGACTGAACACATATGACTGAATAAAACACACTTCCTGTAAACTTTTATCTAGGCTTATATATTTCATAGAATTTTACATTCAATCATAACTAGTCAACAGAGGATTCAACAAAAATAAATGACTGAAGTATTGAACAAATTAAATCATTTTATTTGTTATATTTGCGCTGTAGCAGTGGCGATTTTTTTAAGACTGCAAGGGAAGCTCGGCTTCCCTTATAATGTCACAAAATTAATGGTCAAATATGTACTATTGTATTAACATTTTATTGACTAAAAATGCGTTAGAAAACGTTAATCTCAAAGACGAGTTCGTTCAGAATCAGTTACATATAGCAGGTCGGCTGACTCGATTTCCTTCTCATACATTCCCGCAGCGTCACAGTGCATAACATAAATACCATATCTGCAGATGCATTATTTAGTATATTATTCGTGCTTTAGCTTCGTTTGGAACTATTTTCATTAATGGATAAAAAAACAAAGTGGATCATCACTTTTCACCTCATCTATATTTTAAAAATAAACTGAAAGACAACTACTTACCACGGACAGTAACAAAGAATCTCTTGTTTATGGTTCCTCTGCTGCTGCTGCTGATATATAGTTTATAAAAACCAGAATCTTCAGTTCTCATGTTTGTGATGGTCAGAGATCCAGTCTTCTCATCCAGCTTCAGTCTGCCTCTGAATCTCTCATCAGCAACATCATCAAACGTCTGTCCGGTCCCTCCTTTGATCTGAGCTATGAGCTTCTCTTCAAACATCCACAGTATCTGATCATCTCTCTGTATTTCAGTATCAGTGTCTAGAGTGGCTGATTCTCCCTCCTCCACTGATATCTCCCTCTCTTCATTAGCAACAGCAGCACATACAGACAGAGAAACACAAAGAAATGTTGCCATTAGATCAAGTGTGTGCAGAACATCAGAGTTTGAAATGACTACATAAAGATCATTCAGATGATGTTTCATCAGTTTGAAATGGGCAAAGACACAAAACTTCATATTCCTGTCTCACAGTAGCACTGTAATGTGTAGCAGGACCCTGAACCGACAGGTGACGTCAACTGACTTCTTTCTGCATGGTTTTATCATTTAAATGGTCACTTTATGATGAACTGATTTGCTACTGATCTTGTGTTTGGTCTGCCATTTGAGACGGTCAGTGGTTCATCTCAAGACCAACATCACACTCGTAACACTACATCCGCTACTGATGGAGCAGCTAAAGTAGAACATTTTTACAAATTTAGATAAAAATTGCGAATTTTGAACTGCTTCTCAAGCATGGGGGCCGGGCCCAATGTGAATTAGAGGATGCAGGGCACCCCATTGGTCTGTTCCCGATATTTCGGTTGCTCCGCCATAAGGATGGCCTGGAATGCTGCACATTTCAGAGTGACTGAGCAGTGCTCTGTTCTGCCTGTAGTATACACTACACATACATATATTCATGAGATACTGTTTTCAGCAGCTTCTGAACAGTATACGTTAAACACACGGTATGGTTCAATTATAGTTCACTTTTTTCACAATTAATGTGATTCCAAGCATTTTTAATCCCTTTTTAATAATTAGAGTAAACGTACCTATTAAAGGGTAACTAAACCCTAAACCAACTTTTTTTAATTAATTAATCTGCAAGACTGGGGCTTTATTAGTGCTGTTCATTGATTTGAGTAAATGTTTTGACATTTGGGTATAAAGTGTTTTAATTCTATAATTATGGTGTAAAACCGTCTAAGTGCTGCCCTCTTCAGGTTGAACGGTGGCTACTGCAGTTTAATTTTCCTATTGGACGTTGTAGGTCATCGTGCGGTATGATGGGGCTCACTACCCACGCCCCTGGCACGACGCCCGCAGAAATGTTTTCCCCAATCACATCACATGATGAGAACGGCTTCACTCCAGTATGAACTGTCATGTTACATGAAGTTGAAACATTATGAATGAAACTCACGACACTTGCTATAAACATTGTAATGAAGAAAATGCGGTTAAATAATGCAGATGTCAGTACACGTCAGGCTTTTCTTGCGATATTTTTGCCGCCCGTCATGTGAAGCCTACAGATACTTTTCATACATGAGACGCGCTTTCAAACCTTGACACGCGGTCCTGCGCTGCTTATTGATTCAGTTAATTTGAATACATTGCATGTATCTGATCTATTTTTAGTGGCATTCAGTATAAGGATGTGACTGTTCATTCTTTCTTGCGCTGCTGCTTCACTAGCATCGTCAGCATCGGGAGTTAACGCAGTTTGAGTCAGCAGCTCGAACTGATAAGGCTCTGGCCCTGTGTCCATAGACAATTCCTCCTCCTCCACTTCAGGTGAAGGTGGGGGAGAAAAGTCCTCTACTTCAAATGACCGTTCTGTTGCAAAGCTACTGGTGTCACTTCAGTCATTCTCCATCTTTGCTGTCAATCCATTCGTCACTGCGGGTCTCAGGTGCACACCCCGCTCAGCCCCGCCCTCGGTTCGTTTACACTTTTCCAGCATTTTTCAAATATTGCCAGTGGGTGGAGTTAGGCTCTGAACTGGGGTTGAGTTACCCTTTAAGCTCAAGTACCCATTAAGCACTACTATCTTTGAGCTCAGATTACAAAAAGAAGAAAATAATTGATCATCCTACTTGATGTCTTAACCAATTGATGTGTTTGTTACTATATACCTCCTGTCATTTCAAGCTAATCAGACAATTGCACATGGAGATATGGGTATTCATGTGTTCACACTGTCTAGTAGCCATTTTGAAAGCTGTCTGAAAACTTTCACTAGAAGAGGTGAAAATGTAAATGTGCATTTTTTAGATGTTTAAGCCTTTATTTTGCATAAGTATTAGCCTGACGTTGTCATACTCAATTCTAGTCAGAACATGAGTCTGATACTGCTCCGTGGGGCGTGTTTAAACCGAACCAGGAAAGACCTCAATTGGATAGACCTACAACCAATCAGAGCAACGGAGCGACGCAAATGTCAACAGAACTCAACTGCACTGTGTTGCCAAGTTCGCGGGTTGAAGCGATCCCAATTATGTGATATACAGACCCAGGAATGCGAAATTTAGCAGGCAGTCCAGCCAAAATAACACATATTTTACCCCCCAAATGCCATTTTTCCCGGAGAACCCCCCCGGGAAGCTTTGGGCTTGTTTTTGGCTAGTTTTGGCATTTGGGCGGGTTTTGTTGTAAAAACTTGGCAACCCTGTCTGCATGCATGCTGGAATAAGTAGCCTAACGTTAGAAGAAAAAGATGAGTGTAAACAATCTTTGCCTGTGTTGTAAAATAATAATTTAAGGATAAACAGAGTACTTACCAACACGATCATCATTTCTGAGAGAAATAGTAAAGGTGAATGCATATACGAGTTCTCCGTTTAGGATTAGAACAAATTCAACCAAAGCGCCTTTGATGACGTGGATGATTACGTTACTGTTTATCATCTGTCCATCATCGTCTAAAGCCTGCCCTGACAATCTCATTGGTCCGAACAGCTTCTGTTCGGGCATAATTACTTCTCTTTGGATCAAGTCCAGACCGAACTGCCCGTGCAAAAAATGTGTGGGCAGGGCTAAGTTCGGCTGGCATCCAGGCTATGTAAGTATAACTTCTTACTGCAAATTTAACAGATTAATGTTTAGACTTTTGCATATTATAACCTGGAACCTGGATGTGGGAAATAATTACAGTTCGATTCACAGTTTCCAGTAGTTTCAGCAACATAGCACAGGTGCTATGGAACATTTTTTACTTCGGATCTACACCGTAGCTACGTCGTAGGCTGCATGTTGCACGTGTAGCCGACATATCTTGACGTGCACCTCTCCAAAAATGTAAAGACCAATTTATACTTCTGCGTCGAGTGTACGCCGTAGGCTGTGTTGCACGCGTAGCCTACGACGTACCCTGACGCACACCTCTCCAAAAATGTAGCAATGCATCAATTCTACGACTGCAAGCGCTGTGATTGGTCTGCCAGAACCCATCTGTAACCGATGTTAGGGCCGAGGGACGATTACCACCCTCCGGAGGAGCAGACACCTGAGGATACCAAGAGGCGGACAACAGAATGACTTTCAAAGGTAAGTTTTGTTTATTAATTTAAAACAATAAAAACAGTGCTGAGAATGTTCGTGGCTGGAACCCGATTTGGGAAGAGGAACTGGGGGATATTCCTCTTCTCTACTGACTCGTGGGTGGGACAGTAATTTCTTTGACCCGTCAGAAGGTGCTTGTAGGACGGACAGAGGCTTCTTCTCGCCTTCAACTTTCCCCACGGACAGAGCAGGTAAGTATTTGGCCCGTGAAAGTGTTCTTAGGACAGCCGATCGAATGACAGCAGCTTCCTCACCTCTTCTGAGGGACAGACAGTGGCGGTGCTCAGACTCGGCTTGTGGACGTGTTCATAGAACAGCCGATCGAACGACAGCGGCTTCCTCACCTCTTCTGAGGGACAGACAGTGACGGTGCTCAGACTCGGCTTGTGGATGTGTTCATAGAACAGCCGATCAAATGACAGCAGCTTCCTCACCTCTTCTGAGGGACAGACAGTGGCGGTGCTCAGACTCGGCTTGTGGACGTGTTCATAGAACAGCCGATCAAATGACAGCAGCTTCCTCACCTCTTCTGAGGGACAGACAGTGACGGTGCTCAGACTCGGCTTGTGGATGTGAGAGACAGTGCTCGTGGAGTGTGGTACTCGGGGTGCGTTGAGCTCTTTCCCTCCACACCATACACTCAAGTGGGAACCTGGACACAGCTTTAGACAGATCAATTTGAAGGGATCTTCACAGTCATAAGTCAATATTCATCCATCAAAGTTTCAGAGAGAAACGCAGTCGTTTGATCTCACCACACTTGTGCATAAATCACTCTTATAAATCTTCACACGTGTGCACTTCACTCTTTCAGACACTGCAAACTCACTTCATCTCCACAGTGATTAATCGACTCGTTTCTCTTCTCTCTGTAGGGTGGATGACTCAAGGAATAACGTTTTCAGAAGATCAGCGTGAACACAGCAACGATCCTCCCAGCTGTTCCAGTTACTACGCTTCGTTCTGTCAACAAGATCACACACACTGCCCACAAACAAAGGTTAGTTGCACTCTGGTGATGGTCAATCTTCAACTGTGGTTTTCTCAACGGGTAATCAAATGAAGGGTGCACTTAACTTTTCCTCGGTGAGTCACTCAATATCCTGCAGTGGTTTCCTCTCTCACTTACTTCATTACGTTGCTGTTCGTGGTTTCTTCAGAAAACTCACTAAATGAGCATGCCTCGGGGAATCTCACAGTAGAACTCCGATCCGGCATTAAACCTTCAGCCTTCCTCTTTCACCGCCGCTGTCAGAACACACACTGCTGCCTACCCGTCCTCCCACACTGCGCAAACACTGCCTTTTTATGCTCCTTTTCCTGAGCACATGCTTCAATGAAGCACAGCTGATTTGCTTCAGCTGGCGCTCGTTATGGCCAACACTCAACAGAGCCAGATTTAGAACCAATGAGGAATCTTTTTGGATTTACCAGGTTTTCACCCGGTGACACATCCCTCAGGTCAATAAATAAATAAATAAATAAATAGATCTGCGATAGGAGTGTGTGTGTGCGTGTGTGTGTGTGTGTGTGTGTCCGGAAATGGGATGATAATTTTATCCATACATCTGCAATAACACAATATTCTGTAGTCCAGAAATTCTGTTAGTGAATAAATGCATAGATCCGTTGTGTGTGTGAGCTATTGACGGTCTAGTAGTGGAAGATTTTTTGTTAAAGGGGTGGTAAACCACAATTTCACTTTTCTAACTTTAGCTAGTGTGTAATGTTGCTGTTTGAGCATAAACAACATCTGCAAAGTTACAACGTTCAAAGTTTAAAGCAAAGGGAGATATTTGCTTTTAAAGAAATCAGTTTCTAAGGACTACAGCAAACGGCCGATAGGGACTACTACACATTCCTCCAGGGTTGCTGACATCACCAGCCCCAATATTTACATAAACCCCTCCTCCGAGAATATGAAATAAGGGGGGGCGAGGCCATTTTGTATCGCAGCAGGGAAGCATTGTTGTGGTTAGTAGGCTGGAGTGCTGTTGCCAATGCAGACGAAATGCTGTTGCCAATGCCAACGAAGCGCTGTTATTTTCATCTGGAGTGCAGGTCCACTTTCTTCAGCCTTCCTAGGGACGGGGCAGTGTTGCAGTGCGTTTAACATACAACATTATATGCATGCGTGTAAGAGACATGAGGGGAACACGATCGCATTTGCATCGGATATATGCTGCCCATCATAAATCAAAGCACGAGACAGACAGGGGTCGGAGGAGAAGACCGGAAAATGTGACATAATGGACACCATTCGTCTGTATTTGCAATACACGAGCCGCGGTTCAGCTGCACGAGACAGGCGGGCACGTGCGGTTCACGCTGCACATCTCACGCTGCACATCTCGTGGAGGAAAGCTTCCACAATCTTCGCGAGTTCAATCAAGATGGATTTATAAACAGTAGCTGTTTACGGGCTACAACCTGTAAGTGTGATTTATTTTTCGTCGATGTGTTTTCCTGTAATAGTTCGTGTTGTTAATTGTAGCCTACGTTGTAGCAATAAAGTAAACATGACAACGCTGTTTGGCTCTGCAAACCCGTTTGTTAAATGCTCATTCATATTAACGTTATCCGACAAACACCTAACGTTACAAACTTTAAAATCTCAACAGCGAACTTGGCATTAGTGTAAATGATTCTTTGATTAGAGCTTTTATGTATTGTTTATGTACAGGCATGCTAAACATGGTTCTGTGTTTGATTTGGATACTATAGTGAAGCCAATGTTTAGTGTTCGTTCTTGTGACAGATATTTGGCAAATCGTACTAAAAATACAAAAGTGCCATTCAGTAGCGATCACTATAGATCCGCAGTCTTTACTCTTGAGGACTGAGCAGGTTCTGCTCAATCATCTTCACTAAAATTGTCTGGGTCTGATTCGGGCTCTTGGTATGGTTTTATTGATGCTATTGTACACAAAGCTCAGGCTAGTAGCCTGAGGCTACCGGTAAAGGTAAGGGGCGTGACGCTTCCGAGAAACGTGTACTAGGCGGTTAGCCAATCACAGCACACTGGGCCAGCTAACCAATCTGAGCCCATTGCGTATTTTTGAGGGACTGGCTTCACAGAATCCGGAAACCATCAGACCGTTTTTACAAGGAGCGACAGAGCAGTGTAGAATAAAGGTCAAATATATGAAAAATACTGAATTTTTTTTAAAAACGAAGCATGAACACATGTTACAGTGCACCCCACAAACACAATCAAGCCTTCGAAAGAGTGTGCTTTACCACCCCTTTAAGTGTGCCAGTGGTTCTTCTAATCCACCATTGTATATTTTATTTATTTTCTCATTAAAACCAAAGATGTTAATCAGTGATTGTATATCAAGAACAGGGACACATTAGGGTGCATTTTGTGAATAAACTATATGCAACAGCAATCGATTGAAGCGTTTGTCTGTGCACGAGTCACCGATACTGAAAACAGTAAATCCAAAGCTCTCATCGGTTTGATGATGTTTATGCTACAAAAATACTCAAATGTCGTGCCTGAGGTACTGTAACACTGATTACCTGTAACCCTGAGAGGATTTTCTGTTTGTCATACTCTCGTTGAGTTACGATTAAAGTCCTTGCTAACATACAAACCGAAACAACTAATTGTCATCACGTCATGTAACGGTAACACTGTAGCGTTAGGTCAAAAACAAGGTCTACATTTCAGTGCCTCTCCATATTAAACTGGTTATATGTAAATTAATTTCATTTTAGATATGTTTAAGGTCTACATTATCTGTCCCACTAAGGAGGACTTCTATTTTGATGGGTATAATAGTCTACGGGTAGTGAAAGGGAGAGCTTGCACACAGTTTACCAGAGTTGTTTTGCAGATACAAAGTTTACCAGTTATTAACTGCACCCCCGAAAAGTCATAAGCTCTGTGTATATGTTTGTTTACTGTTAGTTGTATGAGTGTTTTTGTGTAATTTGCTGTGTAACAGAGAGAGATAGTTTGTGAATGAGACGTTAGTGCACACTTCTTATGCTTTGTTTGTTCAGCTCTTACAATGATTTTTTTGAAGTGAAAAAGGACATAATAAACTTAATAAACCATCAGTAAATTTTGGCCATCATTCGGACGGGGTATACGCTACATTCTGTGTCCAAAAACATCTTGGGATAAGGTTTTCACACTGACCGCTGTCATTGTAAGATATAGCAACTCCGTTTGTTTGTCCGAGTTAGCAACAGTAACTTAGGGAGGCGAACACTCTCAAGACCCATAAAAGCACTAAAAGACGTCATTACAAAGTCCATCTCACTACAGTGGTTCTACAATAACTTTATGAAGTGACGAGTTAGTTTTTGTGCGCAAAAAAACTCTACATAACGACTTTTATAGTGATGACCGATTTCAAAACACTGCATCAAGAAGCTTTGAAGCGTTATGAATCAGTCGATTCAGCGGTTTTGATCACCAAAGTCACGTGATTTCAGCAGTTCCCATTCAGTCGGTCATGGTACACAGAGCTGAAGAACAAAGGGAATGACGCATACGACTGCATTTACATGCTGTGGGCACGTGACCCCGCCCACGTCGTCATGCGTCATTGGCCTTTCAGACGTGAATAAAGGTGTCTTCAGCAGATGGTGCTAGAGCGCGATATCCCATAGTCAAGTGTTGTATCGAGTTTCCCTCCTTCTGGGAACAGTAGTTATATGCATAACTCAACGTTTGGTAGGGATGGGCGATACCACTTATTTTGTTTTCGATACGATACTGATACTTATAAGGCCAGTATGACTGATATTGATACCGATACGATACTTCTAAACTGAACTTTTATATTATTACATTTATTAAATTATTAAAATTACTAAGAGTAAAATGGGTAAAGATACCCATTTAACATTATATTTGAAAGGAATTTTAACATTCAATATGCCTTAATTGCAACTTATTATATCATATTTTTGTTTGTAACACATGGTTAATATAAATTTACTTGTAGTGGTAACCATGGAAATCTACAAATACTAGTTGAACTATGGTCACTGTAAAATCTGTAAAATCACAGCTTCAGTATGATATCAATAAGAAAACAGTATTTCATAGATATTTTAAATAATAGCTGTTCATATTAAAATGTATGAACTTAATTCATGACCTAGATTATTTATTTAGCAAAATTGTCCTTTTAAATTGAATTTAATAATAATTATTAATTAAAAAAATGTTTGCTGTTCCAATAAAGCTCAGTGTGCTCCCTTTAAACTCATTCACATTGAACGTCTATGTAAATGCTTCCTAAAAAGACTTTAAATATTAACTCATGGTTGTCACTTCAAGTTAATCTTTATAAAATTATTATTTAAAAATGTTGTTTAAAATAAACAAGAATTTCCCCAAAAAGCTTAATGGCAACAGGGGTGTGCTTAAAGGGTACAAACATGTACCTATTTAGCACAGACATAAATGTATGTCTATGATGTACGTCTTAATTTAAATGCTTTTGTCATTTAAAATAAAATATTATTGTGTGAGAGATTCATATTTTAACATAACTTCTTTTACTGAAACCAATACCATGTGCACTAAAATGTCTCAATGTAGACTTGATGAGCTTAATAGGTACGTTTACCCTATACAAATGGAATAATTTTATAATGGAATACAACAAGGATAAAACAGCTTTTCACCAGATTTGGAATGAGGAACACAGGCCCCATTATCCACCTGTTATTAAGATTGTGATGTGCCAAATCATCTGGCTCACTAAAAAGAGCTGAAATTCCCATTACTAGTTACAATGCAGCGAAGTTTGAATTACTTATTTTGGTGTGCTTTCACACAACGCAGCATTAGATGTCCCATAATGATCACGTGTAGGGCAGAGCTTCACTGCAATCTGGGATGCATTCAGGGCGGACAGCATTACGACAAATGTTATGTGGTCACATACGCTTTTACATATGCACATACACTTATACGTATTTTTAGATGTAAAACCCTAATAATAGGTTTTATAAAACTATTCAATCATTCATGAGGTAATTCCTTCAGTGTTATAGCTTCTTGTTTCGAGTTTGACAGGTGCAGTCAAGCATAGTCAGCAAAACAGGACAGCGGACCTTAGCAGAGGGTCACTTTCACAAAACCCTTCAGTAATTCATACTAGCCTTCAGTACACAAAAGTGCTTTGTTTCAAGTTGTACATCACTGAAAGTATTGATAACTAATACAGTGTCAATAGGACAGTGGTTCTTGATCCTGGTCCTGCAGGAGACTCGCTGCTCTGCACATTTTCTGTCTCCTTTATCTGACACACCCAGTTCAGTTGTTGGAGCTCTGACCAAATGAGCTGATGATCTGAATCAGGTCTGTAAAATGAGGGAGAAATGCAAATTGTGCAGAACAGGAAGTCCCGAGGACCAGGATTAAGAACCACTGCAATAGGAGATTTTGAAACTTTAATCTTAAATTTCTTAAAAAGTACAACAACAACAAACAGCACATATGATACTGATAATAATAATTACCATGGAAGAACTGTGATACTCACCACTGACATTAACAATGATTTTCTTGTATGAAACCCCACTGCCGGATTTGATCTTTAGGTCATAAACTCCAGCATGTTTTATTTCAATGTTTGTGATGGTCAGAGATCCAGTCGTCTTGTCCAGCTTCAGTCTGCCTCTGAATCTCCCATCAAGAACATCATCATATATCTCACTGGTCCCTCCTTTGATTTGAGCTATGAGAGATCCTCCATTTCCAACTCTCCACTCGATCTGATCATCTCTCTGTATTTCAGTAACATCAGTCTTCAGAGTGACATCATCTCCCTCTATCACTGACTCCACTTCATGTCACAGCAGCACATACAAACAGAGAAATGAGGAGATTATAAGTGAGCAGATGAACATGTCAGTAAAACTGAGAAGATACTGTGTGATTCTTCACATGTGCTCATCACAACTAATAATAAATTAATCACATGGATGCTTTTTTAAAACAGAATTATGAATAATAATTCACAATAAGTTTGCATGTGTTCATTTTAGTTAGCGTAAATTAACAATAAACAATTCTTTCCACAGCATTTATTAATATTGGTTAATGTTAAATTATACATTTTTAACATTAGTCCAGGTAGCCATAAAGGCTTTCAACAGTATGGTTGACGAGAAAAGAACCAAACCTTATAAAATTTTACATTTAGGTCTGTAGTTTATAAACAGTTATTTAAAATTGCAATAATGTGTCACAATATTACTGTAATACAGTATTTTTGACAGTAAAGGACAGTAAAGAAAAAAACAGTGCATTCGTGGAACTGAAGGTTTTAGAATAAACACAAAACACACGTGATCGCCGTCATGCGGTGAATCCGGCCAATCGTGGAACAGCAGTGTCATCATCAGAGCTTGTGCAGCCGCTCTGCACAGGATGAACTAGCCGACTGCTCTCGAATCGCTCTCGCTGCACTTTTTTGACACAAGTCACAGCCACATCACGTCACGTGGCGTCGGCGCTGCCTTAAGTCGGACAAAATTTCCATCCGGCATGCACATCTTCAAGTCAGTCCGATCGCTCTGCGCATCGCTGCATGAAGTCGAACAAGCCTGTTATGTGTAGTGAGTTGGCTCACGTGATTTAAGTTTCGTGCTTCAGAACTTCCGTTAAGAGAGTATTGTGAGCATCGATGCACCCTGGGTTTTGCGGTGCATTGTGGGATTTTTTAGGGAGCAAACGTTTCAGTGCACTAGAAGGATTCTGCGATTGAGGCCCCGTCCACACAGAGATGCGTTTAGCTGTACGTAAAAAATTTGTACCGTATCAGTGTTTCGTCCACACGGATCCGCCATTTTGGGAGCATGAAACCAATATTTTTTAAAACCGGGTCCCAGAGTGGATAAATCTAAAAATGACACCCTTGCGTTTTCGTGTGTACAGCCAATCTGTGTATTTTGTGAAATGGTGATGTCATCACACCAAGTCCCGCGTGGGAAAGACTAGAAGGGGATAAAACTACGGGCACTGGGCATGTGCACATCAATATTGCGTAATATAATTACTGTATTTCATTATTGTAAGAGTAGGTTTAGGGTTGGGGTAGGTGTATGTGTTAATAAAACACAATCTGGTAGGTAGCAAATTTATTTATTGTTATTTTATTGTGAGATTTTGCCTCACTTCTGACCATTGCTGTACCTCTTCTAGCCACAACTGTTCTCTGTTTTTAGTGCATTTCTGTGGCAGAATTACAGCGCCACATACTGGTCTGGCATGTCTACTACATCGTTTTGAGTCGTTTCTATTGCTCTCGTGTGTGCGCAGATATGTCTTGAAACGAGAAAAAAAAAAAAAAGATTGGATAGGGAAAGCTCTGGCTTAGTGTGGACGGGGCCTGAGATGGCCTTTAAAATGGCCGACTCCCTGATCAGTGTCCCGACTACTGAACTAGGGATCTGATTGAGATGCACCCTTTGTTTCAATGGTTTCTGATCAGTCCTCCACCTGTTTCTAGTTTAGTTGATCATTATCCTGCGCTTCAATAGCCCTCTGTTTCAGACTGCTGTGGTCGGGCAGTATCTTTATCATTTTTGGTTTCTCTCTCCCATTTTGGATTGTCTAGTTTACTTTCATCTGGTTTGTTTCAATAAATGCTGCAATTAGATCCTTACCTCTACTCCATTCCTTCTCCTGAACCAGACCGTGACAATTAAAAATGTTGTTACTGTCACTTTTGGTCAATTTAATGCATCCTTGCTGAATAAAAGTATTAATTCATTTTAATTAGTGGTGATGGCTATAAAGAAACAAAATGGATCAAAATAGATCAATCTCGAAGCAACACACCAAATCTGTCCATAGCTCATGCAAATTTGATCAAAAAGTTAACAAATCAACAGATGAGTGCATCTTTCAACCAAATTAATTTAGACTTTTATTCTGATCATTGCACATCAATCTGAGCGGATCATGTTCAGTTAAACACAGAAGCTCAAACGTGCCTGTGAGATACACTAGAACCAGTGACGCTCATAATATTTGCACTTGCATTTAATTTTAAACAATGAAATATTAATTGAATTAGCTTGAATGTATAAATAATAAAAAATTTATATTACTAATATGAATATTAGAATAGCATTTTACAACTAGAATGTACATTTCCTGAAGAAAATGTGAGTGGTGCTTGCAGTGGCAAAACTCGCCACCCGGTTGCTAGGGTGTGTTGAGGCGGTTGCTTAGGTGTTCTGAGTGGTTGCTAGGCGGTTGCTAGGGTATTCGGGTTGGTTGCTAGGGCATTGCTAGGTGGTTGGTAGGCAGTTGCTAAGGTATTCTGGGTGGTTGCTAGGGTGTTGTTAGGCGGTTGCTAGGGTATTCTGGGTGGTTGCTAGGCGGTTGCTAAGGTATTCTGAGTGGTTACTAGGGCGTTGCTAGGGTTTTCCGGGTGGTTGCTAGGGCGTTGCAAGGTGGTTGGTAAGGGGTTGCTAAGGTATTATGGGTGGTTGCTAGGGTGTTGCTAAGGTGTTCTGGGTGGTTGCTAGGGTATTCTGGGTGGTTGATAGGCGGTTGCTAAGGTATTCTGGGTGGTTGCTAGGGCATTGCTAGGCGATTGCTAGGGTTTTCCGGGTGGTTGCTAAGGTATTCTGGGTGGTTGCTAGGGCGTTGCAAGGTGGTTGCTAAGGTATTCTGGGTGGTTGCTAGGGCGTTGCTAGGCGGTTGCTAAGTTATTGTTGGTGGTTGCTAGGCAGTTGCTAACGTATTCTGGGTGGTTTCTATGGTGTTGCTAGGTAGTTGGTAGTTGTCACAGATGGTTACTATGGAGTTTTTATAGAGTTCTTAGCATGTTCTTAGCCTGATTTAGCACTTAGCTAATCACTATTAGCATGTAGCTATTCACTGCTAGCATGTGTAGCATGTCGGAAGTACTGTTTGCTAGCATGAGTCAAAAGACCCAACCCCCATGTCTCTATGATGTTCTGGTATTGATATTGAAAGATATCCCTTTGATCTCTTTCAATGGAAGTCAAGGGGATCAGTTGCTAGGGAGCTGTAAATGGTTGCTAGGGCGTGGCTTGATAGCTTCGCGATGTTCCTGATATAGTGATTGGTTGCCTGAGTAAATTGAGCCCACCCCCTTGTCTCTGAGACACTGTGATCCAGAGCTATGGTCGATACAAAATCCCTATGCAAGTTCCCATAGTAGGAAAAACATATGCGTTTAATGGGACGTCCCTCCCCATAGTAAGTCGATGGGGAAATTTTGGCAGCTCTTGCGCCCCAGGGGTAAAACTTATACCCCATTGCGAGGTATGTTCTGACAGAGCCTGCCAGCCTCTATAAATGTGGTAACCCATGAGTTTCTATGAAATGCTCGCTCTGAGCCATGAGGGGTCAAATTTCGCCACCTGGGGCGAACATCGTACCCCCGATCCCTTAGAAAAGATAAAGCACACCATTCCCGAATAAGCCGCACAATTTGATGCCTCATTCGTGGGTCTGTGACAAACGGTGTGGGAGGAGATACACGGAAAACTTTATCAGGAAGAATAATAATAAGTATGGAGAAGAACAATAGAGATGCCTAGATCCGCAAGCACCACATAAAGCTACATTTGTCAACATTCATTAGGAAAATGAACTAACAATATTTTGTTGTTTATTAATCTATTTTAATAATAATCTACAAATATATTGATACATGTTCAGCATATTAACATTAATTGATGCATACAACTAATATGAAAGCAACTCCAAAGAAGCAAGAAGACTTAACATTAACATTTTGATTCTAATGTGCACAATGTGATATACAAACTAGTTTGAGTATGGAGCACTGAGAAGTGCTATTTATGTTGTTTATATATAATTATAAGCAATACATTTGTTACTGCAGAATTTAATGCAGTGTTCATAATACATTTGTTTTCAATTATCTTTTGTTGCTGGTTATTTGTCACCTATGGTATCGATACCGAAGTATTAGATTCTGGTATAGTATCAAAGCCAAAATTATGGTATCAAGCAAACCCTATTCTCTTGCTCTATCAGCTGTTATACTTACACTTTGTTTTTTCAGAGATCTTTCGGCGATAGTAAAGAAAACCAGCAGCTGCAAACACCACCAGCAGAACAACAACTATTCCTGCTACAGCACCTGAAGACAGACCTGGATCTGGAACAGCTGCAGAGAAACAGTCAGTGTGAGTGTGTCTGATCTATAACACACACTATAAACATCAGCACTATATAACCTGAGTGAAGATCTGATACTGTAATGATAAAGACAGACATTAGTGTGTGTGTGTGTGTGTGTGTGTGTGTGTGTGTGTCTGATCTATAACACACACTATAAACATCAGCACTATATAACCTGAGTGAAAATCTGATACTGTAATGATAAAGACAGACATTAGTGTGTGTGTGTGTGTGTGTGTGTGTCTGATCTATAACACACACTATAAACATCAGCTCTATATAACCTGCGAGAAGATCTGATACTGTAATGATAAAGACAGACATCACATTAGTGTGCGTGTGTGTGTGCGTGTGTGTGTCTGATCTATAACACACACTATAAACATCAGCTCTATATAACCTGCGAGAAGATCTGATACTGTAATGATAAAGACAGACATTAGTGTGTGTGTGTGTGTGTGTCTGACCTATAACACACACTATAAACATCAGCTCTATATAACCTGAGTGAAGATCTGATACTGTAATGATAAAGACAGACATTAGTGTGTGTGTGTGTGTGTGTCTGACCTATAACACACACTATAAACATCAGCTCTATATAACCTGAGTGAAGATCTGATACTGTAATGATAAAGACAGACATTAGTGTGTGTGTGTGTGTGTGTGTGTGTGTCTGATCTATAACACACACTATAAACATCAGCTCTATATAACCTGAGTGAAGATCTGATACTGTAATGATAAAGACAGACATTAGTGTGTGTGTGTCTGATCTATAACACACACTATAAACATCAGCTCTATATAACCTGAGTGAAGATCTGATACTGTAATGATAAAGACAGACATTAGTGTGTGTGTGTGTGTGTGTGTGTGTGTGTGTGCTTGTTTATGTGATTTATGAGGACACAAATTTGTATAATGACATGGGTATTACACTGGTATTACAACATCAAGGTGGTTTATGAGGACATTTCAAATGTCCCCGTAAATCAAATCGCTTTAAAAACATATTAAACAATGTTTTATTAAAAATGTAAAAATGCAGAATGTCTCCTGTGAGGGTTAGGTTTAGGGGCAGGGGCAGTGTAAGGGGATAGAAAATACGGTTTATACAGTATAAAAACCATTACGCCTATGGAGAGTCCTCATAATGCTGTTGCACCAACATGTGTGTGTGTGTGTGTGTGTGTGTGTCTGATCTATAACACACACTATAAACATCAGCTCTATATAACCTGAGTGAAGATCTGATACTATAATGATAAAGACAGACATTAGTGTGAACGTATTGTTTTACAGTATAATGAAAGAATAAGGTGACTCACCAAGGACAGTAACAATGAATCTTTTGAATAAGATACTTCTGCCAGTGATGATCTTTAGTTTAAATCCTCCAGCATGTTCAGGATTGATGTCTGTGATGGTTAGAGATCCCGTCTTACTGTCCATCTTCAGTCTGTCTCTGAATCTCCCATCACCAGCACCATCATGGTATGATGTAATATTGTCTTCTATATCACCTTTAGCAATGAGAGATCCTTCAGCTCCAAATCTCCACAGTATTAGATCATGTTTCTGTAGTTCAGTGTCAGTGTGTAGAGTCCCAGAACCTCCCTCTGTCACTGACAATGCCTTTATTTCATCTTTATCTTCATCAGACTTGAGTGGAGATTCTGCAAAAATCATTTCACAGACAGAGATGAAATTCATATAACAGATGGTTATTTTGGGTTGTACATATATTAGATATGTACATATATTTCATTGATATATAAAAAGACAGTTTGACTAATGTTCTGCAACAGCAGCGATCTTATTCAGACAGACATCAAGTAGCAAACAGTATTTACTGATATTATAGACAGTGTTCCAGTTCAAATGTACATGCCAAATCTAGTAATAGAAAGTATAGAAAATAAAATAAATAAAATAACACAACTATATACAATCTTATTACCTTTAACTTAACAGAAACTGGTCTCACATCTGTTAAATATGTCTGCTTTCTAATAATGTAGTGAATATATCAAGTAAAATGTAATAGAAAAAGGACTCTGAAAAGCCACTTTGTTAGATGATAATAGCAACTAGATTCTGAAGAAAATGTAAGTGGTTCTTGCCATGGCTAGAGTTAAAGAGACTGCCCAAAACATCAACAAAAAAGAAAAGAACAAAAAGAGCCCAGCCTCATGTCTCTATGTAGCTCTGGTGCAGAGGTATGGCTGAGTCATGATACTAAAGTGCTCCAAATGATTGCCACGCATGGCTAAGCAGAGTAGCAAAGGTGTTTATGTATGGCTTCTTGTGAGTCCATCCACAAATCTCGCTTATAGCAGGGGTCTCCAAACTCGGTCCTGGAGGGCCACTGTCCTGCAGAGTTTAGCTCCAACCCCAAATAAAGACACCTGAACTAATCAGTCTCTCACAAGAACCTATATTTACACAGATTCGCTGGTTCAGGTGTGTTTAATGGCTTATAGTAACAATCTCCTCAATAAGTTATTTTTTATTTTTTTTTAATGGAAATCTTATGGAAGAAACAGTTGCACTTCATATCTGAAATTATTACAATTCTGTTTACCTTTTATTACAAGTCCATGGCCTAGATCAGTGGTTCTCAAACCTGTCCTAAGCCCTATTCGGATGGTAATTGTTTCTCACGTGGAAGTAAATTAATAAAATTAATAAAATAAATAAATAAATAAATAAATGTGCATGCCACCTCAGTGATAAAACTCGTGCATTCGGATGGTGATTTATTCACGGTGGAGGAGCGAGTTTTGTGATCCTGCACTCCTGTGAACGCACTGCTCACATGGTCAATAACATTATTCTATGCTGTAAATAAAATGTCATATGTTTGGTATAATAAGAATAAATGCATATTTATTTTAATAACAAGAAAATAATATCCTAATTATTATATATTTGTTTTAATCGGTTTAAAAATAGGAAGATATATAGATGCACATTGTAGTTAAAATGGTTTTCTGTCTTGTATTTTATCTCAAAATAAAGGAGTCATTTTATTCCACATGGAAATGAGCAGAAATAATTTAGGCTAATACAGCCTCTTATTTACATGAGGTAAACATAATGCTGTGGTTATTTTAACATATATAATTGCTGCCGTAATAACGGCCCATTTCAAATGTTTACATGCTTTTATTTTTATTTTTTTGAGCAGTGATGAAATATCTTGCTCTTGTAAATACATGCCAGCATTTCAGTAATAAAAGTCTAATTAGTTCACAATTACCATCGCACACCTGTAGGCAATAGATAGGTGCGTAGGACAAAGGACAACCAAACCCAAAAATCTCAACGAATAAAGGGAAATCCCGCACACTATCAGTACTTTCAAAAAATATATGAAAACTTTTTATTAGCAACGTTTCGGTCTCATGACCTTCATCAGGCATATACATCATATGTACATGTATATGCCTGATGAAGGTCATGAGACAGAAACGTTGCTAATAAAAAGTTTTCATATATTTTTTGCAAGTACTGATAGTGTGCGGGATTTCCCTTTATTCGTTGAGTAATAAAAGTCAAAATCTTTAAAATGCATCCAAATTACAGTGAAGTGCAACCGTACAGTGCTCTGCAGTGGTCAAAAAGGATATAAACAGTGAATTTTGAAGTGATTTTTTCTTGAAAACTCAGAGATGTGGATTCGGACGGCAATTAAATTACCACACGACCTTGGTGTTTGTCTAAAACAGTAGGTCATTCGGCCGGGGATTTTTACACAGGTGGTGGGAGAAAAACACTGACATTCTGGATTCGGACGGCAATAAAATCACAGACTGGCCCGTCAATGATGAAAATACCTTATGACCCCACGAGAAACAATTACCGTCCGAATAGGGCTCTAGAGTACCCCCAACCCTGCACATTTTGTATGTCTCCATAATCTGACACACCCATTGCAGGTCTTGCAGTCTCTACTAATGAGCTTATTAGTTGAATCAGGTGTGAAAGATGAGGGAGACATACAACATAAGCAGAGCTGGTGTTACTCCAGGAAAGGTCTGAGAACCACTGGCCTAGATAATCACTATATTAAAAGATTTAATTTACTCACCTTTTACAATAACTCTGAATGTCTTGGTTTTGGTCCCTTCACTGCTGCTGCTCTCTACTTTATATTCACCAGAGTGTTTGAGTCTGATGTTCCAGATGGTGAGAAATCCAGTTTGATCCAGAGTAAGCCTGTCACTAAACATTATCAACTTCTCATTATAGTCAACTTTACCAGGTTGTGATTGTTTATTGATTTTTGCAATGCGAGTGCCATTACATTCCCACTCTATAAGACCATCTTTCTGTATTTCAGTAAAATTAGTCTGTAGAGTGAGAGAATCTCCCTCCGTCACCGTCTTCACATCTTCATTATCAACACCAAACACACCTGCAGAACAAACAGACACAGACAGAGAGACATTTATTCATTCAGCAAATGCTTTGCTTTTTATTGAAAATGACTCCCAATGAGGAAGTATAAAAACATAATTCTCAGAAAAACTACAAGTGCTGCAATCATTTTTTTAGAGAACGTAGGCATGTCGGCTTGACTAAGCAACAATACAAAATCTTATTTTTTTTAAGATCCAAATTATTGTGACTTTTTACCCATGGAAATATATAAAATAATATATAAAATAATATTGTTTTAATAAAATAATATATCGAACCAGTTTGAAGAGACAAAATGCTTATTTGTCACTTCAAACTGGTCTGTTTAATGCAAATTAATATGTCATGCGTTATATATATGGATAACCAAATCATACAGGTTGTGTAATAGTGATACAAGTATATCCTCATGTTCCCTTTTTGTTGGCCAGAAAAGTTCTTTACACAAGTAGAATGTTCTCTTTAACCCTTAAACAGGCAATGTGCGCCACAGGATAGATAGTCTTTAGTCTCTTGTAGAAGTACGTGAAAGAATTTATCCAGTACTATTGTCAATATCAAAGTTGAGTACATGAATCATGTGACTTGGTTCAAATTTTCTGTGCTCGTTTTGTCAACGCCCGCACATGGTGCTGGACACGCTGACTTTGTAGAAAGTAGGCATATATAAATCTGACTTTTTTCTGCAAAAAAGTGCAACACACCACCTGCTAATATTAATTGAACATTGTCTTCCCTGTATGGCAGGGCTTTTCAAACGTTTAGATGCCACGGACCCCAAATATGAAAATCTTCGTGTGAGGGACCTCCATCCTAAAATCTAAAAGACATCTGTCTTTTATAAACACCCTATTAATACACTACAAAATTAATTAAAAAAAAGAATTAAAAAAAATAATAATATATATATATATATATATATATATATATATATATATATATATATATATATATATATATATATATATATATATATATATATATATATATATATATATATATATATATATATATATATATATATATATATATATATATATATATATATATATATATATATATACTGTTAAATGTAATAATTTATTTGTTCATTTAAATTATTAATTTATATTAATTACTAAATAGATAGATACATGTTTATAATTTTAAATCACATTTTATTCATTTATTTTAATCCAATTTATTTGTTTTCATTTTATTTTTTAGACTTTATTGTATATTAATTTAATGTTTAATCACTTTATTTATTTGTTCATATATTCATTTTAGTGTAATATATATTTCTCTAAACTTTTGCACATGTATTTATAAATTTTTGTGTTTATTCTTATTTATTTACTTATTTTATTAATATAATAATAATAATAATAATATTATTATTATTATATTTACATTTTTACAGTTTTACACTAGGCTTTCACACATTTATTTTAATCTAACCCTAACATTCAATAATTTATTTCAATCTAATTTATTTATTTGGTTATTGTTTTCCACTTTCCTTTTCCTCTAGACTTTTAAGCAAATTTATGAACAAGAAGTTAATTAAATTTATAAATAAAAAATTAAGGACATTTATTTACTTATTTAATTATATTATTTATTTTTAACATGTTTTATCATGTGTTAATTTAACATTTAATCACTTATTTAAATTTTATTTAATGACATTTAAATTTTGCATGGGTTCCTCTTGAGTTCCTCCTGGACCCCAGTTTAAAGGAATTGGTAGTTCACCCAAAAATGAAAATTGTCATTAATTTCTCACCCTCATGTTCCAAACCCGCAAGAACCATCATTCATCTTCAGAACACAAGTGAAGATATTTTTAACGAAATCCGAGAGCTTCATTTAATTAAGACTTAAAGGCCCATAAAAGTAGTAAAGACATTGTTAAAATCGTAGATGTGAGTAATTAATGACAGAATTTTCATTTTTGGGTAATTATCTCATCCTTCATAATATATCCATCATAAAATGTGTTATGAGTTGAACGCACATGAACGACACTACAAAAAGTCGTAATTACAAGTGGGAAGCCATGGCAGAAGCAAATTGTTTTCAATAATGATAAATGTATTTCTAAATATCGACAGTACAATGTAGTTTGTACACATTGTGTACTGTTATGTGTAGTGTTTTCTGGCAAACTTTATCTCTCTTCTTCATAAGAAGAGAGTTAAAGTTTGCCAGGAAACACTTCTCATTTAGCCAGTTTATGAGCCAACCATGAGTGACCAAATTTTATATAATTCTCTGTGGCAGCATAATAATAATAATAATAATGATAAAACATAAATGACACACATAATGCACACTCTTTGAGTTTTCTGAACTCGTAAAAACAAACTTCCCAGAAGGACTTAAAGGCACCATATGGTCCTTAGCAGTGTTGGGGGTAACGCATTACAAGTAACTTGAGTTACGTAATCAGATTACTTTCTCCAAGTAACTAGTAAAGTAACGCATTACTTTTCAAATTTACAACAAAATATCTGAGTTACTTTTTCACATTAATTTGACTGACAGCTCTCCTGCCCCCATGTTGAGAGTAGTGCTGAACGATATATCGTTATCGTATCTATATCTAGATATGAACTTTCAAGATATTACTATCAAAAAAAGCAACGATATAGACGATATAGATTTCCCCTCTCCGCGGTCGCCCTGCATACAACTCTGGCAGTTACAACAAAACATCAGTTTTAGGAGTGCCCTTGAATGCACCGCTAAAGCCAGCGCGCGCACACTACCAGGGACGTGGGAACTTTATTGTGAGAGGGGGGGCGGCGTTTCCATGGTGACGCGTCATTGCTTGTCACGTGACACACCGCAGCAGCAACAGTGCTGAATGAATGATGATCTGCTTTTATGTCATTTTTTCCTTTTTTATTCAGAATATTCACAAATGTGTTAGCTATGGCATGAAATATCTGATATTCCGATTGTCAAATACATGCAAGTGGAAGTATATTGTTGTTTAAACACCTTTATAACGATCGCGTTAGTTGAGCTGTATGCGCGATGGGCGCCGCCGTGTTAGTTTGTGCCGCAGACGCAGTTCAGAGAATCGGATCTGTTGGATTTACAACCTCTATGTTTACAACACGTGAATTCATCCACTTCTACCGAAATACTTAAAAGTAAGTGGCTGGTGAACTGGGAATAGAATAGAGTAAACATTGAAGTTACTTACACAATGTGTATCTGATATGAATAAAACGTGTCGAATTATAATGGAAAGGATTATTATTAACCCTTCCATAGACATCAGTGTATATTTAACAAACTCTAAATGTATTGTTTTTTTTGTACTTATGTGAATGTATATGTTTGAAACCTAAAATAAACAGTATGTGGTTGAAAACACTGAAAAGTTGTGATATATGACAGCTCTGAGCGCGCCTGTCTCTGGCTAAATTCAACATTTGAATTTAGCAGTTGATCATGTGATGCACTTGATCATACGCTCCAGGGACCAGCCTAGACTGATTACACCTGTGTGATCGTACGTGCGAAAGGCTTAAAAACAATAAATTTTCTGACACAAATTTTTGAAATGTAGGCTTAAATCAAACACATTTTAATTCAGATTCTGGTTTTCACCGAACACGTAGTCATATCGTATTGTATCGATATCTGGCATGAAAATCGAGATATTAAATTTTGTCCATATCGTTCAGCCCTAGTTAAGAGTAAGTGCAGAGGCATGTGTGTGAACATGAGGGTTATTGTAGTTCCAGACTAAATGTGAGCATTTATTTATCTCACTTGCACAATAAAGATTCTGTACTCCTCAAAATGAATAAAATCAGAGTACTATGCAAACCTCCAATAATTAAATGTTAAATAAAACAACAATTTTTATGCATAATCTACCTTTATATTTAATTTACCAATGTCTTGCTGCTGACCTTTGATGATGAAAATGACTAGATTTTTTGTTTTTATTGGTAAAACTTTTTTCTTCTGCGTCCTATTCTACCGTTATCCAGAGCTGCGCCCTCTACTGTTCATGAGGGAATCTGCACTTTTACCTCAGCCTGGGGCTTATTTCAATTTTGGTATGAAGAGGTATTTACTGTTGCACAAAAATATAACTTTTTTGTTATAAAAACAAAACAAAACAAAAACAAGCCCAGCCCAGGTGAGAAAAAGTAACGCAAAAGTAATGTAATGCATTACTTTTCTGAAAAAGTCACTAAGGAACTCAATGAGTTACTTTTTAAGGGAGTAACGCAATATCGTAATGCATTACTTTTCAAAGTAACTTTCCCCAACACTGGTCCTTAGTAACCCTATGATACTACCTGAACAAAAGTGGCCTAACTACACAATGTTGCCCTGAGGCAACAAACAAAAAAGGTTTTAGTATATAAATAAAAGATAAATTAATATTTAAAGTAAACAATCCAACATACTTCTTTATAATTTGTAATTTGTTACATTTATATAGCGCTTTTCTAGGAACTCAAAGCGCTTTACATATAGAAGTGGGGAATCTCCTCAACCACCACCAATGTGCAGCATCCACCTGGATGATGCGACGGCAGCCATATTGCGCCAGAACGCTCACCACACAGCTTATTGGTGGAGAGGAGACCGGGTGATGAAGCCAATCGTATATGGGGATGATTAGGAGGCTATGATGGACAGGGGCCAATGGGCAAATTTGGACAGGATGCCGGGGTTACACCCCTACTCTTTATCGAAGGACATCCTGGGATTTTTAATGACCACAGAGAGTCAAGACCTCTCTTTACATCCTGATGCACATGCATATCTTTTTTAAATAAATGTATTTCAACTTAAACATGCTAAAAAGTTATATTTATCTAACCAATTGGTGGCACTGTGTCCCATGTGGCTTTGCTTCATGAAAGGACTGCTCCACCCCGAAATAAAAGGTCACACCCACTTCACCCCCTCATTTCATTGAACAGACATGTCAGGGCCAATGCTGTTATTTACTGCATTTTGAAAAGTCTGTATCTCTTGATATATGTTGCCAGATTGTGGTATAAAAAAGTATTATCCACAGTATTGACAATGAGTGGTATCCCAAGGGAAACTAGGCCCGCTGTACTGGTCAATGCATTATTGCACATTCCGGGGTGATGTGTGATGGCTGGGTGGGCCAGTAGAAATCTCATTAGTAATGAAATTAGTAATGAAACTTCACTTTGCCCTCAGCCTAAACGATTTGCCAGGGAACAAATTATAGATCCATGAGACCAAAGATCGGCGTTACAAGACGAATTATAGCTCGAGACACACCACAGAGACATCAGAGCCAGGAAAGGACTGGCCGAGGAAAGGTTGCCCTCGCCGGCATTGACAAGCGCGGAGCGCCGCTGGAGCTCACAACTCCGAAAACGCCAGATAAAATGTTTAAATAGGCTCTTTATATAAATAAACCACAGATTTGAGCTTTAAACAACTACATTATTGACTGAAAGTCTTAAAACTACGTTTTGTCACACATTAACAGTAGATTTCAACAAAAAAAGACATGTAAACACAGCCCATGTCAGCTATTTCTCAACGAGACGAGCCGCTGGCAGAAGCCCCTCCCATGATGCGAATTCGCGTCTGTTGTGCAGTGAATGTCACACGCGATTTGCGCGAATGAAGCAAGTAAACTCAAAATGTTCAAGCGCCACCTTCGCGCGATTAGTGCAAATTATTCGCGCGAATCGCGTCGGGTGTGAACGCCACATAAGTCTGACCGTAGTTAGACCAAACTTGTTTTACCACCTTAAGCCTTGTTTATACTTTCATCTTTCACCTCCGCTGACTGTGCATGCGCCTCGTCCGTTTGGGGACGTGTTTATACTCTACGCGCTTGCCATTGTGCTATTCTTTGAAATGACATGGAGAGGTGCTCTGCATCAGTGCCTTAAGTTAAGTTTATTATTTATTTGACAGGGACCATGTGCAAGCACATTAATCTTCCAAAAGAAAAGATGCTTTACACCAGATTTAGCTACAGCTAATTTCCATCCGCAGTCCCTGGGCAGATAAAACAATAAAAAAAAAAATATATATATATATATATATATATACACACATCTAAACATTAATATAACTCACTATCTATTTACAACCTCATTTACACTTTAGCCTAAGCTAAGCCTGTACATACTGTTTACAATCAACCTTTTAAAATTGCTACTGTCAATTCTTACTAAACATTAATATAATCTTATGACAAAGCATCTAAACGGTACCAAGAAATAACGGAGGCACTGCACCTTAATGTTAAGAGATAATTGCTGTGTTCATTGTGATTTTTGAATTATTTTTACATTTAAATTATTTGAGTTTTCCATGGTTGTGTTGACATTTCTGCCTTTATAACTGAGGGGATTATAATCAGAGGAAGGTTACGATTAAAATAAAAATGTTTAAATGTAATACATTTTTCTCCAGGTCCTTATTTTAAATAGGTCATAAAAATATCAATAATTATCGATATCGACCGATATGAAACACTTATATCGTGATACCGTTTTCAGGGATATCGCCCAGCCCTAATTTACAGCGTGTTTTTGCAGTGGTGAGTAATGTAGCCAATCACAGTTGATCTCTTGAAAGTGATCAGGGGTGTTTAAGTTAGTCAGAATCTCACTGCTCAAAACGGCAGTTTTTATTCAGTGCTGAGTTAATGCAGGTTTGTGAAACCTCTCATTAACAAACAAAGTCAAGCCACAATGCAAGTAAGAGATTTATTGTTGACATTTTTATAACGTAACTTTGTGAGATCGCAATGAACTGACAAAGAACAGCATTTTAGTGATTGTATAGCGATCTTGGCTTGCTTTTGAGCTACAGTTTATAACATTCATTGAATAAAACTATTGTTGCCACGAGGATCGACGGCCAATTGCATGCTGCCAAGTTTCGTAAGTGACATCTAAATATAAATGCCTGAGTCCTGAGACCCAGTATAGAGGTTTTGCCTCTGTAGAGGACATTTAGCGAATTTCTCTGACAACATACACAGTTTTAAGTCTGGATATTCTTATAAAATGAGACAATTTTATGAAAATATTACTACACGTCTTTTTACGTGACATACTGTCCCACACATTAATATTTGGCACATGGCATTTTTGGCCATGTTTACACACATATTGAATAAAGTAAAATAGGCTACTAAAGTAAAGTAGGCTATATCCAATTATATCTTTCATAACATTAAGAATCATCTTTATACAAAGTTTGGATTTTTTTTTTTTAAAAGCTTGAAGCTTAAAAAAATTATTGGTGAATATAGCATATAAACATAGGATTTTTTTTAATTAAAAAATCCTTTTGTTTTTTTATGCTCCAAACAATGTAATTACCTAAAAACATTGCATTAAATAACACATTAAAGCAATTTAAAGGCAGATTAATAGACAAACATTTGTAGCAAAAAAATATATAAAAAAAAGAAATTCCAATTATTGGTAAAAGTGATGACTTGAAAATAAATATCATACATTTCTCACTGTACACTATGGTGGTGCCATTGCTTAGCCTATCTGCACTTTACTAGAACACCCTCAGTGATTTGATTCTGGAACCGGGCCAGCTCCAAACCTGATCAAACACACCTGAAAAATCTAACCAAAGTCTTCAGGGTTACTTAGAAAATGATAAGTTGTATCATAAATTACATTTTATGATTGATTAGGTATGGAGCTAAACAATGCAGGACACTGGACATCAAGGGCTAGAGTTTCCCACCCCTGATGTTGAAGAAGAAACAGTTCAGATGTGAAAAAATATATGTATATGCCTACATTTTAGGACACATAGACATGTCATACATGCAGTATATTTTGCATTTTATATATGTTTTTTTGCATCAAATCAATCACAGAAATATTGATGACTTGGGCCTTTTCATACCCTAAAGGGCAACGTATCCTGGGAGATGCAATTCATAAAACTATATCCAAATATTTCAATTTCCTTTGGATATGTTTTACTTAAGTCAAGATGATAAGGTGACATGAAATTATTTTTTGATTTTCATTCTTGCCTGTTTAAGGGTTAAGTTTGGATGGTTTGTTCGTTCTCCTAACTTGCTCCTCTATATCTATTCCAATATATTTTACTCAACTGTACGTCAATAGTAATTACATAAAACACGTCTTGTTTTGATCGATTATTATATCACTGAAATTAAAGCACATCATTAACCATAATATAGAACATTTAATTAATGCATTTCCTAGGACGTGTAGGCATTTATTTATTAGGCTAACTGTTACTGTACCGCTGAGTCTCTACACTCTCGACTCGAGGTCAACATTTCACAGATATGGCAATATAACTTAAGTGAAAGCGAAAGCATTAAAAGTAAAACAGAATTTAAACACTTACCGTCCATGATAAACAAGAATAAAAACATGTAAAACATGTTCATCATATATTGTTGTAAAGATGAGTGAAAGCTGAGCTTAATAATGAAGATTGTGGCTGTAAAGACTGCGAGTGTTTGGCGTTTCTGAACCGCACCCACACAGACTGAGAGCGAGACTTAACAAACACCGACGAGAGGCCGATTACTAAATACAGACTGATATGCAGGGATGGCTTTTAAACCATCAGCAATGAAGCTGGAAATTGATCCTCTAAATTTGGATTTTGAGAAAAGTAAAGTATAAAATTTGCTTGAAATAGAGGAATCGTCTTCGTCTGGAATATGGATGCGTGACGGACTTCTTCTTCTTCTCCTTTTCCTTGTTCATCGGCCGTTGTGAATTACCGCCACCAACTGAACTGGAGTGTGGAACAGTAATGCGAAGGACTGCCCGTACAAACACACAAATACATCAATAAAATGCTCATATATAATCTAAATAAAGCTTTTATATATTTCAGAAAATCATCTTTCATATCTTGTTTTTTTTTGTTTTGTTTTTGTTGGATTCCTTATATTTTAGGTGCATTTCTCGTCTTCTTCTCTGTCAGGGGCGGACTGGCCATCGGGAGCACCGGAAGCTTTCCCGGTGGGCCGCAGGACAATGTGGGCCGGCCCGTTGCTATATACATGATGAATGAATAGGCATGATGAATAAATTTAGTCTCTATCCTTCCGTCAGCCCAGACGAATAGCCCGCGCGGCCCACGTGAGGGGGAAAACTCGAATCTATTTAGCCTGATCGGTCTCAGTGGTCTAATGTTGCCTTCACGTGCTATCGGAAATTTCCTAATTCCCACTTTAGAAGTCGTGATTACGAGCTTGTTGCATTCAAGTGCTTTTTTGTCGGAGTGAACAGGAATCATGGTGGACACCAGGTTATTCTTGCCTATTTATTGGGAAAAATCTTATTAAAAACCAACATCATATAGGCCTATGTAGTCTCCTATGCACCGACAACCATATAAACATTCCAGATAGTCCGCTTTCTGCTGATTCTGTAATTTCAGTCAAATGCAGGCTATTTTCGCTGTGTACCAAACATACAATACGCTTCATATGATTACTCTTGCATTTTAATGTCAAGACAAGACGACCTAGCTGTTTTGAAAAGAAAAAAAAAAAACAACAACAATACAACCACACCTGCCACAGCAGTCTAGTTCTCCCCGCAACCATGTTTAAAACTTATGGCACGCCCATCTCGGGAATTGGGGTATCAAAATTATTTCCGAACTTCCCAGTGGTAAACACGACATCAGAGGGCGTTAATGTGCAATTTTTACCTAGGAAACTCGTATTTACGATAATTCCGATAGCACGTGTGAAGGCAGCATAAAAGCGCTCAATGTCAATATGTTTGAGATATCCAATCAAATCGGAGAAAGCGGGATTTATTGGCCACAGAAACTGAGCAGCGCGGCAAGGTTCTGCGTTCATTATTCCAAGGTTAAAGTGTATAAGAGAATAAAAGGATATCAGACTGTTTATCAGTGTATATATACTGGAGAGATGTTTGCAATAATTATGGCAATAAAGTGTATTAGGGAAGTTAAAATATCCAAGGCAGTAGGCTAATATGTTCAGATTGTAGTTCAGCTCTAATAAGTTTGAAGTAGATGAAGTCAGAAACAAGACAAGATATGTTATTAAAGATAATTCAAGAATTATATTCAATCAAACAAGCTAGTTTAAAGGTACAGTTTTTGTGCGTCCTGGCTCATATTGGGTTGACAGGTAGGCAGAGGCGTAGCAAGCTTTTCTATTCAGCTATTAAGCTATTCACTCGAGCGTTTGCATGGGCGTGCCAGATTCTCTGGGCGGAGGAAAGGGAGGAAACCGTTCCTGCTTGGACGTCAAACCAGGAGACTTCAGGATTGGCTAGTCGGGCCTGTCATTTTCTCAAAGGCAGAGAAAGACAGCCAGAACTCGGGTTTACACCGATCAACATTTCTATCCACTTGGGGACAATATTCAGGCTAGGGGAACTCATATTAATGTTGAAATACCTCATAAAATGAAAATTTCATGCCATGGGACCTTTAAACTGTGCTCGCAGCACGCACTCACTGTAAACCCGAATAAGTTCCCAGAACTCAAAAAAATTGAGGCAATCTATTGCCTCAAATTTTTTAAGTTGGATAACTTAAGTCACAATTTTCCAGAACTTAAAAGGTTGGATTACCTGCTACTTGTACCTTTTGATAACAGTTAAATTAAAGTGCTCATTTAGCTCAACTCAAATATTTGCAGTTAATATGACTTACAGTTTTCTGTTAAGGCAACTCAATTATTTTCAGTTATTATAACAAAGTTTTCAGTTTTCACAGAACTTTAAAAAATAAGTACACAACCACACCATTTTATGTTAACAAAACAAAAGATTATTGCTTTGTGTTGTCATTGCTTTAAGTACACGGTAGTCAAATATGTTGTTTGTTTACTTAAAAACATGTGACTCAAACTTAAAATTTTGAGGCAATTGAGATCCAGCATGGTTTTAATCAGAAAAGCTGAATAAGTTATAAAATAGATTGTATGTTGAGTACTTTGACCTCCTGTGAGATTTACTCACACACAGACATCAAGAATCAGCCTATGAATCTCAACCATGGTGACACGCTTCATGCCGCAATGCATTATGGGAGCCATGGATGAGTTTCGCATGATGCACCCAGAATGCATTGCATTACATTAAAAGTTTTAGTGAAAAACACTGTTATTTTACAGATTTTTTTCCTTGTTTAAAGGGTTAGTTCACCCAAAAATGAAAATTCTGTCATTAATTACTCACCCTCATGTCGTTGGACACCCGTAAGACCTCCGTTCATATTCGGAACACAAATGAAGATATTTTAGTTGAAAGCTGATGGCTGAGAAAGGCTTCACACAGGCCTCCATTGGCATTCAGTACATTGACACTTCCAAGATCCATGAAAGGCACTTAAAACGTTGTTACAAAGTCTCTCACCACAGTGGCTCTACAATAATCATACAATGCGACGACAATAGTTTTTGTGCGCAAAAAAAAATCAAAATAACACCTTTATCCAACTTGTTCTCGACTTCCGTGTGTGCCTCCACGACGCATGCGCGAGAATATGACGTAGCGCCGGTGTTCGGGAATCGATGAAATACACACTCTAACCCCATTTTGAGCACTACGCCGAGACCTAAAGCACGATCAATGTAGAATCCAACAGCTTAGACACGCGCGTCTTCCTCTGCTCGTAAACAAATCGCTTCTGGGTCATCTGTCCGAACGCCGGATCTGCGTCATATTCTCGCGCATGCGTCGTGGAGGCATACACGGAAGTCGAGAACAAGTTGGATAAAGGTGTTATTTTGATTTTTTTTTGCGCACAAAAACTATTGTCGTCGCATTGTATGATTATTGTAGAGCCACTGTGGTGAGATAGACTTTGTAACGACGTTTTAAGTGCCTTTCATGGATCTTGGAAGTGTCAATGTACTGAATGCCAATGGAGGCCTATATGAAGCCTTTCTCAGCATCAGCTTTCAACTAAAATATCTTCATTTGTGTTCCGAATATGAACGGAGGTCTTACGGGTGTCCAACGACATGAGGGTGAGTAATTAATGACAGAATTTTCATTTTTGGGTGAACTAACCCTTTAAATTAAGATATTTTACTTTAATTTTACGGTTTTTGTTTGGCAGCCGTAGCTGCCAGTCATTTACCATTTTTTATACAGTTTTAAACTGTTATTTTACTGATTTTTCCTTGTTTAAATTAAGATATTTTACTTTAATTTTACGGTTTTTGTTTGGCAGCTGTAGCTGCCAGTCATTTACCATTTTTAACAGTGTAAAACTGATTTTTCCAAGATTATTATGATCAAACATCTTAAATAAAGTGACAGTACTAAAAATTCTGCAGAAAAAGTTATTTTACAGATTATTACAATAAAAAAAATTCAATCAAGTGTTAAATTTACAGTTTTATTTTGGAAGAAAAAATACAGTCTGTAAACAATACAATACATAATACATTTCAAATACAGATAACAGCGGAACAGTTTCATCAAATTTTTAAAGTTGAATAAAATTTCAAACTGAAAAAAAAAGTATAAAATTGATACATTTACAAGATTGTCACGGATTCACTATTGATTCTAAAACTTGTATTATTCTGATGTAAATTTATGTAAACAAATTCTTCAGAGCCCCCAGGAGGAATTGAAAAACTAAAAATTGCATTTATCTTGTAAGTTAGGGTTACTAATATCATGATGAGGTCATGATTTCACCTTATAACAAAATAACAAATTGTGCCATTTACTGTTTTGTATTTACTTTGTATTTTCCAAATAAGTTTGTTCTTTTCCTCTATATTCAACTGACCCCCGAGGGCTCAATATAGCTCTGATAATATATGTGGACAAACATTTACCTTTTAATTCAGAATCCAAGCTATATAGTGTTATAAGAAATATAAATCCAAACATACAACAGGTCCATGATTCTGCACAAGAAGGGACAGACACAGCAGATAATGAGCAATCCTCTTCCAAATCTCCAATAATCAGCTAGATCTGTAAAAGAAAGAAAGAAAAAGACATTGATTCACTGAAAAGTCCTTAAAAAGGGAGGATTTTGTTTTTGTACCTTCCCTTTAAACAGCATTTGACATTGAGATATTCTGGCTATATGAACACAGAGTCCGCTCAGCTTTGATATGGTTATTGGTAATTATTATGTATAAAATTTGGTCCAATGTAGCTTGGTTACCAACATTATTCAAAATATTTTGTTTCACAGAAGAAAGTCATACAAGTTTGATAAGATATGAGGGTGAGAAAACGATGAGGGAGTTTTCATTTTGAGTGAGCTATGCTTTTAAACTCAAGAAGGTACGTACCGTAACAGTATTAATGTTGGCTATGACATGAATACTCACTTCCTCTGAAGATCATGTGGCAGATTTTCATTCCCAAAACTTCAGGATCATAAGGGGGGAAGAAACATACACACACACACAAATGAATATTAATTTATTTGATAAAACATTAATATTAATTATCAACTTACTGACAGAGACATGGACTTGCAAAATGTACTCACCAGGTCCATACAAAAACTTCACAGTAGATCACAGTAAAATCCTGGTTTGCCTGTAATTCTTCAGAGTCCAAGGATGGTGGATTCCTGTCCTCTCTGCTGAATGAGTGTACATGACAGTGTTCTCAGATAACTCATTCCAAAACTCCTTTACTTTTACAGGGTACCCGCGGGATCTTAAAAAGTCTTAAATGTCTTTAAATTCAAAAGCAAAATTTTAAAGGTCCCATGGCATGGCATTTTTCTATTATTTTATAGTGTTTCCTGAGGTGTACTTATATTGTTAGTATGATTTTTACATCATAAAATGTCATAATTTAGAAATAAAAGGCATTTTTTCTATACTGCTGTTTGCCCTGTGGCTGACTGCCCTGCTTCAAGAGGCGTGTCTGCTGTGAGACTTCAGGAAAAACGCCCACTGTTGTGATTGGCTGACATCTTTGCATTTTAAATGAGCGGAGGGGGCGTGGTTTAACGAGGCACGAGCAGGCACGAGTCTGCCAGAGACAGATGGACCTGTGTTCACTTCACATCAGTTCTCTCAGCATGTCTCAGTTCAGGGTGAACTGTTGTAGTTACTAGAATATACTTCAGGTTATTAGTTTATTTCTAGTCAGAGGGGCTGTCACTCATGTCAGAAAGTTAGTAAATTATGGATCAGCGCTGACTCGAGACGCGAACCGTTTAGAACGATTCAGTCCGATTTGGTGAACTGGTTCGGTTCACTAAAAAGAACCGATTCAAAAGAATGATTCGTTCGCGAACCGGACATCACGGAGACGGAGCGATTGCTAACAAAGTTATTTATAGTAACTACTGAGTTATGAGAGCGCTGTCAGTCAGCGCGAGTTTATTGTGTTTGTATCTGAGAGTTCTGAATAAACACGAGTCCCAGTCACACCGAGTCCTCTTCATCATTATTCTACCAACTTTGTAACACATGCAATGTACCATTACAGCGAGATGAACGAGTTAGTAAGTTTGATTAAAGCATTATTTCTAGATATGTTCCAATCATATGAATAGCGTCAGTGATGCGCATTGAGTAACTTACACAGCGCAAACAAAGACACAACAGCAGTAATCGAATGTAATCCAGTTTATTGTGGGGAAAGCTGGCTAGCCTAGGCCAGATACCCTCACGCTTACCCTCCTTCTGCTTAATCTCACGCCGCGTTTGGTGCCTCCGCTGTGGGCCAGATGCAGTACTGGGGGTCGGGGATGTTGAAGGCCGAGCTTCGGCGTGTGTGAGGTTTATCTCTAAAGATGTTACTGCTGATGTTAAACAGAAAAGACTGTATGCACATTTTAGAACAGATAGACGCGACGAGGACGTACAAAACACTGACTCACAAGATAGAAAACACGAAAACACCGTTCTGTCGGGAGAGAGAGAAGCCGCAGCGTGTGCACGAATAATAAATAATTAGCTACACATCAGAAATCAATGATCACAGATCAGAAGGAACTGAAGAAAGACTTCTGTTTTCATTTGTACATCCAAACACTGAGAAACTGCCAGTGTTCACTCGTTCACAAGTAACACAAGTTAATGATCTCGAGTGTTTGCATGGGCGTGCCAGATTCTCTGGGCGGAGGAAAGGGAGGAAACCGTTCCTGCTTGGACGTCAAACCAGGAGACGTCAGGATTGGCTCGTCTGGCCTGTCATTTTCTCAAAGGCAGAGAGAGACAGCCAGAACTCGGTTTTACACCGATCAACATTTCTATCCACTTGGGGACAATATTCAGGCTAGGGGAACTCATATTAATGTTGAAATACCTCATAAAATGAAAATTTCATGCCATGGGACCTTTAAGGCCTTAAAAGTCTTAAATTCGCTGAAGTATTGAGTTCTAGGTCTTAAATAATTTTAAACGGGTCTTAATTTTCCTACGTCCATGTAACGCTACTCCATTGCTCATTGAAATGCTCCCGCAATGTTTTAGAGAGAGAGAGAGAGAGAGAGAGAGAGAGAGAGAGAGAGAGAGAGAGAGAGAGAGAGAGAGAGAGAGAGAGAGAGAGAGAGAGAGAGAGAGAGTGTGTGTGTGTGTGTTGTTCGTTTTTTCGCTAGTGAGAGACCAACATGCATCTTATATAGCAGCCAATCAGCTTTCGTGTTATTGGCGCGAGGCTCTCTCTGATTGTACCACAGACACATCAAACGTATGTAAAAAGTATGATATGCCCGATAGCACTAAACAAAGAGTTTAAAAAGCGATGGAAACCCCGAACTCATTCGCTACTGACACACGGACTGATGTCAGACTGGCCGCGGATTCTGCATGCGTTTGCCGTCTGTCAGCGCTCGTGCGAGTGAACCGAATCTAGGCTCATTCATAGATATCCATATGGGCTCGTAAACTGTAGGTCTTAAAGAGCACCTATCATGGCATTTAAAATGTTCCAAATATTGTTTTAGAAGTCCCCAACAACAGTTTTGCATGCATGCAATGACAAAAAAGACTTTCGTTTTCTTATAATATGCATTTATTTTTACCTGTTTTGACAGCGATTCTCAAATGATTCCTTTAGTGATTCACTTTTCAAAACCCCGCCTTTACGTGACGCTAATCTGCGGTGATTGGTCCGATGACCCAGTCAGTTGTGATTGGTATAGTCTGTGCCGTCTATGGTCTGTGCAGATATTTTCGGAAACGGAACGCCCATCAAAGTCTTATAGTGACAGTAATTTGTTAATATGTGTCAGGAGTTATGAATATGAAAACCGCGTCGGAACCGTTTGATTGTAATATGAGCCTCAGCTGATCTCATTCATAAAAAAACTCCTCTATTCTCCTCACGAAGACTCGCGACAAATCAACATCCCTCAGGGCTTTTAGTTCAAAAGTGTGCAGATGAGGAGACATATTGATAGATTCTCATATGTCTGTGTCAAATTTCTAAACAGAGGAGTATTTTTTATTCAATACTTCCTCAAAATGGGCAGTTATAGCCTAATCATGAGCGATTGAGTCTCTTCTGTGTTGTTTTCAATTCATACTGGCAGCCGGAGGGCGCTCTGTGCACATGTAGTCCATGTACAGACAGACGAAGAAGAACCATGTGCCATAATAGAAGTCCATAATAAAATCTTCCTGAGATCGCGAAACATACATTTGACGACTAATAAACACACAATCGCGACGATGTATGGTTTGTCTTCAAGCCACTTAGTCTTCAAATGCTCATCCTTGGGCAGATGAAAGAAGTTTGCTTTTGAGTGGCACTTCAGAACACAGTGTCTCGTCGCCATGATGTTTTCTAGTTTTCACTGGCGTCTTGGAGCGCAATAAGTGGGCGTATCGTATTCAAATAACTTGACAAGTTGACGTCATCTAGTCAGAGAAAAAGCTTCGGTCTTCTAACGATTCTTAAAAATGACTCCGAGTCGACTCTTACTTTTGAAAGAAAATAACTATATATACGGTGCACTGTCATATTTCAAGCAATCACAGGATGTTTTTGTTCACTTAGATCTATGTTACACACTACATGAAAGGTAAATTTCAAAATTCCATGATAGGTGCTCTTTAAAGTGAAAGCAATCCAATATAGCCTAGCCTATACCCCCCCTCCTGCCTGTGTCGATAGTATTAATCAAACAACAACAACGGGGAAAAACAAACAGTAGCCTACCTAAACTTAAAGCACTGTTTGTAATATAATGATATGGTAAATGTGGCATCCTAATTATGAAAAAAAAAAAAAACATGCACATTTCTGAAAATGACCTCCACAAAATCAGTAATTCTGATCTCACAAAAAAATGTATCATACACACACACTACCGGTCAAAAGTTTGAGAACGGTTCGATTTTTTAAATGTTTTTTAAAGAAGTCTCTCTTGCTCACCGAGGCTGCGTTTATTTGATCCAAAATACAGCAAAAACAGTATTATTGTGAATTATTATTATATTTAAAAAAAAAATGTTTACGATTTAAAATAACTATTTTATATTTCAATATATATCTTAAAATATAATTTATTTCTGTGATTCAAAGCTGAATTTTCAGCATCATTGCTCCAGACTTTAGAGTCACATAATCCTTCAGAAATCTTTTTTTTGTTTTACTTTTTTTTTATCCATCAAAGAATAAAAAAAAATATGTTTTACACAACTGTTTTCAACACTGATAATAATCATAAATGTTTGTTGATCATCAGATCCTCATATGAGAATGATTAGTGATTTAGTGAAGGATCATGTGACACTGAAGACTGGAGTAATGATGTTAAATTCAGCTTTGATCACAGTAATAAATGACACTTTACTATATATTCACATAGAAAATTGTCACAACAGAACTGTCACAATATTACAGCTTTTTGTATTTTTAATAACATAAATGCAGCATTGGTGAGCAGAATGTAAAAACATTAAAAAATCTTACCGTTCTCAGACTTTAGACCGGTAGTGTGTTTGTATATTAATCCTGGTGGGATTGAGCTATGAGGAAGTGCAAGTTTACTAATACTTTGTTCAATTTGAATAAATTAATTTTGCAAGTAATTTTGTGATTCTGCATTTCCTTTTGTACGTTTTTTTTTTTTAAATTGCGTGATATAGGTCTTAAATTTAATTCATAATGGTCTTGAAAAGGTCTTAAAAAGTCTTAAATTTGACTTGGTGAAACCTGCAGATACCCTGTTTTATGACAAGCTTGATCTTAAAACTAGCTGACAGTAGGGATGGGCATTATGACCATATTATTCTACATACATGAGAAATTTTATTTCACAATAACAATATCACAGTATAGTTATTTTATAGATATTTTATTAAGAAATACTACAGAATAATACTGCTTAGTCTTCACTGTATGACATTCTATACATTAATATCACTTGATTCTTAAAAACGCAGAAGGTCTTCTCTAGTCTTTTGTTGTTTGATTCAAATTATGAGACGGCAGTTTATTAAGCTGCTGCCCCTTTAAGAAGGAAAGCACGATGACAAGCATCCGGGATTCCCCACGTTAACTTGAACTGTTTAACCCATTCAGACCCTGCGTCCATTACAATGGACATCACATGTCACCTCCCCTTTTTTTTACTTTTGGTGCATTTCACCTAGTTTAAAGCCTGCACTCCATGAGATTGGACGTTTGTCATCCAATCAAATGGCAGTAAAGCTCTGCATGTGGTAATTTAAAAACAAAACACTACATTGAAGAGAAGCATGGCAGCACTTTATTCCAAACACAGAAGTAAGCAACATTTTCTATGGTTTTATTTACAATGTTTGATATGTTTGCCAGTATTTCATAGTTTGTATGCAAAATAGAAGGATTTAACTTATTAATTTAAGTTAAAAATCGATTGTAGAACTGCAAGTTTAAAATCAGGATTTTTTCAAATGTGTCTGTCCATTTGAATGGACAGTGGGTTCAAAAGGCTGCTACTGAAAACACATGTCCAGCAATGCTGATTGAAATTTCTTATATATATAAAAAATCTGTCACAGTACTAATACATTTTTGAAACTATTTAATATGCAGAATATACAGTTCTTGAAGTGCTTGAACATATAGCTGATGGAAATATCTCAGATGTTGACTTTATGTGGAGTGATGAGGAAGATGAAGATGGAAATGCAGATGATGTTAGATCTCCAACAATTGGTGAGTGTAGAATGAAAATTAGGGATAGTTAGTTAGTTAGTTAGTTAGTTAAGACTTTTCATACAATTAGATGTCCCTAAATTTATCTAATAATGTTTTATTGGAAATACAGTTTAATTTCTTTCCTGTAAAAATAAATTAAAATATAAAACTTGTATGAAGTTGTTTTATAAGGGACAGTTTTTGCTAATCATTTCAGGGGAGGACAGAGATGAGCCACTACCAGTAGTTGGGGAAGAAATTGAGATTGAGGCAGAAGAAAGACAGGATCTAGAAGACAGAGAAGATTATGAGCATGAGGCAGATGTAGAACCAGTACTTGGTGTTGATCCTTTTACAAATATCACAAAAAAGAGTGATATTCAGTGGCCAAATTACGATACAAAAAAAGAAGCAACAATATGCAAATTGGAAGGTTGTTCTGGGAAAACACACATCTTCTGTGATAAGTGCAAGGTGCACTACTGCTTTGTGTCACAGAGAAATTGTTTCAAAGATGCACACAGGAAATGAACGTGACTGCACTGATTCATTCTTAGGTTTATTTTGTTAGGAATAAACAAATGTGCAATCTGTAAAACAAAAACCTCAAAATTAAAGTTGAAATGATATATTGTTCAAGTTCTTGACCTTGAGAAGAAGCTTTAAGTATAGACCAACAATTTTTATGTTTATTATTATTTTTTCATGTTGGTAAATTTTTGTGAAGTACACCTGTTTTAACCTGACGTCCATTGAAATGGACAAAAAATATTGCAATTAAAGAGTGTTGAAATTTGTATTATTTTTATTTGGTCTCATTTATAGAAGCCTCATGAGCTGGGAAAATGTACTTTTATATTTTTCAGAAACTTGAAACATAATTCAGGTCTGAAGGGGTTAACTCTAACGTTACTTCAAACATAACTGACTGTTTAAATCAAGCGAATACCTCACATGACAGGGATTTTGAGATAATTGTGTGCAATATTGGATAGTCACTATCATCGTCATTGTGCCCAGTCCTAGCTTAACAGTATTACAACATAACAAAACACAGAAACAGAATATGCAAGTTATTCGCGATTAGCATATAACTTTAATGCACTAAGTTATATGTTGATGTGACAGTAGAAAAAATATAAAGGGATTTATTTACCTTCTGCCGTCTGTTGTCCGCCATTGGTAACTTAAATGTCTGTTCATATCCATGTTTTTCGTTCTCAGTCGACATCCCACAATCAAAATTCGTCCAAAATAAGATTTTAACAGATGTAAAATGATCCATGTGATGCCATTAATGGACCGACGAAGCAGTCCTGTTGCAGATTAGAATTGCCGCGCGCGCGAGCAGAGCACTCCAACGGCAACGGGTGCATTTTCAAATCTGAACGGTAGAAGGCGCGCACTGTCATTGGCCAGATTTCTAGATGACGTTCAGAATGACCAATCACGCTCAAGTGAACACGTAACAAAACGACAGCAAATAACCTTACAAATAATAATGTTTGTTTTAATCTACAGTTTGCAAATGTGTATATTTATTTTTATTTGCTGTTGTATTTAATTAATTGATCAAGTGGTGTTTTGTGGTGTGGGCAGAGGCTTGAAAGTTTCAACCTGGAGAGCAGTGCAGATGTACTCTTTAAAAAACAGATTATTGTTTGATATTTAGTTTCCTATATAGTTTGTTATATTTGTATCCAGAATTACAGTTTGAATGTAAAAATACACCTACACTGTAAAAAAATAATAATTAAAAAAGTTAAATGACTGGCAGCAACGGCTGCCAAACAAAAACATAAAATTAAAGTAAAATATCTTAATTTAAATAAGGAAAAATCTGTAAAATAACAGTTTACTCTCAAAGTTTGAATGTAAATTTATGTAAAGTTTTTGCACTTTATTTGAATTAAGAAATTTTACGTTTTTTTGTTTGGCAGCCATAGCTGCCAGTCATTTACCATTTTTTTACGATTTTATTTTTCAGTGAAACTAATAAGATTTACTTTAAAATTACAAAGAATAATGTTAAATTGTTCTGTAATTTTACATACATTTGTATGTAATTTATGAAAACAGAAAAATACTGTATAAATAATACAGTAATTTTCCTTTATAAAAATGAGAATTACTGTAATTTGTCATTAATGATATAATCCTTAAAATAACAGTCAAGTTGTTTATTTAAAGATATTGTTTGTAATTTTACAGTTTCAAACATAATTCAAAATTACAGGAAAATACTGTAAACAATTTAGAGTTATTTTCCGTAAAATTAGGATTTATAGTGTGTAATTACTTAATTCTATTAAGTTGTACTTAATTTATGTTTTTAAGTTATGTTTACTTATTCACAAAAAAGTTCCATTTAATCAAAAAATATTAGTTGAAATTACTCAAAAGGAAGACCATGTTACACCAACTTGAAATAATTAAGTTAGTAGAACTTTTTCTAAAACTTTGAGTATACACTACTTAATCTATTTAATTAACATGAACATTCGGGTTTACAGTGCTCTTAAACACCACACGCAATTGTGCTGCGCTGTATATCACTTCAAATAAAGCGCAAAGAAACTACGAGCATGCAAAGTCGTAGTTCTGTCATATATTAAGTCATGGAATAAGAAAAAAATTTGATTAAAGTTGTGTTAAAACTGTGCGTGCATGTATAGGCTATATTTGTGTAGCGACTATGAGTCAGATAAAATAATAACTCAACGGGGAACTGAATTAAAATGAAAGACTCGAATGACACTATATATTATAAATAATTCAGAATTAATGTTTACCCCTTAACTTATTCGTCCGCCGATATGTAAGAACTTAAAGGGGGCTCTGTTAAAGGGAAACATGTATATTTAGCTCAAATGAATGAATTTAATGAATTCATAGGGAATTTTGAGAGTCTATTTTACAGCCGAGCAAATGACTCTTCTAGCGTTCATTTGAACGGGCCGTAAATATCAACTCTGCAGCGGATATTAATATCCGAATAATAGTGAAACACTATTGAACAGCCAGGTAACTTAGATCGGCAGTTCAAGACATTAAATTGATAAGCACATAACACAAGAACAGTTATCTTTGAATACAAACGGAACTTTATTGATTAATCTAACACATCAAACTAATATCTAACATAAACACACACGCTCGCACATTCACACGTTGCAGAAAGGAAGAAGGTGAGGAAAGAATAAGTTCTAAGAGAGAGAAATTATGAAATCCTAAGCAATCTACCGTAAAACTTCAAATAATAGCCGAGTCCCAAATAGACGCCGGTCTCTTTTAAACGCCTGGTGCGACGACAGGTTTGGGTAAATAAAGGCCGGTCTCAAATAGACGCCGGGTCTGTTTTTTAGTATCGGGCTGTATTTGATCTTCTCAAACCTGTCAGATCGTCTGTTCAATGTTTTGATTAGATTTCACGTGACAGACGGAACCGTTCATGAACGACTCATCACTATCAGCATAACAAAGAGGTTAACGAACTTTCAGTCTTCAGTTTTTCTTAATTCTCTCAATACCACCATGGAGAAAAGTATAATTTGACATTTAAGCTGACAGTTGTCAAATTTCAAGCGTGGGTAAAGCTGGATACGGAGCGGCTGAAAAATTCCTTTAATGCTTGCGCGCAGACGTGCGCGTGTTTGTGTGTGCGAGGGAGAAGGAGGAGATATATTTCATTAACTTCGGGATGTTATCCTTAGGTATGTGGCCTGACAGTAGCTTCTGATGGAAGCAAGGATCACCTTATACATTGTTTCAAAGAGGGAGAGCCGTGCGCATCTGGGCGGGATCTGAGGGAGAAGAGCGACGAGGAGGAGGAATTCGCCCATGAACTTGTAATTGAGAATCGCGGGGATGATGATAGTGATGAATATAGTAATTTTCTATCACATGATTGCAGTTGTTTTACAGGGTAGCCTTCATTCTTTCTTTTTGATGTGTTTCGGGCAACAAGTTCATACGCTCGATTTTAGCGGTAACTTATATTGTTCTGCCCATTGCTGTCACATCGTTTCGTTTTTTGTGCTGCCAATAATCTAAGACATTTCTTACATTAAAAGATTTGTTAAACACATTCGAATTAATTATAAATAAAACGTAATATAATGTGGTAACCTCCTACCGTCATGCTTGAACATCTCAACACTATATTAAAGGCCTGTCTCTTATAGACGCCTGTTTCAAATACAAGCCGGTGCAGTTCGGCGATTTGGGTAAATAGAAGCCCGGGCTATTATTTGAAGTTTTACGGTATGCATTTATGAAACATGACCTGAAGAAACCATTGATCAGTAATTTAACCTCCTATCGTTTCTTAGGCAGGGTTATTACATTTGATCTAATGCACCAGTTCAGCTTGGAATCAAAAAGGCGTTACTTGCGTTTGTGTTTGCGTGTCGTCTGACAAGGGGGGTTCCCTTTTCCTGGCTGGACAGGGATTTTCCCGGATCTTTGATTCGCTGAAGGTCTGGTCGACGTCTGGGGAAGCCAACCACGTGGGGTGTTGGCGGCTGGATGGAAGTCTTGTGGGCGTTGTTTGAAGTTGGAGCGCGCTGTTAGAAACTCGTTGTTGAGAGACTTTTGTGGCGAAACTTAACAGAACCCGAGACTTAACGGAAATAAAATAAACTTTAAGTAAAAGAAAGGAAAGTGAGAGAAAAGCAGATGGCCTGAATGAAATCGTTGTTAACCCATTTTCTCTGTATTGGTCTGTCACGATCGTCAGATCGTCTCCTGGGAGCTCTCCGTTCAGAACTCAACTCTGGTCAAACTGCTAGGACTTAGCTCATCTCTGAACTGCGAACCAGCTCGAACCGAACTGGAACCGAACTTGAGCTGAACTCTGCACTGCTTCTGGTCTGAACTGTACAGAACTGAACTTTTCGTCCGTGTTCTGAGATTAAACTCAAACATTTGCCCATCCCCTGGATGGGTTCTGGCCAATTAGGCTTCAGGGGTGACTGTGTCTCCACCCCTCCCACAAAATTGGGTTAACTATAGAATTGAGTTTCCTGCTCTTAAGCAGAGAATAAATTTAGACCTAATTTCTTACTATAAGGACATGATCAATTCTATAAAGATTTCATTCAGCTCATCTGTTGGATTATACCCATACGAACACACCGGTGTCAAACACAATGCTTTTTCATCCACTCATTCAATAGTTACATAATTGCATGAATTGTGAGTAATATACATGCCTCATAGTCTAACTAACGTGTATTAGTTGTAAACACACTAACAAGTTATGTCGAAGGCTATTTGAATGAAAGACCAATAATCAGTTATTTGATGTACTCCATAAGCTAACAGTTTCTGTGAGCTTACTTGGAGTTTTTGCTGTGTCGTGGAGTTCATTTACCGGTCATTGCAAAGACAGAGGTCTGGTTGTTTCTTTGTCTTGTGAAAACCACGAGCCCTTTGTCCTCTTTTAACTGAGTTTGGTGGCGAGTCCATAGGAAGTCAGAACTAGTAGCTCCGGGCAGAATCAAGCCCCCATCTCCCTCGTGATCGATGTTCGATTTCCTGGAGCTGAATTGTGCTTTGTGAACGGGGATGTTCATTTGATCGAATCATTGGAAGATTCATTAACTATGTCTGCACCCATAATTGCTACATATTCCCCCCTTCGTTAGGCGATGTGTTGGGATGAAGACATCGGCGAACGCTGTAGAAGCACAGGGAGAAGAAGCAGACACAATACACAACAAACAACAAGACAACACCTCCATGATTGGCCACTGTACTGGTGCAGGGCCTTAGATTATTCGAGTACTAACAGTTTTAAACTTAAGGTTAACTTGAAGTTTACGTTTTAACTTTCCTCGGTTTATCGTGTCGACGTAATGTAGTTTAACTTTGGTGTTGTTCTAATTTGGTTCGGTACGGTGACTCTTTGACCAAATTCTGTGTTTAACTTTTGTTTTGTTTGTTTTCTTCACTTCTAAATCGTACTAGGTTGAGACCGTTGTACCTTTCTTCATGACGTGGTGACATCATTTGTGGTACAAATGAGTTGACCTCTTAATCATGGAGCTCTCTAGCTCACATTGGTTCAAAGGTGGCCTGCCGATATTAGGCGTGGTGCATCAATCCCTATATCGTGACCTTGACCCTTAAGGCCCGGGTATACTTCGGCCGTCCGCGTTCGTGCACCGCCCGCATGACGTAATTTTCGTCACTCGGAGGGCTCGCGGCCGGCCGCACACCCCGTCCGCGCGCAGCCCAAATTTTGTGACCGCGCGGACGGTCCGCGTGCAACAGCGCATGCGCCAGCAGTACAGAAGAGTCCACTAGGTGGCAATAAACACAGTATTGAGCACAGTGTTCAGCCGTCGAAGAAGAGTGTGCAAAGACCGGCTTAAAAACAACACACTTGAAAAAAAGAGAGAATTTTTGATTCTTCAGTGTTTCTTCCAAACAATGTGGGTATCCCTCAAGGTTGCCCCATCTCACCATACCTATTCATCCTAGCCACAGAAATGCTAGCAATCTATACTAAAAACTGTAATGATATTAAAAAACTAAATGTACTTGGCACAGACATAATAATCAGCCAACTAGCGGATGACACAACGATATTCTTAAAAGATAGATACCAAATTTCAACAACTATTGCCAAAATTGAAAAATTCTCAAAAGCCTCAGGTCTAACATTAAACTTAAAAAAATGTGAATTGCTTGCTGTACACGACACTTCACTGAAAAACATCTGTAATATCCCTATTAAATCAGAAATCAAATACCTGGGAATTTACCTTTCCAAAGACCAAAAGCAAAGCCAACTTCTGAATGTAGAAAATAAAATTAAAGAATGCAAATCAAGATTAAATAGATGGCTACAGAGGGACTTATCAATCATAGGTCGTATTTACCTAACTAAAATGGAATGTTTATCAAGATGTATTTACCCAGCCTATTCCAATGCCATTCCAAACAAATTGATTAAATCTATCAACCAAATCAACCTAAACTTCATTTGGAGAAACAGACCACATTATATGAAAAAAAGCCATATGGTTAAAGACACAAAAGATGGAGGACTAAAAGTTATTGATTTCGATTGCCTTAATGGAACCTTAAAAATAAATTGGCTAAAATCTTGGATCAAACATAGCAACTCTTTCTGGTATTGTATTCCAAAGACCTTATTCAAGAAAATTGGAGGATTAGAATTTCTTCTTAGAGCGGACTTTAATATTAATAAATTACCTATATCATTGTCAGAGTTTCACAAACAAATACTCTTGTATTGGAAAATGCTATACACACATAACTTCTCACCCCATACATGTGTACTCTGGAACAACAGATATATTTTGCACCGCAACCGATCTCTATTCTTTGATGATTGGTATGGGAAAAACATATGGTCCATGTCCGACTTAATGGATACCAATGGACATTTTTTTAATTATGAACAATTTTGCATTAAACATAAATTCAATCCCTCAAAATCAGACTTTTTAAAATTACATAAAGCAATACCCCAAGGTTTTGTCCTTCTAACAAGAAGCATTTTGACATATTATACGATTCAACCACAATTGGCCCCACTATCAATTCAAGGGATCTATATTCTGGATAAAAAATGCACTAATCACTTTATTAGAAAATGTTTTATTGATTATCTTTACCCTAACAGCCAAAATAAAAATAGCATCCTACAAAAATTTGATAAAGTTTCAATCATTAAGCTGAGAACAATGTATCTAACACTCCCTATACCTCCTAAAGTGAAAGAAACACACTTCAAAGTAATGAACAATATTTACCCCTCTAAAGATTTACTGAATTTTCGCTTTGGTATAGTTGATAATGTATGTACATTCTGTGAAAATGATGTTGAAACTACGGACCATGTATTTTTCTCATGTAATGTGATTCAGACATTTTGGTGTGATATGTATAATTGGGTTAAGCTAAAGATGTCTTCACTCCCAACCTCTTTCTCTAGAGACGACATAACATTTGGATTGATATTACAAAACAAGGGTGATGAGCTTTGTATTAATACAATCGTATGTCTAGCTAAATTTTTCATTCACAAATGTAGAATTGTGAAATCATCTCCCAAATTTGTTGTTTTTTTAAATGAATTTAAAATGTATATGAAATCTTTGAAAATCTTAAAAGGTCCTAAAGCACAAAAAATATTTGATACCCTAAAACACTTCCCAACTGAGGTTAGTAACTGAACAATGACTGAAATCTCCTTGTGTCATATTATAATCTTAGTTTTTTTTTTTGTTTTTGTTTTTATTTTAGTTTTATTTTTGACTGTTTATAATTTCCTGTTTGTATTAAGAGCTGCTCTCTCAGGCTATGTATTTTCTGTATTCTAATATGAAGAAACGATTTCTATGCAGCCATGTTTGTTTTGTAAATCTTATTATTTTCAATAAAAAAATAAATTAAAAAAAAATTAAAAAAAAAGTTTCTTCCAAACTATGTAGCAATGGTGGATGCACTACAGTTCTTCTCCGATCATGCCCAGCGAATGTCCCGCTGATGACAGGACTCAGTGCTGCCCTCCGATGTCTGGTAGAGCATAGACACTTTTTTTACCGCGCATGTGTCGAACGCGATCACCCGCGCGCATCCGTTGTGTAGTATACTTTGAAAGACGCGCGGACAGGGCTGCGCGCGTGACGCGTCCGGGCGCGGTAAGTGAAGTATACCCGGGCCTTTAACGTTAGCACAGCAGTGCGCTCTGTATAACAATTGTTAATATGCCGATCAGACCTGATACATATTTCCATCAACATACATTACAAGCAAATATTTTCTAAAAACGAATAAACATTGTTGATAACAAAATAACAATGATTATTCAAATAGGTGAGCATTACGCTATTGTATGTTGACACAAAAATACTTCTGAGGTGACATCAACTGAATTACGCGATGACACACTCTGAAACACATCTACAATGACAATAACTATTATTACTTACGGAGTTATTAACGCACAGAAATACCACACAAGGAAAAACAGACTTTTGAGGAATAAACAAGCCAGGAAAACTCCGTTACTGGACGCTGCTGAGATGAAAACTCTCTGCGCATGCACCAGACAAGTCTGAACAAGTTGACGCGCACATGCGCGAGGCAGAGAATATCTGTCATAAGAACAGAAAATTACCGCTCCACTTCACATGCCCAATGGAATTTGAACTTGCTTTGCCAGATCACGATTGGTTGGTGTTTATACATGACAAACGGGCATTGGTGAATTGTGTAATACTTTAAAATATATAATATATAGATTTGTAATTAAATCAACACATTAGCTCTGATTATGGATGAAAAAAAATATTGGTTTACTTTTTTCCCCGTAAGGCCACACACTCTGTGAAAGGACCATATTTGTCTCGAGAGCCGCTTCCGAACAGAGGAAAATCAGCAATCAATCAAAACGCACGCAACCCATAGCAAGGCGTTATGGCAACGCCTCAACAGAAATTGTCCGACTTTTGAGCCGTTCGTTACTATTGTATACATTGTCATCAATGTCATGTTATAATAATAATCACATTTATTTAGTTTTATTGACCACGATATTATCATTATATTTGTCTGAGAGGGGGACTTTTGATTCATTTTGAAAAAGGGCAGGGGCTCGAGCACCCAAAGCCCCCTCCTCTGCACGTGCCTGGTTTTAAGTCACGGAAGGTGGCGTATTGGAGATATGCGTGGATTCTGACGTCACACTTGCATGTGGCGATAGGCGTGGCTTCTGACGTCACACTTGGATGTGGGCCGGGTTGGACGTCCACCGCAGGCTGCAGCGAGCCCTACTTGGCTGCACTTTTTTCACTCCTCCCCTCACTGTAGTCTCGGCTGAATTTCCCAAGTAGGGCTCGCTGCAGCCTGCGGTGGATATCCAACTCCGCCCACATCCAAGTGTGACGTCAGAACTCCCGCCCTGCAGCTAATTTCATTGGTTACAGTTACGGGTAGGTTAAGGGAAAAGAGTTTGGTGTAGGCAATCTTAATTCGTTACAGTGACGGTTAGGTTTAGGGAAAAGAGTTTGGTGTAGGCAATCAGTACTTAATTCGTTACAGTGACGGTTAGGTTTAGGGAAAAGAGTTTGGTGTAGGCAATCTTAATTCGTTACAGTGACGGTTAGGTTTAGGGAAAAGAGTTTGGTGTAGGCAATCAGTACTTAATTCGTTACAGTGATGGGTAGGTTTAGGGATCAGTGTTTGGTGTAGAGGCAGTCTCTACTGTGATTGATATGACCAATAAAATCTTAAAAATCGGCTGCAGGGCGGCACTGGCCTGGCCTCTGACGTCACACTTGGATGCGGGCCGGGTTGGACATCCACCGCAGGCTGCAGCGAGCCCTACTTGCAGGCTGCAGCGAGCCCTACTTGGTTCATCCTCGTTTCTCACTGAAGCGACACTTCGCTATATCAGTTTTTGCCTCGTTGTAGTTTTTAGTTCAATGCTGTCTCCACCCAGAGCCCTCAGTCCAGAACAAGACAGGAAAAAAGATCTACTGAATACACAAATCTCATATTATTCTCGTATCTTCATAACATTACATAGCCAACATTTCAGAAGCTAAAGCTATATATATATATATATATATATATATATATATATATATATATATATATATATATATATATATATATATATATATATATATATATATATATATATATATATATATATATTAGCAACGAGTCAATTACAAATAACTCTGGTACGATAAGGGAGAAACGACATCGATAAAAGCATGTTTTGTGTTTCCTGGTCTCGACAAAAGCACATGAAGGCGGCGCGCGCACAGGATATATTCTCACTGACTGTCGACCACAACATCACTTCACTGTAGACACCTCTTTTCATTATATCTATTATTTCATTACAACGCTTGTGTATGAAGATTCGTATCCGTAAATGTAAAATTTCTGTCAACTGATGTTACTATAGAGACGTAGGAGAATATTTGAAGAAAATGCTTCACATGTTTGCTCTGCTCTGTTATTTGGGGCATCTCGTTCGTAATGGTAAGTTATCTATATCGTGGCTTCAGCTTTTGGCACTTGTAATACAGAGTAAGAAATCCTTCAACTTTTTGCTGTTATTCGCTTATATGCATTATTATATGCATTGCTTTTAGTTAATTCTCAACTGTTTGTAGTGGCAGGGTTAGTTTATTAACCTAGCAAACACAGAACCTGAACCTAACTTTAGTTTACAGATGATGGTTATTTGGGGAACCAAATCCTGTATAACATTCCCAAAACGTTACAGAGACTCTCAAAAAGTAGGCCTACTGAACCATTTATAATTATTATAATCAGAATATTTTGATATAATTTTGTAAATATGATAATGTTGACATATGTAAATATGATCAAATATGATGTTTAGAATAATAAATTACATTCGCTGCATATTAATATTAGTGTAAACAAATAATTTCCTTTTCTGGATTTCTATATTGTGAGTTTCATGCCCTCAATTTCTTATTAGCCTATATGTTGATTTTTTTCTCATGGGGCTGTTGGATGGTTGCAAAGATGGGATTTCAGGTGATTTACATCCTTATGGGGACAATTGGTTCTATGTAGACTAATTTCATCATTATTTACTTTATCTACTGTATACAATTCTGTATAATTCTTTATATATGTGTATATGATATTAAAAATATATGCTATTAAAGCATAATTTATTACCAATTGCCCCCACCCACCAACATTTTTACTGCATCCCCAAACAAAACACAATATTCTCTGTTAAAAATTACAAATGTTTTTCTAAACATTTGTAGTTATTAAAGCTCTTTTCTGGCAGTAAACTTTCATTTGTTTGTAACTTTGCTTTGTTCCTCAGGTGTGTTTGGTGTTGATGAAGTGAAAACGGTGTCAGTGATGGAGGGAGATTCAGTCACTCTAAACCCTGATCTTGAAGTACAGAGAGATGATGAGATAAAGTGGAAGTTTGGAGATCAAGGTGCTCTCATAGCTCTCATAGATGACAGTAAGATTTCAATATTGAATGGCACTGATGGGAGATTCAGAGGCAGACTGAAGCTGGATCATCAGACTGGATCTCTGACCATCACAAACACCAGAACCACAGACGCTGGACTTTATCAACTAAACATCAAGAGAGAAACCCAGGTCAAGAAGTTCAATGTTAACATCTATTGTGAGTAACTTCATTTTATTTTATTTATTGACAAAAAAAAATGTTTTAGAATAAACCGCAATATTAAAATACTAATGTTTCAAATTATTTATATGTAAATGAGAAGGCAAACAGAAGCGTACCGATTTTTTGTTCTTTTTCTGGCCTGCTTTTTATAACATGGTTGTCAGTTGGGGGGATCGAGCACTGAAGGGCTGTGCACCTGTTGGTATACCCGTCGCCTTTGGGTTTTGGCTTACTCAGTTGGGGTGGGGACACTAAATATTCAACTAAATTACTGATCTGCCCGCATTGACACTGTATGATAATTGAACTGAGCTAGATGACATCACTGTTTTCTCCAGAGCGGCTGTACAGCCGAATCAAATTATGTTGCAATATTTTCCTGTTATCACTGTAAAGCTTCTTTGAAACAATCGGCATTGTAAAAAGCGCTATATAAATAAAGGTGACATGACTATTATTATTCTCTCAAAGTTGCATTTGGTCTAAAAATGAATCTTTTTGAATATAGCCAACCTACATTACATTTTCACCTGAATTGATTTTGTGCCACTTTTTCTTTCCACCATTTTCAAACCCCTCCTAGGGCGTTCATCAAACTAAATTTGATGAGTCTAATTGAGACGCATAAAATTGCTCCATAACAATAACTGCCATGATCTGAGCAGTTAGGACAGGGGTGTCAAATTTATTTCTCTTTATTTCTCATGTTTTCCAGCTCGTCTGCCTGTTCCTGTCATCAGCAGAAACTCTTTACAATGTTCATCATCATCATCAAATTGTTCAGTGGTGTGTTCAGTGGTGAATGTGAGTCATGTGACTCTCTCCTGGTACAAAGGAAACAGTTTATTGTCCAACATCAGTGTGTCTGATCTCCGCATCAGTCTCTCTCTACCTCTGGAGGTGGAATATCAGGATAACAACACTTACAGCTGTGTGCTCAACAATCCCATCAGCAACCAGACCACACATCTGGACATCACTCAACTCTGTCACACATGTGCAGGTACGGCAGCACGGCTGATATTAGCATTTGTTTAGTTACTGGTACAAATTTCTGTATTTAAAAAAATCTGCAAACAAATCAACAAATTGTCTCTTTTAACAACTTAATTATTTTTTTTTCTTTTCTTTAGAAATCCACTGTTGTGATTTTACTGAAGCTGTGATCCGATTGGTCATCGCTGCTCTGGTGGGCGTGGCTGCTGTTACTTTTGTGGTTTATGACATCAGATCCAGTAATGCTAAATAGAAAAGGCGAGAGCAGAAGTCACCATGAGACCTGGAAACAAAGTGAATATGTTCTTGAACAGCAGCACAAAGAATCTTATGTGTTCAGTATAGGATAAGCTCTGGCAGCATTTGAAGAATAATGTTGATTAACAAGAGCAGGACTGTAAAATTGAGGTTAGGAGCAAGACATAAACAAAATAAATATCTTTCTTGCACTTATCATAAAACAGTCCCATGTGTTTAATCCCATGCATGCTCTGAAGGCATATGTTGGTGAGAAACAAACTGAAATGTAATTTAATATTTAGTGAAAATATCACTGCTGTTGTGTAAAGCTTTGTTCTTTCTAAATCTGATTTGAAATTATATGTGGTGTAAAAATGACAAAAAAAATAAATTAAATTGGCTGGTCCCTGAATATTTCTGCTTTTCTGCACTCTCAAAAAAAGGTACACCTTTGTACCTAAATGGTGCATATCGGTACCTTAAATGTACAAAAGTGTACATTTTGAAAAGGTACTGCCTGTGTTTATTGTTATTATTGATGAGCATTATTGATCATTGTTGACCACTTCCCCTACCTTTTGAATTTTGTAAACCACATATAATTGTCTTTTTTTGCTTCTTCATTTTTCAAATTTGAAGGATTTATTTTTCATCATCCTCTACGGGAAAGCTTTAAGTTACAAAAAAAGATAAAATATATGGTGTGATTAGTCAAAACATGCAGTCTGATGGTCTGTGCTGAGTTTAGTGGATGTAACTTGAAAGGTATAATAATTTGGTTACATTTTATTTTATGGTGTCCGTGTTACAGTGTAATCATGCATTTAAGGACTGTGTAATAAAAATGAACTACATGTACTTATATATGGTTAGGGTTAGGATTGGGGTTGGGGTTAGTTGCATGTAATTATGCATTATTTGTCAGTAAATACATGTAACGTGTAACTGTAAAATAAAGTGTTACAAATTCTTATCAGTGTATGGAATTCTTGGCTTGTTTGGAACTCTGCTATAGGAAAACCACAATTCCAATCAGTTAGAAAATATACAGTACAAGACAATATGTGTTGTTGTTGTTTTTGCTTTATTTAAATGTAAAACTAAATTCATAAAAGTTGTGCTTTGAGTTTAGGGGAGACAGGGGAGGGTTGTAACACAGGGTTAGTTGTAACACTGTAAGTTTGACTGTTCAGAAAATAGCTGTGGTCTTTAATATCATAAACTCCAATCTTCTTTTTGAGCTCACAGGAGAAATTGCATGTAACTGTGTGCAAATTTGTTGATTTTATGACAAAAAAAAACTGATTTACAAGTAAAGTAAAATTTTTCATCAAGATTATGTTTCATAGCATTCATTGAATTGTAGGTACAATTATTTAACTTACACTTACATCTTTATTTTGATGCTTTGTATTTATGCTAACTTCAAACCCACATAGAGGAATCAAGTGAGTTCCACATAGAGTTCAGAAGGCCCTGCCACGCACCAGCCAATTAAATAAAAAATATAGCTCCCGAACAGCCAATCAGAAAATAGCATTGCTGTTTCTGGGTAAGATTTAGATATTCCCGCAACAACAACGTTTACATTCTGCCACCTACTGGTGGTTTAGTTTAATGTTTTCTTTCCAACATTTCTTATTTGTATATTCAAAAATATTTAAAACAATCTCATAACATTTTTCAGTGTAAATTATTTAATTTGATTGGCAACAGCCCTACAGTGTCTTATTCTAATTTAATTTATAGATCAAATTTAAGAATATCAAATGAAAGCTGAAGCATAGCCTATATTTAATAAAATTATGGGAAAATACCCTAAAATATCAAAGATATGCAGATTTAAATATGTTTAATATTATTATGTTCAAAGCTGATTGAACACTGGTGATACTATTGCTTCAGAATGAATTATATTTACAACACAGTAAATTCTGAAAAAAAAAAAAAAATTAATTATATATATATATATATATATATATATATATATATATATATATATATATATATATATATATATATATATATATATATATATATATATATATATATATATATATATATATATTCCAAATTATTATGGATTATTATTTTTCCCCTTCCCTGACATCTTTGAAATAGAGAAATGCAAGAATTAATACTATGCACATGCACACACACACACAAAGAGAAATGTTGAATTAAATTAAAAAAATATATTATTATTTATTTATTTATACAAATTTTTCAGATCAGAACCTCGTCCCCACCCAAACCCCTGCTGCCGACGCCAAAATCTCACTCTGAACTCAGTTCAAAACTTGAGAGCCCTGAAAATGTTACAAACAAACCCTATTATGATTCCAATGAGTCCAGTTATCAATCACCATCCTCTGTTAAGGCAAAAATATATTTTTTTAAAGCTTTGCGTATTGGGGATTTATTCAGTAGCCTAAATGTGTTTCCATCATAGTTTATTCGCATGTCTTCTTACCAGATAAAAATGATCTGCCTCAATTGAACTCAAGTTTTTTGTGCACATTATTAGAATATGCGCACCTTGATGTTTCCATCCAGCGTTTTTTATGCAATATCTCAAAATTCACATAAAAATAGGTGGATCTTGGAAACATATAGTGACTGAACCCTTATGTGACAGGAATACAGTACGCGGATGATCGATCGATATATATATATATAATGCTGTGTGTGTGTATGTGTGTGTGTTGTGTGTGTGTGTGTGTGTGTGTGTGTGTGTGTGTGTGTGTGTGTGTGTGTGTGTGTGTGTGTGTGTGTGTGTGTGTGTGTGTGTGTGTGTGTGTTTAAGTTTAAATTGTTCACATTGTTCAAAACTGTTCAGTGTTACATCTATCCTCAGCTGGTGTTACAACTAACCCCAGTAGTGGGGTGGGTTTGGGTTGTAACAACGGAACTCCTTGTATTTGACATTAACTCACATAATCTGTGATTGTGTAGAACATGTCCAAGTGAGTTATATTTGTAGCAGACAAATGTGTCTACCGTGTATCAAAATTTAAGACATCTACAACAAACAACAGTTACTGACGCTCAAACAAAAAGTGTTACAACCATCCCCGGACTCCTCTACTGTGTTCAGTTCGACACCAGCAGCTAGGCGGCGCTTCCACGGAGGTTTATTCTTACCCTAACACTTCACTGACGACTCTCATCGTACTATCTATCATTTAATTACAAAGTAAAAGCGCGCTGGAAAAAAAAGTTTACCAGGGATCGGTAATTTCTGCCAAATTATATTAATGAAGAAGACAGTGAACATTTCAAGAAAATGATTCGCGTGTTTGTTGTGCTCTGTAGCTCGTTGCGTTTGGTTGGTAAGTTATCCATTCATTTCAATTTAGTAATAAGCTGTATTTTAATTAGTCAGATGATTCGTATTTGCCGTTATTCACTCAAAACGTTATTCATCTTATCACTTAATTACATTAGATATAATTAATGTTTTTTTGTTGTTGTAATTAATACGTTTTAATAAATACAAATATAGGGATTTATTTTATGTATAATATATATTTTAATGAGGTTTATTTATTTAATGGGTTTTGGAGTCCGCTCAGCCAATAGTGACTTTGAGCAGGAAATCTGGGTTTGAGAATCCCTACAAATATGATTTTAATTGTTTTAGCCTTTTTATTATTATTTTTAATCAAATTATATAATCAGATGCACCCTGATATTGTATTTCGTATTTTAGAGAAAGATAAAATAGTATATAGAATATTTGCTTGAGACGGCCCTGAAGGACCCTTCATGTGGTGCCCACTGTGCCTTTCAAGGATTAAAAAAAAGAGAGAGAATTCTGTCATCTTTTACTTACCCCCATGTTGTTCTCTTTATGAGTTTTTTTTAAACAAAAATAAGATATTGATAATATTGAAGAATGTTGGTAACCAAAAAGTGTCTGGTCCCCATTGTCTCCAATATAATTTTTTATTTACACTATGGAATTCATTATATATATATATGTTTGTTTTGTGTGTTCAGCAGAAGAAAGAAACTCATACAGGTTTGGAACAACTTGAATGTGAATAAATGATGACAGAATTGTCATATTTCAGGTGAACTATCCATTTAAATTCTCCCCATCTGTTCTAGACTCTAAATCAGAGTGTGCATTATAGGTTTAAACAAGTGAACAAATGAAGCTGAACAAATTAAGTTGTTCACGCAGTTTCAATGTGACTATAAGCATAGACACCAAATGCCGTGCACTATTTAAAGGATAGGTAGTGATTTCAGACACAGCTCAAGAACTGCGTCTGTTGTTCCTCAGGTGTGTTTGGTGTTGATGAAGTGAAAACGGTGTCAGTGATGGAGGGAGATTCAGTCACTCTAAACCCTGATCTTGAAGTACAGAGAGATGATCAGATAAAGTGGAAGTTTGGAGATCAAGGTGCTCTAATAGCTCTCATAGATGACAGTAAGATTTCAATATTGAATGGCACTGATGGGAGATTCAGAGGCAGACTGAAGCTGGATCATCAGACTGGATCTCTGACCATCACAAACACCAGAACCACAGACTCTGGACTTTATCAACTAAACATCAAGAGAGAAAACCAGGTCAAGAAGTTCAATGTTAACATCTATTGTGAGTAATTTCATTTCATTTCCTTTATTGACACGAAATTTGCTTTAGAATAAACCACAATAAATACTAATGTTTCAAAAAGTATTTCTAAGTAGATGTGACAAGAAACCAAATCAAATTTTGTTCTGTTTTTTATTATTATTAATTATGTTTTTATGGAGGACTAATCACTGAAGACCTGTTAGTATTGTCATTATTGGGATATGCTGTCATTAAAGTTGCATTTTAACTCCTGGGCTTATCAATACATTGGTTTCAATATTCTGCCATTTTTTCTTCTCTGAAACACCAAAATTTGATGAGTAATTTTGACGCATCACATCTGCCATGATCAGAGCAGGAAGAGGAACAGACCCTGAACAGCACTACCTGCTGGTCATGAAATTTTAATAATAGTTAACTCTGCTCATCATCTGTCATAACTTCTGAATTTTTGGATCTCTTTAGATTCCTTAAGGCATACAGAGTCAAATGATACCCAGTGTATATCAGCCATTTTTAAATGAGTGTTTTCTATATTTAACAAATAAAAATAAGAAATATAATAATAATATATACAAATGTTGAGAGAAATTATCTTCAAAATATCTTCAGCAAATTTGAGTCATATCATCTCACCGTGTTGTTCAAAAGTTTAAAGTTAAAATATTTTAGAAATGTTCAAACTATTCTCATATCACAATCACAAAAACACTCACGGACTGACAATCAGTTCAAACAACACATTCAAACACAGACAAATGAAAAGCTAACATTATTTTAGTTCATTCTTATTTAATTTTATTCCAGCTCGTCTGCCTGTTCCTGTAATCAGCAGTAACTCTTCACAAAATTCATCATCATCATCAAATTGTTCAGTGGTGTGTTCAGTGTTGAATGTGAGTCATGTGACTCTCTCCTGGTACAAAGGAAACAGTTTATTGTCCAACATCAGTGTGTCTGATCTCAGCATCAGTCTCTCTCTACCTCTGGAGGTTAAGTGTCTGGATGATTCCTACAGCTGTGTGGTGTCTTATTCATTCACCGACCAAACTACAGATCTAAACAACACTGAACTCTGTCCCACATGTGCAGGTATGTTGATGGCAATAACTGTGCTTATGTACACCATTCACATATCTGAATACTCACATTATTGACTATTCCTCTTTGTCATTACAGTATCAGACCTGTATTAACTTTATATAGTGCTGCTGATTTGTTATTGATCAGATGTGTTGTCTGTTACAGCTCACTCATTGCACATAGTGCTGATCTCTGCTGCTGCTGCCGGATCTCTGTTGATTGTGGCTGGATTTGGGATCTTCTGCATATGCAGGAAACACAGAAAAGCTGATCAAGATGGCAAGTGTTATGTACAATAAATATATAAAAACAACATTAAAATAATGTTACAGAGAAGCAACAGATCAACAACCATAATTTCATGAAGTGTTATGTTATTTTAACACGCATGTCATTATTGTTAAAACAGCTCAGACTCAAGAGATCACTTATGCTGATCCGACGTTCTACAAAAGAAAAGCACATCAACTGGTAAGATCATTTCTGTGTGTTGTGCATCTAATGCTTCCTGCAGTGAGACACTTTTGTTTACATTTAATTTTTAATTATTATTTATAATAAATGTATATTTATATATTTTTTAGTAGACAGACAAAGATACATTGAGATTGTTGTATTCAAAGCATCTATTTATTCATATGGGTGAAGATCCTGTTAAAGGGTTCCCAAAAAATTTAAATTCTGTCATTAATTACTCACCCACAGCCCCGGCACATAATATAGGGTTAGGCACTGACAACGAGAACAAGCTGAACAAGAATACAGCCGTGCTCTAATTGTTCTCATCTCATGCCATTTCAAAAATCTTTCATTTATGGTCAGAAATATGTTTTCAAAAGCATCACTTTCATAAAATTTTATGTGACATAATTTCCAGTAGGCAACTGACTGCAAATAGGCACATCAGGACACAAAAGAGCAGGCTGCCCGGGGTATACTTCACTTTCCGCGCCCGGACGCAAAACGCGCGCACGTATACTACACCACGAATGCGTGCGGATGATCGCGTTCAACACATGCGCACCTAGTGGACTCTTCTGTACTGCTGGCGCATGCGCTGTTGCACGCGGACCATCCGCGCGGTCTCGAAATTTGGGCTGCGCGCGGATGGGGTGTGCGGCCGGCCGCGAGCCATCCGCATGACGAAAATTACGTCACTGGGCTGCGGTGGCCTCATGGTGCGTTCCATTATGGTCAACGATCCGACTCGGCCCTCGGATATGACGTCACTTCCACACTTCAAGCGTTCTGGTATGTTTTGCGCGTCCGAGTCGGAGAAAAACATGGACGGCGCCTCGTCATGCAGTGCGCGCTCCACACTCCGCACACACACTTGGTTATGCGCCTAATAATAGCTAACAATAATCTAGGTTAAGGTTATCAAATCAAATCATGCATTTTCTAACGTTACCTACCGCGAGTCAGCGCTGCGCCAGTTTGGAAAAGGCGGGTACAGGACCCTTTTTAATGAACGTTTGTTGTAGGTCTACTAGGCATAGAGATATCTGAACATCTTTGCCAAATGAACATTTAAACAACTAAATCGGTCCAAAAACAATGAAAACAATTCATACTTACAAGTCACACAGGTCGCAGCCATCTTGTATTCCGATTCGGAATTCTTGCTCGGTGTCCTCACGGTTGTCCAAACTTCCGAGCGGCAAAATCCGAGGAAAGGGGACGTGTTGGTGCGTGTTGCTAGGTAACGCCTGTCTTCCTAGTCGGAGCTCCGACACGGATAAATAATAGAACGCAGCATTATGCCTGTACTACAACAATGCAAAGTATATGCTCTTAACCTTGCAGTTTTTCACATATCATGTAAGACTCAATTTCTCAATTTCTTTGCACAAAACTTTCCAGAAAGTGCCATTTAATGATTTATTTAAAAAAAAAAAAAAGATTTTCATTAAAAAACTTTTTTTAATGAAAAATTAAAAAAACATAAATCACATTTTAACCGCTGCTTGGAAGTATATAATTGTGAAAAGTGCTTCACAGATAATCTGAATTTAATATTTTATCTGCTAATAATAGACCTATAAGAGGTAGAAAAACAATTAACTTATTACAATATTTCCAGATAATATTATCTAAATTTGTTCGATTTTCTCTAAATTTGCTTTGTCTTTAGTACAGTGGCTAAATGGCCAATTATTTAATTTAGAAAAAACTATTTACTTCTACTACAGGGCTGTTGAATGCTGAAATCTGATATCAATCACAGAAGTGATCTAAATATTAGAAAATATACATATATCTTCTGTGGAAGTCACAGGACCACAAAATGTACATCCAATTATTGAATTAAGTTTGAATGCAATATTATGCACTACCTGCATGTCGTAATTGTGCTCTTATAAACTAATCTAACTCAAATGTTCTCGGGAAATGTTTTTAGATAAACAGTGTTGTCAGAAGCTTTGTGATGGTGACATTGAGGTTGAGTGACCGTGGTTTAGTTCAGTCTACCCTTTTCACTTCTGGAAACTGCAAAATTCATAACAATTATATAATCTGTGAAAATTATTTTGATGGACAAAATGTGTAAGTATCACAAACTTTTGTTGATCACAGAGCTTGTTTATTGTGATAATCCACAAACCTATGAAAAAATCCTATTGGGTTTTTGTAGAGGGAACCAGTGTGATGCGAACTGCTGGCTGGCCTACAAATTTAAGTCATACCTGCACCACTCTATACTGAGGGTAGAGCCTATATGCAAATAGTGGTCCTCAGAATTCGTAATAGGCAAACAGCCCTGGAGAAAAAGTGAGCATACGGTGTTTACGTGCATATGATCCCAACTAGCCCACTGATCTGGACATATGTGTGTTTGATTACAGAAGGCTAAAGAGGAGGATGAGGTGGTGTATGCAGGAGTCAATGTGAGACGCTGATCAAACTCTGTTTCCTGATATGTGCTGATCACAATACATGTTGTTTAACAATATCACTGTTGTTTCAGATTTTTCAGTTTTTATTTGTGCTCCTTCCTGGCCATTTAGAGTTTAATGTTAATGTTATATTCTAGAAAAGATTCAACAATGTTACTGTATAGTGTTTCTGCTAATACAGATAACCTGCTGGATGAACAAGAGTTTTCACTAACAGCTCTCGCACTGACATTTTATTGTAAATGTGTTTAAAATGTTCATTTGCAAAACACGTTTCAATTTTTTTATTGCTTGCTTTGTTTCATTTTTTTTTACTACATACAAATAAACATGTAGATATATTCTTCTGCCTTATTATTGTGATCATGGGACAAAAGAACATTAGGTTTGCAAACACCAGCCCAACAAATCGCATGCTTTTTTGTAATACCATCATTCATCTCTGGCCTTTACTCATTGTTGATGTGATATTATTTTGATTGTATTGTTTTAGCTGAATTAATTTCTTGCATTGTCTAGTTTGCCGCATTACTGATCAAATATTTTTCATCCCACAATACAATATCCTACCGGCTGTCAGAATGACATCCTCTTAATTTCATTATGTATACAAAATAAATTCTTCAACATCTGCATCTGTTGATTCTATTTTAATTACAATTGTTCATTTATCACACACTTTTATTGAGAAAATACCGTAGACACTTCTAGGCCATTTATTGCTATAAAAATAGAAATACCATTAAAAAAATATATATATGACTTAAATACAACTGCGACATTAAAAGAATACTCAAGTGAGAGAAACATTTTAGCGAATAGACATTCAAACCTTGAAAATGTATGTTTTATATATATATATATATATATATATATATATATATATATATATATATATATATATATATATAAATAAATGTTTTATTGATTGTCACTTTTTATTTTAAACAAACACAGAAAACATGACAATATAATGATAAAAAGGGAGAAAAAACTAATTCTCAGCTCACAAAAAAGGAAAACTTTTTACATATTACATTTTAATGTAGATTGGAATCTGGAACCAAATAAATTTTACAGAAACCTCCAACCAGAACCCCTGTATTGTATTACAGAACCACAAACAATGAGTAAGATTACCAATTTCTATCTTACATTTAGAACAAAAAGGAGAGACATCAGCCCTAAATCTACTGCGCTGAGAGGGAGAGATATGAGCTCTATGAAGAATCTTGTGGGATGCGTTTCCCATACAACGACGTAACTGCTGAACTACCATAGTACGATGCATCATTGAAGAAATCAAATAGCTACTGACAACTATGGCCCTGTCCCAAATGGCACACTTCATGTGCACTTTCGGTCTTGTGGACTTCCAATGGCCGCTGCGTACAGCGTGTCCGTTAAGTCCACGAGACCGCAGTGTGTCCCATTTGTCAATTTAGGCCTCAGAAGGGTGTTCGCGAGTGCCCCCTTTGAGGTCGATATGTGCCCTCGATGCATACTTTTGCAGAGCCCGCACCAAGCCTACAGCACTCCTCTCAGAAACTGAAGCCTCCGCGCCTCGATAGCCCCCCGGTGGTTGGTCCCAGTATAGCTCATAACCCCCTCCCCTCCGTGTTTTCTAATAGACAAACTAAACAATTAAATTACACTTCAAATAACTGTTCCCTAAAGATGGTTTCTGTCATTTTAGGCAGTTTTTATCACGATGATTTCATGTCAAGCGTTCGCTTTTTAAATAAGTATGGTTTTTTAAATAAGTATGGTGCTATAAAATGGGGGGTTTGACATCATGATTGACAGCTGAGATTGACGGCTTCTCTGAGTGAAGTTGTCACTGAGGCACTAACAGACTTTTTCGGGATTTTTGGGAGGAGATTGGAGCTTTAGCTTTAATTTCTACATTTTCATAACTGTTTATTTCACACCAACATAATGAATTGTTCTGCATCTGTGAGAGTGTGGGCGGGCTTTTGATATCGTGTCTCTACTTCCTGCTCTCTACCGCGCAGATTCCGGTCCCGAGATCACTACTGCACAGACTCAGTCCCAAATCGGCGCAAGATGTCAGCGCCGTGTGCGGGCCTCCGGAGGCATCAACTCTCGTCAGCGGAAGCCAATGAAGTCACGTCGCCCATATTTGTTTTACGGTCTATGGCCCGCACTGGTGCGGGTTACGCAGCGGACTTCTTCCCGGCAGTCAAAGTGGCATTACGTCGTGAAAGTGCGGAGTCAGAGGAAGACCGTGAGGGTTTAGGGTGTCATTTGGGACAGGGCCAATTTCCCGAAACCGTATTGTCGCAAATATGTCGTTCAACCACGTTGATTAATGATGTCACGCAGATGGTGGCGTACTAACTGCTTTTAATGAATTATTTTGAGATCGAATTGATGCTAGATTTTTTGCTATAAATTATGGACATGGCACCTGAGGACTTATTCTTATTTTTCTCAGTTATTTTGCTTTATTTCCAGATTCAAATTGGCTCATTCTTACATACTAGAGGATGTCCGCACATGCGCACTCTTCCAAAAAGGTTCCTTAAATCTCTTGACAAACTAAAAGACATAAATTACATTTGTATGTATTCGAAATAAAAGATATAGATTGTACTACATGTCAGCTTGCTTATTTTGCTCAAGATAAGGATTTATGAAGTCCACATGTCGTGCAAACAAGAAACTATGCTTCTTAACCACAGGTCGAGAGCAGTCGTTCCAACCACACAAGTTTGCGATGCTGTTTGCGAGCGTTCGTTCGAACTATGGTTTCGGGAATCACCGACTGGTTGAACTAGCCTGTGTGCAGAATTATTAGGCACATTGATTTTCTGATCATATTTTTTTTCCAGGCACATTTGACCAATTCCAAACCACAGTAATCCTAATAACTACTATTAATTTAGTATTTAATAATGTATAAGTGATATATAATTGTTCATGAAGGCTGGAAATGAAAAACACCTTATATTCAGGTGTGCAGAATTATTAGGCATGTTTTCTTTTACAGATAAATTGAGCCAAAAAAGAGATTTAACTCAGACTGAAAAGTCAAAAATTATTAAATGCCCATGAGAAAGATGCAATACTAATGCAATACTAGACATTGCAGTTAAGGCATGACCATTGGACAGTGAAATCCTCGTTGGGTCAGAAGGGTCAGACAAAAACATGTGGCGGAGAAAAGACACCTGTTAACTGCGAAATAATTAAGGTGTTCACACTTACATCAAATTAAATAGAGTAAAGATTATGCGTATTTGGCGTGCTGTCCGGGGGAGGGCTCCGGGCTCGGAATTTTGGCCCGAACCCAGAGTATCCCCCGTGATAGAGATACTGTAGTCTAGAACTAGACTGTATTTTATTATGGATTGTCTAATAAGAGTTTATTACTTGGAACTTGCGACCATAGTTGGCTAACGATGCTTTTGGCAAACGCACCCCTGAGTAGCTCTCACTCTATTGCATACGCTCAAGCTCTTTGCATTTTTCCAAATTGATGTATTTTAAAAACATTAATCTCATCACGGTTGTAATTGTTTTTGGTTTCTGTTAAACAGTTCTAAAAAGATGTTCAACTCTACAGTGAAAAAAAACATTGAGTGTGAAATGTGAAGCTGAGAAGAAAAAGAACCCTTCAGTTTATATTCCACTCTGCTTAGTTTGATCTTTATCTCTCATCACAACTATTTTAGCACATTTTATTATTTTAGTCCACACTCAACTAAACCAGTGACATCAGCTGCATCAGTCTCTGAGTCACCACAAGATTTCCAGCAAGAGATAAGTACAATACAACAATCTCAATGATTTACATGAAAATCAACATATATTTTGTACAAATATACAGGTGCTGGTCATATAATTAGAATATCATGAAAAAGTTTATTTATTTTACTAATTCTATTCAAAAAGTGAAACTTGTATATTCTATTAATTCATTACACACAGACTGATATATTTCAAATGTTTGTTTCTTCTAATTTTGATGATTATACAACTAAAGAAAATCCCAAATCTCAAAAATTTGAATATTGTGAAAAGGTTCAATATTGAAGACACCTGGTGCCACACTCTAATCAGCTAATTAACTCAAAACACCTGCAAAGGCCTTTAAATGGTCTCTCAGTCTAGTTCTGTAGGCTACACAATCATGGGGAAGACTGCTGACTGGACAGTTGTCCAAAAGACGACCATTGACACCTTGCACAAGGAGGGCAAGACACAAAAGGTCATTGCAAAAGACGCTGGCAGTTCACAGAGCTCTGTGTCCAAGCACATTAATAGAGAGGCGAAGGGAAGGAAAAGATGTGGTAGAAAAAAGTGTACAAGCAATAGGGATAACCGCACCCTGGAGAGGAATAATGCCTAGAGGTATGCAAGACATGGGTTTCAGCTGTCGCATTCCTTGTGTCAAGCCACTCTTGAACAACAGACAGAGTCAGAAGCATCTCACCTGTGCTAAAGACAAAAAGGAAAAAAAGTGGTCCAAAGTTATGTTCTCTGATGAAAGTAAATTTTGCATTTCCTTTGAAAATCAGGGTCCCAGAGTCTGGAGGAAGAGAGGAGAGGAACACAATCCACATTGCTTGAGGTCCAGTGTAAAGTTTCCACAGTCAGTGATGGTTTGGGGTGCCATGTCATCTGCTGGTGTTTGTCCACTGTGTTTTCAGAGGTCCAAGGTCAACGCAGCCGTATACCAGGAAGTTTTAGAGCACTTCATGCTTCCTGCTGCTGACCAACTTTATCGAGATGCAGATTTCATTTTCCAGCAGGACTTGGCACCTGCACACAGTGCCAAAGCAACCAGTACCTGGTTTAAGGACCATGGTATCCCTGTTCTTAATTGGCTGACCTTAACCCCATAGAAAATCTATGGGGTATTGTGAAGAGGAAGATGCGATATGCCACCTGAGCAGTGCCACAGACTGATCATGCTCATACTTTTCATGTTCATGCTTTTCAGTTGGCCAAGATTTCTAAAAATCCTTTCTTTGTATTGGTCTTAAGTAATATTCTAATTTAATTTAATATTCTGAGATACTGAATTTAGGATTTTCCTTAGTTGTCAGTTATAATCAACAAAATTAAAAGAAATAAACATTTGAAATATATCAGTCAGTGTAATGAATGAATATAATATACAGGTTTCACTTTTTGAACGGAATTAGTGAAATTAATCAACTTTTTGATGATATTCTAATTATATGACCAGGGGCCTCATTTATAAACGTTGCGTACGCACAAAAGAAGGCGTACGCCGCTCTCTACGCAATAATTGGTATTTATTAAAAGCAAACTTGACAGGAAAATGTGCGGTCCTTCAAGCAAGCTCTGACCCAGGCGTACACACTAAAACGGGTGAAATGAGAAATGGCGACACCGTCGGCAGATGGAAGAAACACGTGAAAGTGTGTGAAACTGTAGACCGTTGTGTAAAAGAAATGGCAATACTGCCTCTCATAAATAACATGAAGACTTCACAAAGCAAGTATTACAATTAACAGCCTACACTCTAAAAAAAAAAAAAAAGGTTCTATATGGCACCAAAAATGGTTCGTGGCTTGTAATCATAGGGGAACCGTTTTTAGTGCTATATAGCACCACAATGTGGTGCTTCAGTGGTTCTTCAGCGGTTCTTCAGAGGTGCTATATAGCACCTTAGTCAAAGAACCGGTGAAGAACCTCTGAAGAACCACTGAAGCACCAAAATTGGTGCTATATAGCACTAAAAAGGTTCCCCTATGATTACGAGCCAAGAACCATTTTTGATTCCATATAGAACTTTTTTTTTTAGAGTGTACACAAACAACCGTTTGATCGATCTGCAGTGTAAAACAAACAAAATCAAACGAAAATTACAACAGAAATGCAAATTAACACATATTTACAAAAAGAAAAGTGAAATATGTTCTGCAATAATATTGGCATGTTATGCAATTCATCCTCATAAATAATATGGTAAACAGAAAGAAATAATGTACAAAACTGATATTCTCGTCAATGTGTCCATCTGGCGGAGCAGATATAGATGCAATTAGATAGACAGATAGATAGATAATTAGGGAGATATATAGATAGATAGATAGATAGATAGATAGATAGATAGATAGATAGATAGATAGATAGATAGATAGATAGATAGATAGATAGATAGATAGATAGATAGATAGATAGATAGATAGATAGATAGATAGATAGATAGATAGATAGATAGATAGATAGATAGATAGATAGATAGATAGATAGATAGATAGATAGATAGATAGATAGATGTATTAATTGTCCACTGGGGAAAGTTGTTTAGTAAAATGTCTGCATCAGCTACGGAATCATGGTATTCATGCATATGTGGAAGGATTCGGAGTGAACGCATCTTCAGACAGCAAAAAGACTTGCTGGCAAACGAGGACACACTCTGGCGATGGAGCGCTAGACGATTTTTTCCTCGACTTTGATGTCCGACCATTTCTTTTTTATTTCGGCCACGGTCCGAGGATGTGAGGCTACAGCATTTACGGCGTCTGCAACCTTTTGCCACTCAAGTGCCTTTTTGGCATTAGTATAATGCCCACACTGTGCCCTCCAAAATAAAATAAAATATTTCTCCTCTTTTCCACCTCGCCAACGATAACTTCTACTTCACATTGAGTGAAGTTACGTTTTTTTGATTTCCTCTCTGTGTTTGCCATGATTTCGCAATCAATGAATATTAACTTGTGGGCGTTTCACAGACTATTTATGGGCAACTATGGGCGTGACATGAAGCCGCAAAAGCTACGCTACATTTAGAATTCATTGTGATTTATTAAGGGAAAACTGCGTAGGATGTGCGTGCGCACGGTTTTATAAATCAGATTATTTCTGTGCGTACGCACGTCCTAAGTTTCATCCGTACGCCACTTCTGACGCAAATCCTACGCAAAGTTTTATAAATGAGGCCCCAGCACCTGTATAAGCAAGCAATCAAGTGAGAGCATATGTTAGAGAGGAGCTGTAAGACACTTTATCTGTAAACACGCTGCAGCTTAATGCAGATATTTCTGCTTATTTTCATGTGTGAGAAAGATAAAGTGTGAAAACCAGAGCAGGAACTGACCAGTGCAGTGGAAAGTTTGTTTTTAATACTGAACATTGACATTCAGACGTGCTTTATATAACACAATCATATTATGTCGATATATAAATTTTTTTAAGATTATAGAACATTATAGAATGTTTAGACTAAAGGTCAAAAGGTCAGACATCACACACAGTGAGCTGATTATCATATTAAATGGATTTTTATTCAGCAATTTATGGTCAGTCCACATGTAAGATTAATTTGTTTTGACTTGGTTTAATAGTTTACAGACAGTATGTCTCTCCTACTAGACTGACAATGGAAAATGCTTTGGGTTTGTTATGGAAAAATTTAATCATAGCTATACATTAAACATTGCGCATGAAATGTTTATTGATTTGCATATATTCATACAGAACCAGCTTACTGGTTAAAAGGTCATATATAGAATATAGAGAACACGTTCTACACTCAGGGGTCAGGATGGCCTAAACGTGGGGATCAGAGTTAAAATTAACAGCACACTTTGGATTTGAGCAAGTGCTGCTTTTCTTGTCATGTGTGGAAATTTACAGGAGGAGTGACTTTGTTTGGGAAACTGATAAAAAGCTGAGTGCTGTTATGTCTAGTTAGTGCACTCTGCAGACATTGAAGATGGCTGTATTACTGTGACTCATTTCTTGCAAGAAATTAAATCTTTATAAAGACAATTGGGCAAGGTTTTGTCTCTTATTCAGTAATGCGGCGATAGTAGAAATTTTGCCACGACAGTTGGTGTCAGAAGCGGAGATTCCATGGATGTGCCTTCTGGACCCCGGGAGCGGATGGTGACTGATCATCCTGGACTTTAGAGTCACAGCTCTACCCCGACATATTGAGGGAGAAAGGCCAACCGCTCGGGGGGTCCGGAGGGTCCGACCACTGGAACAAACGAACCCGAGGTGGCAACGGGACGCTTCTGGTAAGAGACAAACTTAAAATTCGGGGAAGAATTTTGATGAATAGAATTTGTTTAAATTGAAAATTGAGTTAAATTGAAAATTGAAATTGGGGTGGATAAACCATAGTGGGGTCTGACTCTGTGGCGAATGCAACGTGGTTGATTTGTTTATGGGATAGAAACTGAAACCATGTGGGCGAATTGCAACGTGATTAAAATTTAGAGAATTTTGAGATATCACATGGGCGAGAAGACCGTGCTGTGAGCCGGTTTTGGGCTATTGGGAGCCAATAAGAGAGGACACTACTGGGAGTGTCCGCCCGTCTGGTCTTGGGTGAAGAAGATCAGATCTGAACGGAGACGTCCGACAGATTCATTAGCGTACACTAGAGGGGAAAAACCACAGAGACAGACAGCCAGTATGGGGAAGTCCCAAAGCAAGCTAGCTGAATATGGTACACCGGTGTTTTGTCAAATGAGAAAATTATATGGGAAAAATGCATGCAAGAAAGAGAAGTTAATTAAATATCATGATTTCCCAAACAAGGGAGCACCAGACTGAAAGTGGTGAATGAGTCAGTTGAAAAGGGGAGATAAACTGAAGGGCTGTTGTGGGAAATATATGTGAGAAATGCGAACAAACAGTGAAATGTTGCTTAAAAGAGTCAGATAAGAGAGAAAGGAAAATGTTGTCTTATCACGCAGAAGTCACAGCTGTTTAAAGATCGCTGGTGAGTATGAACATTGACTAAATTCTGGCTAACATTTTTAGGGATATGATCGGTAATTTGATTAGTTGGTATAAAGATTTTGAGATGAACAAGAGCAAACGCTGTAAGCAGCTCCGCTCTGAAGGCCTGACTTCAAAGGAAATTGGTGGACCAGTGAAGGAAATGGGCAGAAATGTTTTTATTGTAATTGGAAAGTTGATCAGCAACTTGACTGGCTACATACAAAGAGAGAACAAGAAAATTCCAATTTCTAGATTCTTTTTTGTTTATTCATTAATTTGTAAAATGGGTAAGGTGCAGTACACCCGAAGGGAAAATCCCAGAAGTGACTGAGATATACAATTGAGTAACTAAAAGTGATGTTGGTGAAAAAGCAGATAGCACCATAAATTGCAAGCCATTGTTTGTTTTATTAGACCTCGAGCGAGCTCTGTTCTCAGACAGACACTTTTGGAGCACACAGGTTGCTGAACGTTGCTCCATAAGCTAAAGATGAGAGTGTTTTAATTGTGGTCAGCAGGGCTATTTTGGATGTAATTGTGTTCGAACACCCATAAGGCGTAGAAAGTGTGGCAGATCAGGCCACCAGACTAAATTCTGTAAACGAAACGCAGTAAAACGAAAGAAACAGAGATTTACACTCTAAGAAAATGAGATAACAATAAGGCTAATAAAGTCTTTGGTGATTATTTTTGAAGGAAGGATTTGAGATCATTTTAATATGAGGTTAAAATTAAAAATAAAGATGATAAAACGTGCTGCAAAGATATATAAATCCTGATTAACCGAGTTTCAAATAAAAACTATATAATAAATATGTTCTTGCTCTTCTCACTTTTGCAAAACTCTGATAATGATGATTTGATAGAATATTGGGTTGTTGAAGTAACTATAGGCAAGTTAAAATGTTGAAAACCCTAGAAGCTGATGTTTTAGTTTCAAAAGATAAGCTTGTGCTGAGCTAATAAACAATTTGTTATCTGAATCTAGCCACCACGTGGCCTAACTTGAGTAACAGAGACTCAATCTGAGTGAAAATTATAGTTTCTGAATTCACTGTGAGGGCAAAAGACAAATATAAAATTATGATCATTTGAAAATGTAATTTCTGGCAAAGGATAGAGTTAAAAGGAAAATGTCTGATGTTTATTTGGAAACAATTTTAATTTCTAGCCAGATTTTACACTGAGCTAGTGTGAAGAGTGAAACGTTTATGAAAACGCAGTGTACCAGACCTGAAGGTCTCAGTCTCTCTCTCTTCCCAGACCAGCTCAAAGCTGATATCTGAGCCTGTGCCACAGATGATAGAAGATATTGATGAGTAAAAGCACAGGGCATTATGTGAACATAAAAGACAGTTAGTTGTTAAGATATATAAAAAAAAAAGGTGCCATCAAGAGGGCAATAAGAGATGTTTTCAAAATACAGACTTTTAATTAACTGAAATTTTTTGACGAATGTATGATATGACCAGTAACTTCTGTCTGCTCTTAGCCTTCACCATGTACAGAACTGATGGCCTTGGTCACAGATGTAGCAGAACATTAAATTGAATGGACAGTTGTTTTGGCTAAATTTACTGAGAATAATCTAAGCACTGCTATGGGGCAGCTTTGAAGAAGTGATTAAGTTGTGTTATAATTAACCTGTCTCCATGTTTTTACTAATTTGAAAGCAGACATGATGGCTCTGGTGACTTTTGAATGCACTTTCCAAAAGGCTCCAGAAAATATCTGATCCTGTTGAGGGTCAAAGATCTCAAGCGATGACGAGGTGGGCATGATGTGGTTTTTCCCGATGACGGGTAAGACTTCCTATGGCCTGACGGGAGGCAACCCAAGCCAGGGAAATCACGATAAGTCATCTCGGACCCCCCCGAAAAAAAAAAGAAAAAAAAATGGAGGAGGGGGTTTTATGTGAGGTGTGTATGAGAGGTGAGGCAGATGTCTGTGAGGCCAGCAGCATCACTGATGTTGGGAGGAGAAGCTGTGTTTCGTAGGGGCCAAGGTCAACACTGGACACAGCAGCCCCTGCCCTAATAATGGCCCCTCTATACCGCTCACCAAATACCGCATAAATTGAGAGCCAGGAAACACCCTGAAGAAAAGAGCTAAGATTGGCATTTAAGAGCCAGCTGAGACCAGCTGTGATTGTGATTGATAACTTTGTGGAACAGAACAAAATTTATTTGTATCAGTAAAACTGTATGATATTGAAATAATATGTCTGTATCATAGTCTAAATCCTGCAGGTCATTAGGATGGCAGAGGATAATTTGGAGACATGGTGATGGCTTTAAGATGAGGATGGCTTTTGAAGTTTAAAGAGAAGGTCTGAATAACAGAGGTATCTAAACTAAAGATAACTTGAAACAATTTCACAGTATAACTTATTGGAGATGTTCTAATTTGAAAGTTAAACAGTTAAATTTCTAAACTTTGTGAAGGATTAATGACTAAGGGTTAGTGAATTTAACATTATAGAAAAAATCTTAGAAGACTGTTGAAAAGATAAATGTGGGTGAGAGAAGGAGAGAGAGACTGCTTCAGTGGAACAAGGGATTGTACTCTGTCTGCGATCTGAGACAAAACAAAAACAATGATATCAGAACAAAACAACCCAGCAGACTTTTCTAAAAATAGATTAGTAATGAACAGATTTGAAACGGGTTAAGAAACCATGTAAAAGCACATTTTGAGAATGAGCAGTTCATATTTATGTGTCCTGATTGAGTGTAGTGTGCTATTAACCTCTGGAATGAGTGTTTTTATCATTACAGATTAAGTGAGACGACAAACGCTAAAGAAGCTGATTATTCTGAGCGAATCTGGTGAAAAGATGATCCAGATCATGGACGAGCTTTAAATGGATTGGTATCCAGCTCAGTCTGTTAATGGTAATTATGACTACTTTGTCATTTATGATATTGTTTTTTGAATTAATCTATGGATTAGTGCATATGTTAAAGCGGAATAGTTAAAGATTGCCGCCCATCATTGTATAAATTCAACAGAGGGTCGGAGTTTAAATAATGTAAATTGATTAAGAATGGCAAATGTAAATTTTATAGACTGGACGGCAGAGACAAGGAGACAAATTAACTAAAGTCACACTATCTAAATTATCCAGAGACTCCCTAATATTTATGAAAGGCCAGAGGGCGAACAAAGGGAGAACTTATAAAAAGAGAGTTTTATTTTATGTTTCCTCTGAACGGAGGCATGACATTAGATGTCTAAGAGAGCTTCTATTTGTGTATTAAGGGCTGAAGGAGCAGGCAGAGAAGTCTTTCTGTGTGACTGGAATTGAGATAAGAGGAATATAATATTTTGGTTTCTGCAGAGCAGTAGAGATAAGAAACAATAATGATCACATGGTGCATCTGCAGACGAGCTCTTTGATAGAGGAATAATGTGACAAGTTAAAACAGAAGAGAAATAGCCCAAAAAGATTGATTTTTTGGTGGAAAATTGATTTTCAGACAGAATTATGAAAAATTTATGAACACCTGTAAAGTTAAATAGATTTAATATATATATGGAGTTGAAAAATCATTTTGAAACGGCTTTAAAGAAATTGATGGTACTTGTAGTACAAATTTGAATACTTTATACAGTGATATGGGAGATTATGAAAATTTGCAAGTTCTTGGTAAAGTTATAACAATTTTGGGTTTAAGTGGCAAGGTGAGGATTCGATGATAAGTTTAAGATTTTGGGCCAATTGGAGCATATGTCTAAAGAGTTTTAATGGACAGGGCATGGAGAAAAGGGTACTTTAAAAGAAAGCCCTGATGAATGGATTTTGGATGGTTTACTGATAACAGGAACTGAAAAGACTTTAATAAAAATTGGATATTGATTATGATTAAGTATGATGTCACAAGATAAAGATAAGTGAACAAGCTGATTGAATGTAATACGAATTGATAACTATGGCATTTTGATGAAGTGTATTTAAAATTAGCAAATTTAGATTTATGTTCATTAGTGGTTAAATATGGTGTGGGCTATGGTGAGTTAGAATGGGTCTGCTGGAAATAGTATGTTTAACAAAAACAGGGTGGTTTGTGAAGAATGGTGTTGAAACAACTGACTAGAGGAAGGTTGATTGTGAAGCGGAGTGAGAAACTGTGGGCATTTAGCAAAGTGACCCCATTGACAGACACAAAAAAAGAGACTCGGTGCATGACAGACATTTGTGCTTTGGAACTATGCCCTGCATGGGCAGAGGTGTCCTCTGAACTGTGAGCAAAGCACAAAATGTAAACTGAAGGATGGTTTATGTAGAGACTTAAAGTGCTAAGATGGATTATTATCTATCTTACTTATTTTTATCGTTTAGTTTGAGTTGTACCACTATTGTGTTTAGGACCGCAAAAAGGTCTGTTATGATTTTGATTAATTAAGAGAACCACTGATTGTTTGTTTCTTCATATGTGTTTTCTAAAGTGTGTATTGGGTCTCTGAGGAGCGACTGTGGGTCTGGCCTAGGGATGTGTGATGTGTTACTAAACGCTTGATAGCAACAAGGTGTCGTGTGTTTGGATTTTGTAGGTATCACACACCCCTAACATGTCGGGAGTGCAGTAACAGTGAGTACTCACTTAGTCCGGCTTCCAGAGATGAAATATGGATTTGTCTTTCATTTTATAGGATATTTTCAGTATGTTTTGGGGAAAACCTTCTGGTCAAGACTGCCATTCGTAGCTTGACGGGAGCATGCAAGCTGATGGAGGGTAAGAGTGTAACGATGTACACAGACAAGCGTTATGCGTTCGGAGTTGAGCACGATTTTGGGGCCCTGTGGAAACGCAAGAAAATTTTAAAGTCTGATGGGCGCACAATTATGAATGCTTCTTTTGTGTCTAATCTGCTAGACACAATTTTCTTGCCTGGCTAGGTTGCTATCTGTAGAATGCGCAGCGAAACTAACAACAAAGAGTTTATTTCAACAGGAAACTGTGAGAGCAGACACAGCTGCGAAGGCCATGGAATTGCAACAGACGACACAGCCAGAATGTTTTTATTATCTGAAATAACCACGAATGTTTTGCCTTCCTTATAGACTATGCAGTCTTTCAACTCAGGGCCAGAAAAAAGCAGCGATTGGAACAGTGACTACGTTTACATGGACAGCAGTAATCTAATTATTGACCTTACTCTGAATAAGACAATAATCTGATTAAGGCGTTTACATGAGTTGCTTTTAGAATATTACGTTCACGTTCCCATTTTACATGTTACAGAACATAGCTCGAATAATAGTACGTCATTACGTACCCATGCCACGCTACGCTGTCCGGCGTCCAATCATAGGACGCCGTAGGTCTGTTCAAATCAATGGGCTCAGGCAACCCGCTGTAACTTTACCTGCGGGTGTCACTGTTGGACAGTGTGACTTTATAAAAACGAGTGACTTTTATACTTTTTAATGTAAATATATTTAATTTATATTTAAATATTATTTTTAATGTATATATATAGTTTTATTTTTTGTATATATTGTGTCTTTCAGTTTTTTTTAAGAGACACTGCCCATCTTGCCTCCTTCTTGACAGCCAACATTTCGAATAATATCTTTGATTAATGATGAAAATTAAGGTTTCAAAATCGTGATTGTTTGGATTGTTTTTTTCTGCCATCGAGCCACAAGCGCCATATGGCTCGCGAGCCTAGAGGTTCCCGACCGCTGTTGTAAGCAGACAATTATGAATCTGGGATTACAGATACAAACGTATTGTATTTTACTTTTACAATGAGCAGAATTATTACAACACAAAGAAAAAAAATATAGAGGAGGCCATGTCCGAGTGAGCAGTCAAGCAAGACACGCAGTCACGCACCATAGCAACACGTCATGGCAACGACATTTCAGACTGAAAGATACGTAAAAGATAAACGGGAATTTGAGCGCATTGTTACTGTTTTGTACGCGCGGTTATATTAATTATAATCCAAATTCTGTTTTATTTGTCACAATATTATTGATGATTGTTTAGAGGGGCACTTTATATACTTTTGATACGAGCCCCCAAAGCCCTCCCCTCTGCACTTGCCTGGTGTGTGTGCCTGGTGTGTGTGTCCTGTCACAAAATGCGGCGAAAACTCATACACGACGTTAATAGTTAGATTAAGGTGTGTACATGTCTACAATGCACTTGGATAATGCGACTAAAATAGGCATACTCCACATGTCTTAATTCGATTTTTGTTTAATTCGAGTATGGCTTTAACCGGATTAAGGTAATTAGAAATCGCTGTTTACATGGTAGTTTCTTAATCAGAGTATGGTCTTAATCAGATTAATATCGGAGTATTGTTGTCCATGTAAACGTACTGAGTGTGACTGCACTGTGCAAAATGGCGTCTGGACGAGTAGTGATGGCAAGCCTTGTTTACCCCAAATTTTTTTTTTTTTCGATGATTATGATTAATGGCTGCATGGGTGATCACGCAGCCAAAGGGGGAATGATACTCAAATTCAAGTTTATGAGGAGGTTACAATATTTGCTGAAAATGTTTCGCATCTTGATGCGTATTGATATACACGAAAACGAGAAAAGGCCTCGATTAAATCTGAGACCGCTTGAGACCGTTTTTTGGAAGACCACCATTCATGGGAATGGAAGGGGGTAAACAATAGCTTACATCAATAGAATTGTGAATTATTGCATAGAGATGTCTTTTCTGTTGTCTAAGGTCTGTGTGCAGGTAAAATTTGGGGAAACCAGCTGGGACTCTTTTACATGACATCAAACCAGGTGATTTCGTGTTGATAGAGTGTCTGGCAACTGGAGGAGGAGCCTCCTAACAAACGCTTACCGCTGTAAAAGTGGCTGAGAGGGAGACGTGGGTACATGCAAGCCACTGCAGAAAGTTTTCCACCAGCAGGAAGGGGAGGAGCAAAACCGGAAGTGAAGAAAGCCATGACGAAGTGCCAGGGGAAACAAAGCCTGTACTTTTGCACGGCTGCAGAAACAACAGCTAGAGATAAAGACGAGCTGCTGGCTATGTCTGCAAATGTCCCATGTCTGCAAAGCAGTACCACTGACTGTTGTAACACTAAATGAAACTGACTGTTTGATCCCGCAGCAAATGACTGAGATAGTGAGAGCTGCGAAGAACATTGAGCACGGGAAAATCCCAACAAAACATCCAACATCTGACTGCGAGAGGACTGAAGTCAGAGTCTGAGTCAGAATTGACATGGTAGTGGGTGGCATTACAACTAATTTTACCTGCCAGGTTAGAAGACCGAATGACACTTCAACTGCGACAGTTTGGTTTTATGGTTAAGCGTATCATTTTATGGAGGGGGGAGTTTGGAAAATGCTTGGGGTATCATGTTGCTTTCATATTCCAGATTATAGTGACAATGTAACCAATATAATTGAGTAGCCTGCATGAGACAGGCTGTAAAAAACCTGAGAGAGAAGGAAAAAAAAAAAAAAAAATAGCTGATGACTCATGGTTTTGTTGGATGACAAATCTGAAGGGATGGGGATACTGGTTATGTTTTACTGTATTGCAGGGTTTTTAAATTATTGTGCTGATTTGTATGTGTTCACAATGTATTTTTCAACGCATTTCCAGGATAGTTCAACGAGTAGTGAAGCCCAGTGTATCACAACAGATGGTCAAATTAGACATTTATGACGAGTACGAAGAGTGGATGAACAAATCTAGTGATAGGAGATAGTGACTAGCAAAGTGAAGAATGAAAAAAAAAAATAGGGGATTATGTTTTCGTTGGTTTACATCTGGGCGGCCTTTAGAGGCCTCAGATATCTATGCATATTTTCTTTCTTCCTTCACAAATTCAAGAGTATAATGAGAATGGATTATTGAATTTAATTATTATTATTATTATTATTATTTTTCATTCAGTTTAGATTTTCGTTTTAATCATTTAAAACTTTACTATTACATTTATTCATTGTCATATTTACCCCATTTTAACCTTACTATTATGTTTACTTATTTTCGAGGTTGCAGTCATATATAATATATATACAATGATACAATTTTCATTATGGTTTATCAATGATGTGATAAAAAGAGGGGATTGTTATGGAAAAATGTAATCATAGCTATACATTAAACATTGCGCATGAAATGTTTATTGATTTGCATATATTCAAACAGAACCAGCTTACTGGTTAAAAGGTCATATACAGAATATAGAGAACACGTTCTACACTCAGGGGTCAGGATGGCCTAAACGTGGGGATCAGAGTTAAAATGAACAGCACACTTTGGATTTGAGCAAGTGCTGCTTTTCTTGTCATGTGTGGAAATTTACAGGAGGAGTGACTTTGTTTGGGAAACTGATAAAAAGCTGAGTGCTGTTATGTCTAGTTAGTGCACTCTGCAGACATTGAAGATGGCTGTATTACTGTGACTCATTTCTTGCAAGAAATTAAATCTTTATAAAGACAATTGGGCAAGGTTTTGTCTCTTATTCAGTAATGCGGCGATAGTAGAATTTTTGCCACGACACCACTTTTCGAATATTTTCAAAAATTTTAATTGAAAATAAACACCTTTCTGATCTGATATGTGATGGGAAAAGGAAGTACAGCGAGTTCGGCAAAAGGCGGATTCGAACCTCAGGTCAAATTGCGTCAAAACTTTGTGCCACGCACCTTACCCCTACACTATCACGACTGACAGACACTGATGGCGTGTTCCCGGCTTTACAGAATGAGCCTACACTTGGAATTGTAAAGTCTTACCGTAACTTGTGGCCTGATGGATGGGTTCTCTCCCGCGTTAATGCAAGTTTTTAAAAGTCCTTTTTATAGAATTATGCATCACTGCTGTTTATCTATCACACAACTGCAAATTATAGGCTAAGTGAATAGGTAAACACACTTCATGAACTCACAGGCACGAGCCGCGCAACATACATGAGACAGCCTGACACCTAATTGCCTAACACACAAACTCATCAAGCATTATGCAAAAACCATAGCTCCATAGTCTGATCATAGTCTGATCAGCTCCAACCCTGATCAGACACACGTGAACAAGCTAATCAATGTCTTCAGGATTACAAGAAACTTACAGACAGCTGAGTTCGATCAAGGCTAATTCATTATTCGGCCTCATTCTTTACCAAACATCACAACATAATGCATTTGTACAATCATTCATCTCTTACCGCATGAATAAGGAAATCTACTATAAAAGTGTTATATAGTCTTATAGATTTCACATGAGCACCCAACAATATAATCACTGAGAATAACAGATTTATACACTGACAAAAGCATTTTGTGATATAAAACAAAAACACTTCATATTGCTTCTGGATTCTGCAGTTACTTATATTCATTTAGCATTCACTATTATCTAGAAAATAATATATTAATCAGTGAATTCCAAACCTTGTGTTTTAAAAGGTGACAAACATTAATCTCATCATGCCCTTGGGTGTTTCTGTTGTTAAACAGTTCTAGGAAGATGTTGACGACAGGGGTGAGAAAAAAACGTTGAGTGTGAAATGCGATGAGGAGAAGAAAACAATTGACCACAGGCACATGTGGTCACGAAAACAAATGTGCGAACTTTAGTCATTTCAGTTTATATTCCACTCTGCTCTTAGTTTGATCTTTATCTCTCATAGCGACTATTTTAACACACATTTGCATTCATGGCTGTTGAACCCCATGAGTTTCTTGACATGTACTGATCTTCAGATGTTTGGCCTGATCAAGTCTCTCATTGTCCTTCAGCTGTTAAAATCATTGTTTAGTTTAGTTCGGTTTTGGTCCAGTGGTTTTCTGCTCTTCACAAACCATAATGAAACTCCACAGAGCAACTAAACCATCAGCATCAGCTGCATCAGTCTCTGAATCAGCACATCAAACGCTTTACAGCAAGAGACGAGTTCAATACAACAATCTGAATGATTTACATCAATAGAACATGTATTTGTGCAAATACAGTGAGTGATCAATTGAGATCAGATGAGAGAGAAGAACTGTAAGTGCAGAGACACTTTAACCTTTAAACACACTGTGGTTTACTGCGCTTCAGATTAAAAATAAATTCTAATAAGCAGAACTACTCGAAACTGAAGCTGTCAGGAGCTAAAGTGTCAAAAAAATGTGGATGTGAGAGAGATGAAGTGTGAAAACAGAGCAGAAACTGACCAGTGCATTGGAAAGTTTGTTCTTAATTTTATATATATATATATAATGTTTTAATATGTTCATGACATCAGACTTTTCTTCTGAAATGTCAGCGCCGCTCTTGGAAATGAATGAGACTCTGAACATGATCGACATTTCTGTCTTGAAAAATAGATTCGGATGAATCCGTATGACTCACTTCTGCAGTATTACTGTATTAAACATAAATATTTTTAGTTCTAATAACATTAGTATTTTATGAGAATTTTTAATAATTTAAAATAGATTTTCAACATGTTTAATGTGATCCTGAAGTCACTGTGTGATTAATTTAGACTAAAGGTCAAAATGACAAACATCACACACAGGCCCGTCGCAAGTGGGGTGTGAGGCCCTGTGCGAACGTGATGTGCGAGGCCCGGGGGTATAGCCTATTAACGGGGGTCTACTGTTGCTATAGTGACAAACAATTTGTTGTTTATGTGGAAATTTAAGGAAATATATTCAGTTTAACTGCATTAGGTTCAAGAAGTTAAGCTGTGTAACTGAACTGCGCAGTGCACACATTTTGACACTTAAATTATGTTCTTAATTATGAATGGGTCAAACGCGTTTGCCAAACGGCCTGAATCCACTTGAATGAGTTTGGACTGCTCTCTCACTGAATCATCTGAAGAGATTTCTCAGTCAGTTGTAAGACCGCGTGAATTCGCACCAAGGATCGGTAGCGAACCGCGGTGAAGGCCGCACGCGTTCAGTGTTTCAGCTGGAAGAATGGATTTGATTATAATATTCTTTATCTGACTCCATTTATCATAGTTGTCGCATTTAGAAGAGAATCCCAACCGGTTGTTTGATCATTTATATTTGATAGTTAATCATACATTTAGGCTCAATCCCATTTCTACCCCTTAGCCCTTCTCTTTCCCCTTCCCCTTCGTTTTGCGCGTTCACGTGAAGGGGTAGGGGTGTCTCGATTCTCTTTTTGCTGGAGTGGTAGGGCTAAGGGGAAGGGCCAGATAGCCCTTCAAACGAAGATTTTTCAGGACCACACTTCAAACGAAGGGGTAGGAGGAGTTTCCCTGATTACACCTGTTACACCGACAACATGGCTGCAGAAGCGAAGAAGGAGACCCATAAATGTAAGTATTTTGTACCATTAATAAGGATTTCAACAACAAATAATCGTTTGTTGTATGTAAAATGCAATGACGTTTTGACGTTTTCCAAAGAAACGTTCGCGGAAAAAATGCGCTAAAGTTTGCTAATGTTACTGACTTGCACGATAGTAGCAATATTTTAATTTCTGATACCGACTGACTTTACATAATAACATGTCAGAAATACAAGTTCAGTGGCAGGGAATTTGCTTATGTTTTGTCGCTTGTCTGCTATCAACGCAATGTTTTCTTGTGGTTACATCCATGAATAGGCTACGTGAATGCAATGTACAGTTAAATGAACAGTGCTTACAGTTTCGTGCTTATTGCAACAATATCCATAAGTCTTGTATGTTCTGTATCAACCAGGGACGCCTGAGGAAACCCGAAGGCTCATACGCTTTCGTGCTGAAAACGAACAATGTTTTCTGAAGTCTAAATACAGTGCAAAACAACTCTGGGAGTGAGTAATCTGTTAAACGTTATACTGTGCTTGCGGCTGATTTCTGTTAGATATGTGCACTTCGTTACTGTTCACATTGTTTATATGTAGGACACTATTAAAAGAAATGGGGTTGCAAGGAAAGGTGACAGGCCAACAAGCATCAAAGAAGTGGGAGAACTTAAAGAAAAAATATAAGGTAAGTATGCTCCTAATAATATAATATTCATAACTATTCATTTCATACCACTACACATTTCACATTAGTAATTGAGATGTTAAAGGTTTTCAAAATGCACATACACATGTGCACACAGAAATATTTGAGAAGCTGTAATTTCTTACAATATTTGCATATAATTATTAATGTAAAACATGTAGTGAAATTAAAATAATAATTATATTAGTTATATTATTATGAGTATTGTGTTTGCGTCTATTGTTTTCAGGACCTAAAAACACCTAAAACTGGTTCAGGAACAGATGCTGGAGAGGTAACAGCTTCTATGTGGCAGTACTTTGAAGACATGCATGAGGTGTTGGGTGGCAGGCCTTCTGTGGACCCTCCTGTGGTGGTTGCATCATTCATTGATGAGGAACCAACATCAATCATCATGGTAATCTTTTAAATACAAAGCTTATCATGTAATCCAGTATTTTTTTTTTTTATGGTCAGGAATTGATGTTTTTCAGAAGATATCTATTGCACATGACCACAGTACCCATTTCTGGATTGTAAGTACTTATGTATTGTGTTGTTCTCCTAGGAGATTGTTGAGCCCAGTACTTCTAGTGCAGGTGCCTCTTTGCCAAACACATCAGCCACAGCCTCTCTCAGTACAGCATCCCCCACAGCCACAGCAAGCCCCCAAAATTCCTCACCCAGGAAAAGAAAAAGAAACCCTATTCTGGACTTTTTAGTTGAGGAGTCCTTTAAGGAGCAGAAACGCCACGAAGAGACAGAGTCCAAGACCGAGCGGCTCTTGGGTCTCTTTGAGAAAATGATAGACAAAATGTAGTTGTCTTTCAGATGCTTTAAAATTTTGCACAATTATTTACAAGTTGCCTTTGTTATTTGTTCACAACTGTTTACATTTGTTGTTTAGAATATTACATACTTTTAAATGCTATATTTTGGTGTAAAAGCTGTATTTTATTGTTATTTACAAAGTTTTTATAAATTCAAGTGCAATATTTTTTTTAATGTGACTGATATTGCCATTCCTTTTTGTAACAGAGTTTTACACATAAGCCAATAAAAAGCACTATTGTTGTTTCTTAAAGTTGTTTCTGTGCATCAATAACATTACCAAACAGTTAAATACCTGACACTGAAAAACAATTCACCATGCAATATAGATGAAAACATTTTATTGCAAATAATACAGATCAATTGTAGGAACAGCATCTCCAAACATAAAGTAATTAATATGAAACCCTTTTATGCATAGGAAAACCTTTAAATTATACACATATATACACACATTAGGCTATATACATACACATTTGGGACATCTTCACTGGGCTTGCACAATGCCTGAAACTAGGCCAGCCAGTCTGTCCCTAGTAGCATTGCCAGAGGTTTCATTGTATGCCATGGGTTCACGGGGAGGTTGGCAGTCAAAAGTGTCCCTTGAAATGTCATCATCTGGCTCGAGCATGTCCCCATTGTCCAAACACACATTGTGCAAAAAGGCACAGGACGCAATGACCTGGGGTGCAAATGTTGGTTTGACTTCCAAGGCTCTAAACAGTGTAGACCTCCATCTTGTTTTCATAATTCCGAAAGCCCTTTCTATTATGCTGCGCCCCCTTGAGTGGTAGCAATTGAAGCGACCCTGGACTTGCCCATTCACTGGCTCTTTGTAGGGTGTGATCAAGCAGACAGGGGTGTCTAAACAGGGATACCCCCCATCACCCAGAATAATGTACCCTGTAGGAGGATACCGCTGTGCCCTATAAAATGAACTGTTTTTCATTACTCGAGTGTCATGAACTGACCCTGGATAGCCAACAAAGATGTCTAGGAATCGTCCACTAGAATCACATATTGCTTGCATGTTGATGGAATAAAAACCCTTGTAGTTTAAATAGTCCATTTGGTGGAGGCGCGGGGGTTTGATCCTTATGTGGGTGCCATCTATAGCACCAACAACACTGTTAAATGCAGGGGTTCTTGATATGTCTACAAATCCTTGCCCCACTGCCTGCAGGTCCTCTGCTTGTGGGAAGGAGATGGCTTTCTTCAGGTTTAGCCATATGTTTTGTGCCACTCTGTGAATTATGCGGTGGACTGTTGCCTTCGGCACATTGAAAACACTGGACACTACACGATATGATAGTCCATGAGCCAACCAGTAAACGTAGATTAGAGTTTCCAGGTAATTACCCCAGCCATGGTCCTGTTCTCTTTGCAACAGCCTCTGCAGAGCATTCATTGCTCTTCTGCTCAGGCGGAAATCCTGCTTCAGCTCAGACTCCACATCAAACCACAACCGCAAAATGGGCATGTTATGATTTAACCTGCAGTATGTTACTGGATGAGCAGCCTGGAAAAAAAGTAGTTTACGTTATTATTATTATTCATTAAAAAAACTATTGTAAACAATAGGCTACAGCTAGGTCATAGATCACGATCGCGTAACTTCAAAAGGTCGTTTAAATCCTGTAAACATTTCGCACAGTCAACACATAAATGGGTACAAACATAGGTCTGCTCCAACGGTTTCATACAACCCCACATAATACAAGTTCACAGAAGTTTTACATGTCCAGCTTCTATAACGTTACCGACTTGTGCAGTTAGCTACGTTAAATACAACACACCTTTGTAGCGATCATACATACCATAAACTGATCCACCAGCAAACTTAGGCGTCGAAGATATCGTCGTCTCCTTTGTCTTCTACGAATTGCAGAAGATAGATGCAAAAAAATAACTGTAAGCCACGCAATTGGGACAACTGCTGACGACGGCATCTTGGAAGTTTGCGATACATTGGCGCATCTCTGACGTAGGAGCTAGCGACAACTTTTGATGACGTGTAATGCTGTAGTAGTGGTGTCCCATTACTTAGGGGAATGTTTTCACCCCTTCCCCTTGCCACTCAGTTTCAAGGGGTAAGGGGGAGGGGGAGGCGTAGGGGTAGGGGAAGGCGAAGGGGTATAAAACAGAATTGGGATTGGGCCTTAATCGTTCCGTTTTAACCCTTTGTTGCAATTATACCGTTCCACATTGGAGATAGTTAATAATTACAGATTAATTCAGAAAGGATCAAAATGTAACAATTTATTAACAATCAAGTAAATGTAAAATGTAAATTACATCATAGACATAAATCTCTTTTAAAAGGAAACACAAATTCTAGTTATGGTTACACTTAAAATAGATGTAAACATAAACTCTTAATTATGCTCAGTAGGCCTCTGCCTAGAATGTTACCTGTGAGATAGAGAGAGAGAAAGAGAGAGAAAGAGAGAGAAAGAGAGAGAGAGAGAGAGAGCTAAAGAGCAGCTCTCTCTAGAGAAAGCCAGAGAATCCAAAAAAGAGCGAGCTACAGTTGAAATCCTCTTTTATCCTCTTCCCTGATGTCACCAAATCTGACTCTTTTAAAACTGACCAATCAGACCAAACCGTAAGACGTTTGAAAATAACCAATCAGACAAAACTTCCCCCATTGTATCAAAGGTGCGAAAACCATTTTGCCAGCCAACCATTCTTTTGTTCTTTTAACTCCAACTGGCCCTTCTGATGCCGTTGGGGGGGGGGGGGGGGGGGGGGGTTTTGAGTCAATTTCAAATATCTTGATCACGACGATGGCTGCTAACAGCAAAGCAGATGATTTTGTTCTATTTCAAATATCTTTGATTATTTTCCACCTTACAGTTCCCCGTTTGGCACCATTGGCCACAATCATTGAGTCCAAAGGTGGCATTGTCCACAAAGATATGCTTTCTGTTGTGTGTAGATGTTATTCTTCAGACTTCTCGTCCAGACTTGTTGCAAAAGCAGCTGATCAGCTTTCAGTCTTTGTTGTCCTTGTAGCCCTGCATGAGAACTTCATCATTGATATGCAAAACGTCCATTGAATACTTCACACCTCAAGAACAGTCACTCTTTTTGAGGCAGGACACAGGAGCGAACTTTTGCTGCAGGTATTCTGTGATTAAAAGATAATTTAGCACAACAAAGAACAAAAGCATACATGGCATTTTTCATTGGTCAGAAGTCTGATGTGGTCATATCAAAATAGTCTCTGGCAATAAGCCCTTAAATCAATATACTTAATAAAGTGGTCAAGGTTTGAGAATAAAAGAAGGTTTCACAAGCTAGTACATTGTTTCTGGGAACATTGAAATAAAATGCATTATAATAAAACAAATCATTGTTGATTTTAAGTCCCTCTTTTCATGAGGAGTATTAGCAAAATATTCAGTGTAACCAAGACTCGGAAATCAAAACTCAAAGTTCATCTAACTTTCCACTATTTTGGTGGTAGTGGAATTTAAGCATTTTGGTCAGTGCAATTGATACATTAAAAAAGATGGTACGCATCAATAAACCATATAAGAATAACAACAAATAAATCACATTTATGAAAGCATATATATATATATATATATATATATATATATATATATAAATATATAATAACCACTGTTTGTTCAGGAATCTTCCAATGTAATTAATGCAGATCTAAATACGTGTAGTCATACAATAATGGGTATTCCTGGTAACAGAGTGTGTGTGTGAGTGTGAGTGTGTGTGTGTGTGTGTGTGTGTGTGTGTGTGTGTGTGTGTGTGTGTGTAGCTATCTGGATCTGTTAGTGTGAAAAGATGAACAATAGATCTTTAGTGAAGTAACACTTTTAGACTCTATGCCATCTTTGTCGTTTATGATGTGTAGTGTTCAGCCTGAATAGATTTGGTCTATTCCAGGTGATGTTGTCGTGAGTGTAGGGTGTGTTCTGTGTTAATGTTTTGGAGATGGGTGGAATCTAGTCAATATCAATCTGTGTTGCATAATTTAATTCCAGTTTTACACTGGGAGGTCATGTAGACATATTGTGAGGTGTGATTGACCCCATCAAATATATATAAATATATTCGAACCCATCTCTCACATCTCAAGTTTTGAGATGCAGGGGGAGGGGGGCCTTTTGGCCGTCCGTCCTCCAAGGAATTACAAGTTTAGAGAGAAACACAGTTAATTGCTGCTAATGTTTCTGTGTATTAACACTTAAGGCTGTTCTGGCAGTCGAGCCTTCACAATCTGAGACTTCATTACAGTCATTTTGAGTGAAGGAGGAATTGGTTTTATATTATCTGTGCCACATTTTAGGATGAATTGGTTTTATATTATCTGTGCCACATTTTAACAGCACAACTCCCCTCCTTTTTGGCACTGGGAATTGAACCAATGAAAAGTATTAGAACTTGCTCAAATTTGAAATTGCAAAGGTCAGAGTTATTGGGTCCTGTTGTGATGAAGACATTTTCATGGTTAATGCAATTGTAATTCACACTGTAGCCACATGGCAATTATATGCTCCTGTACTTGGTTTAACTGCAGCTATATAGAAAATAGCAGAGTTTACAATTCGGAGACTAACAAATTCAACATAGACACACATGCAACTTGAAATTGCTGTACAATTCCAGTATTAAAGTTATTCCAATTTACACAAGATGCATGGCCTAGAATGCATAGCATTTACAGCCTTTATCCTAAGTGTTTCATCACTTACAGTAAAGCAATCATGTGTTTCAAAGAATAAACTTAACTAGTCTATGTGTATCTCGTAGCACAAACAACTATAATGTGTAATCAATGCGCACAATGTGTTATACAATTACAAATTTGAAAATACAAACAGGATCATTGATCAATCTGAATGTTTTACTATTAAACTCCTTTCTAAGAGGCTGCTAGCCCGCTCGCAAGTGAAGTTAATAGCTGAAGGCCTTGCATGAACACTGCAGTTAACTCACTGAGAGTTTTACCTGCAAATGAGCGCTGTTCTTTGCCCTTAGAAAGTAATTTCCTATTTTTCTGAAAATAAGGCGGAGGTCGACCTCTTCCCAGCGACCAGCATTTTCCCTCGGCATGACCGATTTTCTGACAGGATCTGCAAAACCTGTCCTCTTTGCCATTGGGTTGTATGCTATGTTCTCCTGGAATTTGAGGATGTTTATGACTCTCGAATGCTTGTAGATCATTCTGCATCACCTTAAGAATTGAAATAGGTACACTTTCTTGAACATTTTCTGAACTAAACGTTTCAGATTCATTAGAGCAAGTCACCTCATCTACGAAGTGAACATGCTTTTTAATCCCATTGCTGTTAAGCATTATGGGAGTCATGCACTTTTTAGCATTTAGCTTAGATTTCCATCTATTTTCTATTCTTGAGCCCCAGTCTACTATTGATTGGAACGTGTTTTTAACTGGATCGAAGCCATTTGACAAAGCCCGTTGGATTGGGATGCCAGCATTATTTTTTACAAGTTGTAATAACGCGTCATGGTCTCGATCTGCATTTTCTAATCCTGAGTGTTCTCTGTACGTTACCCATAACCGCTCGGCGTATGTCTCAAATGTTTCATTACTCTCCTGTTTCTAGTATTTTGCTCCAATCTGCGTGTGTCAGTCCCCTCATTTCTAATAATGCCTGTTTTAGTCGTTCATATCTGGCTTCGTCGGTCTATTATGCTGCCAGATTTCATGCCTTCGGTTAGTTTTGGTCTGAGCTCTTCAGGGAGAGTGAGAAGTGCTATTTGCCACACGTCCCTAACTTCTAGTTTATACACCGTGGCCTGTAACATCAATGTTTCCCAGTAGGGTTGAAACGGACATTTTCTTGGCATTAGTCCAACGACTTGTTTGTGTCTAGAACATTCTTCGCAGGTTAATGGACGGCTGATCGTTGTGATTTCGTCGTTCGCATTAGTCATAGTTTTAAGCACGGCGACCTTAACTGATTTCTTCGCTGTGTCGTTAGCTTTTGTGCGAGTCTTTATCAGGCTTCGTTGTTTTGGTTGTTCAGGCATTAACACAGGGGCTCGGTTACGAGTTTCTCTCTGTGGCCTGTATCCTAACGTAGCATCATCGTCATCACTTTCATTTGGCTTTGCTGGTTCAGAAATTTCATCCAGTGCTGCTTGTTTTACTGCGGCCACTGGAAATCCTGCATTATCACAACAATCTTCGAGAGCAGATATGTAATTATTGCCAGTTTGAAGTTTTCCTTGTAACTGATCAATTTTTGTTGCCATTTCTTCACGCTGTCTAGCCCACTCTAGTTGCTCGTATGAGACCGCTTCGACTTTTGTTCTTAACTTTTGTAATACGTCAGATCGCAATCTTTCAATTTCTTTGATATTTGCTATCGTTCGTTCGTTCTCGACCATTGTCTTGAGATCGTTACGACGAAGCAAATAAACAATTGCAGCGGGGATTTTCTTGTATTTTGATTCAGATGATAGTTGTGCGCCCATAGCAGTATACCAAGATATAATTTTGTTGTTACTCCATTTCAGGCCCAATCCTTTATCGCTTAATCGAACGAGGAGATCTTGTAGTTGTACGCCTAAGATTGCCATAATTTCCTCATCTGCACTGCTGCTGTTATTTACCTGAAAAGTCATGTTTCACGTCTAATTCTTACACAATATCGGATTTCTACGGTTCCGATCTATAGTGGGCATACCGCTATATAGAGTTGCAAATAAACTTTCCCTCAACAATTCTAAAAGGCAAAGAAGGTTTACTTACTCATTCTCTGGTCAGAGGGTCAGCTTTAATCCATTCACAAGATCAACAGAACAGCTGAAAAAAGAGAAGCTCAAATCTCTTGTTGATTTTAAATCCAATACTTTGCTGAAAATACGTTGCTCGTCTGAGTCGCAAGTTCTCACATCACGTCGGGGTCACCAACTGTAAGACAGCATGAATTCGCACCAAGGATCGGTAGCGAACCGCGGTGAAGGCCGCACGCGTTCAGTGTTTCAGCTGGATGGAATGGATTTGATTATAATATTCTTTATCTGACTCCATTTATCACAGTTGTCGCATTTAGAAGAGAATCCCAACCGGTTGTTTGGTCATCTATATTTGATAGTTAATCATACATTTAATCGTTCCGTTTTAACCCTTTGTTGCAATTATACCGTTCCACATTGGAGATAGTTAATAATTACAGATTAATTCAGAAAGGATCAAAATGTAACAATTTATTAACAATCAAGTAAATGTAAAATGTCAATTACATCATAGACATAAATCTCTTTTAAAAGGAAACACAAATTCTAGTTATGGTTACACTTAAAATAGTTTCAAATAGATGTAAACATAAACCCTTAATTATGCTCAGTAGGCCTCTGCCTAGAATGTTACCTGTGAGATAGAGAGAGAGAGAGAGAGCTAAAGAGCAGCTCTCTAGAGAAAGCCAGAGAATCCAAAAAAGAGCGAGCTACAGTTGAAATCCTCTTTTATCCTCTTCCCTGATGTCACCAAATTCAAATCTGACTCTTTTAAAACTGACCAATCAGACCAAACCGTAAGACGTTTGAAAATAACCAATCAGACAAAACTTCCCCCATTGTATCAAAGGTGCGAAAACCATTTTGCCAGCCAGCCATTCTTTTGTTCTTCTAACTCCAACTGGCCCTTCTGATGGCGTTAAGGGGGGGGGGGGGGTTGAGTCAATTTCAAATATCTTGATCACGACGATGGCTGCTAACAGCAAAGCAGATGATTTTGTTCTATTTCAAATATCTTTGATTATTTTCCACCTTACACAGTAAATAAACAGACAGTATTGAGAGAACTAACACTGTTTTCCAGTATTTCCTCTGTGAACATGCGCTAAATGGAGGTCTGACAACTTTGTTGCTTTTGGCAGTTTTGTTCCTTTTTTCAGATTTAAAAAAGTTTAAAACGTCTAGAGATAGAGAAGGCTTTACTGGTTCTGCGGTGCCATTGCTCTCACTGATTCTCTGAAAGATGGGTAATAGTTAGGCTGCGCTTATTTAACTTTAATAGTGTTAAAAAAATGCAGGCGTCCATGCTTTCTCTGTCCATGCAATAAATGCACATCCTTCAATGAGTGCGGATTTCTAGCGTATATTTACTTTAACTTCTTAGGTAATATCTATGGTTTGACCAAGCGGCAACCTCCCCCAGTTTCTCTTGAAGCCAATACAGAAGTGACTTAAACTGCAATTCATCGAATGGCCGCTAGAGACAGGCTCCAGAAGGGAGCAGAATCTCATTGAGCCCCATGTTAAAATGCCCAACTTTACAGCAAAATAAAACATGTTTACAGCCTGGGACAAATTGTGGTTTTGGTCTATATGGCTAATTTTGCCCTTCATGACAACTGTGAGGGGGGTGAATTTTTTAAAACTCATTCGTTTACATTATATAAAGCCTTAAAGTTCTGCATAATTAAGGGCGTGGCCACTTTGAGTGACAGGTGGATAGCCATTTATCTGCTGTCTGTTAGTCATCGCATCACCTCAGCTCCACCCACGTCCCGCCTTTTTGCCCATTTTCTGTTATCCGGGAGTGACGCGCGATGACGCGCTGCCAAGATGGCAACGGCCAGCTCGACCCTACTTTACGCTTCAAAACTGCTCTTCAGAAACCTATGGGTGACGTCACGGACACTATGTCCATATTTTTTTTACAGTCTATGGGTTTGACCCATATCAGAGGCAGCCAAAATCAGAATTTGAATGGACTTAATAAAGCTCTACGTGCGATGCTGACTGATATGCATTCGCGTGAATCACTGTCACACGCACAGAGAAATATGGTAAGTTACTGCATAATAAATTTAACAAGCCGAATAATACAGCATCAAGATACACATTTTTAGCTATGTCTTTTAACTATTATAGTATTTTAACTATTGGCTTTGCATCGTCAAGTCAGCTGACACTTTACTTTTGCGCAAGGCCCTGTGTGGTTGCACACTTGGCACAGCCCATGTGTCGGTACTGATCACACAGAAAGCTGATCATCATGATATTAAACAGACTCTTATCAGGGGTTTATGACCAATATACATGTCAGAGTCATTTTTAAACTTCAGATTCAGTCATTTTAACTCAGTTTAATGGTGAGTGTGTCTCTCCTAAAGACCCTGCTGGAGCGCCAACTAGTGACTGAACATGGAAAAACAACTTTCATGTATTTTAGAGTCAAAGGACTTAAAACTGACATGTGGAAACTTATTTTTTCAAGATATATTAAATATTCAATAATTCAACAATCTGTTGAAATATAGTTATGTGATTTTTGATGTGATCATCATCACTAGAATCTCCTGTGAAAACTGTCAGTATATTATTCTGTGATCTGTGTTTGATCAGAACATATCAACAGGGCTCAGTTAAAATGCTTGGTTAAAAACATTCAATAAAGATATTCTATAATGATATTACGCAGTGCCTGAAAATAGTCCCCATCACACTCCTTGTGCAAGCAGGTTGTCACATTGGTTATGTTGACGGAAGTTAGCCTATTTTCAGGTGGTGTGTAATATCATTGCGCCGCTGCACTCATGGTATGGCAGCAAAAGTTCCTTAATTATGAGAGGAATGAGAGTATAGTTCCTAGCCATATCGGCCAAGAAAAATCACAACTTTTCATTTTCCGTCGGTCTTAGTACACGATGTAACTACAGAAGAGTCAAGTTTTGAATAGGAAAAATATTTTTTGAGCGAGATGCTAACAGTCTAATCAGATTCAATGATCTATGCTAAGCTTAGCTAAAAGTGCTACCACCAGACTCGGAGATCGGCTGAATGGATTTGTACCTGCTGTTGTGATACTTTTGGAGCTGTGATCCGATTGGTCGTCGCTGCAGTGGTGGGCGTGGCTGTTGTTGCTGTGCTGTTTTATGACATCAGATCTACAAGAAGTGAAGAACACAGAAGAGACGTCAGCATCAGACCCATAGAGTGAAATCAGACCAATGGTGGAGAAGCCACCCAAGAAGGTGAAGATCCAGGCATTCTTGCTGAAGGTGTCTGTTTAATCCCCAAAAGATAAAACATACATTAATGCTTGCACAGCATTATTTATTGCACTCATTGGCTATTTATTGATCAAATCTGCACAGAATGAGGTTGACTAATCAATTTTGTAACTTGTGCAAATTTTTTTATAAAAACACAAATGATGGCAAGAATGATATCATACGTTTAGTTTCTGTTGGACCCTTAAAATTGATTTTCAAAGTTAACTACATGACATATATATATATTTTCTCCCACACTACTTGATCCACAACAATCTGATGGGCTATTTTGCACTGTAAAATCGTTTCCCCCAATAAGAATCCTTGGTAAAGTTACACTGAATTATTTAATGTAAATTAGTCACAAACGCTAACACACAGTAGGATTTTTCGAAGCGGTAGCATGGATCGATAGATATATAGCTATAATTTTGCGCTACAGTAGGAAAATCTGACAAGGTAGGACAAATCAACAGAACACCATAATTTCTCCTCTTGGGTTTTAGGTATGGGAAGGAAAAAAATTCCACCCCTCGTCCAAACTTTTAGGATACCGGGTATCAGATTTGCACAATCCATAAGCACAAAGCTTCGGCATGTTTCCCTCGCTCGAAAGCTTGACAGACCTTCAGGCGTGGCTTAGCGAAGGGGTCAATTGTGTTAAAACAAGCCAGCATTTTTTAGAGTGTGGGATGAGTCGGTTTATTATGTTGAGTGAACTAAACAAGAATGCTCTAAACATGTTTCTATCAAAAGTTTTCTTGTTGACCTTACTTAAGGTGATCTTCACACAGAACATGGTATACACAGTAAGTTCACTTCATTAGAACTAAACATATTTAAAGAGAAGAAAGCGTTGTTCTTAATTCATGGGATCCAGGCTTTAAAAAGCTCAATTGTTAAATTATTATCCTTTGTAATTGCTCTAATGAAAAGTTTCCATAGTTCTTGTGTAAAATCCAAAGTTTAACTGTAGTTATTAGTAAGATCATGTTAATCACGTGTAGAGTCATGCTTCTTATATTGTTGTTCCAAATGTACTTTTATTTGTTTTGTGTCATTTAAAGGTTCTGTGAAGGAGTGTTTTGAATGTTAATGTGATATTAAATCAAGGTCAAACATTAGCCCGGTTAATAATATAATATTGATTTTATGGCATAGCTTTCGAGCAGTGTTTTTGTTTTATTTATGTTTGCATTATTTGTGTCAGTGCTGTGTGTCTGTTGGTACAGTGAACCTGCTGGAGGTCCACCTAGTGGATGAACATGTGATTTCACCAACAGCTCTCTCTCACTGTGATATTTTAAATCAGGGGTTCTCAACTCTGACCCTCGAGATCCACTGTCCTGCAGAGTTCAGCTCCAACCCTGATCAGACACACGTGAACAAGCTAATCAATGTCTGCAGGATTACTAGAAACTTACAGACAGCTGAGTTTGATCAAGGCTGGAGCTAAACTGAACCCTGACAGGTGCCTGACCATCAAGGTGTTATCCAGCCCTCTCATCACCACCCAATCAAACAGCTTATCAAGAAGTGACAGAACCACTGATCTATATAAATGACTGGATAGCTCATCGCGTTCTAAACTGTCATCAGGCGGTGAAGCCACCGGAAGTGCTCGAGCGGCCATCTTACTATTCCCTACCAGCAGAGGGCATCATTGACGTACAGCCAAAACATTGACCTAAAATCACACGATTTGCAGCATCTCAGTCTCACAGGATCAGCTTTACGATATATGTATGTAAATTAATAGTAACTTCAGATGTTATCTGTAATGTTTATGGTCTTTTCGGAGAGGATGAGTCATATAATAAAATCGTTAATGTGGGTGTGTCTGCACACTGCCGACACAGGTAACGTAATGTTAACGTAACTGAACTAACACAAACATATTTCTTTATGTATGCAATTATGGAGGACATATTCATTATTAACGTATATCTGTGTTTAGCTGCAGAAATTGAATAGCTTATACAATATTAATACAAGCCTCTATATTGCACTATATTGTATTACAATTCAAAGTTTGCCATGCATCATCTCGGAAATAAAGTAGTCCGCGTTATTATGTGTGTATTTTATTTCCTGATTGAGCAACGTCTATTTCAGACTCTTAAAGACAGCGCAAATTTGTGCGTTACAGTTTCCACATGAGTTGCCATGTATGGCCATATACAATAAATGTTATATGAGTATAAGTATTTCATATAAGTGTTTTGTATGCCATATTGTTGAATTACATATTTATTTAATCATCATTTAAATCATTAACTGCTTCAAAATGCATGCTGTTAACGAAATCATTGTTGAAACATTTGCAGTTAGTCTACTGTATGAATAAAAACAATACTACAGCACAACATAAATGCATAAACGCAACAGTACAAGGCGATTTCAGGTTACAAGGCATAAATCTTTTTTTCCGATTTCAAAATGCACGCTTTGACAGTTGACAGTAATACATGCACAGAAGGGCCTAGTCCGCCCGCCGAGCTGATGTTCACTACTGTAATGAATATAAACATAACTTTTTAATCAGCTGGGGAAAATCCTGACTATAAACAGGACGTTTGTGTTGTAATAATGTTCGGGGAGACTTCAGATATAAAAACGGTGTCTCCTTAGGCAATGTTTTCTCAGTAATATCATATAATTCATTCAAAAGAACGCGTGAGCTGACTAGGGAATACCAACATGGCGGCGCGGCGGCTTCACTTTTTATGACGTCATGAGCAATCCAGTCATTTATATAGATCAGTGGACAGAACCCTGACAACTTTAGCCTCTGTCTGTACAATGTTAAATAAAGATGGTTTTACATATTATTTGAATATATTATTCGGCCTCATTCTTGACCTCTGAATAAATATTAGCAAACATCAAAACATAATACATTTGTACAATCATTCATCTCTTGCAGCACGAATAAGGAAATCTACTATAAAACTGTTATACAGTCTTATAGCTTTCACATGAGCACCCAACAATATAACCACTGAGAATAACAGATTTATACACTGACAAAAGCATCTTGTAATAACAAAATCACTTCATATTACTTCTGGATTCTGCAGTTACTTATATTCATTTAGCAGACACTATTATCTAAAAAATTATTTATTAATTAGTGAATTCATATTCAAACCTTGTGTTTTAAAAGGTGACAAACATTAATCTCATCATGGCCGCGGGTGTTTCTGTTGTTAAACAGTTCTAGGAAGATGTTGACGACAGGGGTGGGAAAAAAAACGTTGAGTGTGAAAGGCGATGAGGAGAAGAAAACAATTGACAACAGGCGCATGTGGTCACGAAAACAAATGTGCGAACTTTAGTCATTTCAGTTTATATTCCACTCTGCTCTTAGTTTGATCTTTATCTCTCATATCGACTATTTTAGCACATGTTTGCATTCATGGTTGTTGAACCCCATGAGTTTTTTGACATATACTGATCTTCAGATGTTTGGCCTGATCAAGTCTCTCATTGTCCTTCAGCTGTTAAAATCATTGTTTAGTTTAGTTCGGTTTTGGTCTCCACAAACCATAATGGATCTCAGAGCAACTAAACCATCACCATCAGCTGCATTTGTCTCTGAATCAGCACATCAAACGCTTTACAGCAAGAGACGAGTTCAATACAACAATCTGAATGATTTACATCAATAGAACATGTATTTGTGCAAATATAGTGAGTGATCAATTGAGCTCAGATGAGAGAGAAGAGCTGTAAGTGCAGAGACACTTTAACCTTTAAACACACTGTGGTTTAATGCGCTTCAGATTAAAAATAAATTCTGATAAGCAGAACTACTCGAAACTGAAGCTGTCAGGAGCTAAAGTGTCAAAAAAATGTGGATGTGACCAGTGCAGTGGAAAGTTTGTTCTTAATTATATATATATATATATATATATATATATATATATATATATATATATATATATATATATATATATATATATATATATATATATATATATATATATATATATATATATATATAATGTTTTAATATGTTCATGACATCAGACTTTTCTTCTGAAATGTCAGCGCCGTTCTTGGAAATGAATGAGACTCTGAACATGATCGACATTTCTGTCTTGAAAAATAGATTCGGATGAATCCATATGACTCACTTCTGCAGTATTACTGTATTAAACATAAATATTTTTAGTTCTAATAACATTAGTATTTTATGAGAATTTTTAATAATTTAAAATAGATTTTCAACATGTTTAATGTGATCCTGAAGTCACTGTGTGATTAATGTAGACTAAAGGTCAAAATGACAAACATCACACACAGGCCTGTCGTAAGGGGGGTGTGAGGCCCTGTGCGAACGTGATGTGCGCGGCCCGGGGGTATAGCCTATTAACGGGGGTCTACTGTTGCTATAGTGACAAACAATTTGTTGTTTATGTGGAAATTTAAGGAAATATATTCAGTTTAACTGCATTAGGTTCAAGAAGTTAAACTGTGTCTGAACTGCGCAGTGCACACATTTTGACACTTAAATTATGTTCTAAATTATGAATGGGTCAAACGCGTTTGCCAAACGGCCTGAATCCACTTGAATGAGTTTGGACTGCTCTCTCACTGAATCAGAGGAAGAGATTTCTCAGTCAGTAAATAAACAGACAGTATTGAGAGAACTAACACTGTTTATTTCCTCTGTGAACATGCGCTAAATGGAGGTCTGACAACTTTGTTGCTTTTTGCAGTTTTGTTGCTTTTTTCAGATTTAAAAAAGTTTAAAACGTCTAGAGATAGAGAAGGCTTTACTGGTTCTGCGGTGCCACTGCTCTCACTGATGCTCTGAAAGATGGGTAATAGTTAGGCTGCGCTTATTTAACTTTAATAGTGTTAAATAAATGCAGGCGTCCATGCTTTCTCTGTCCATGCAATAAATGCACATCCTTCAATGAGTGCGGATTTCTAGCGTATATTTACTTGAACTTCTAAGGTAATATCTATGGTTTGACCAAGCGGCAACCTCCCCCAGTTTCTCTTGAATCCAATACAGAAGTGACTTAAACTGCAATTCATCGATTGGCCGCCAGAGGTGGAAAGAGTAACAAAATATTCTACTCAAGTAAAAGTACTATTAGTTCAATGAAATTTTACTTAAGTACAAGTAAAAGTACTGATCTAAAAATGTACTCAAGTAAAAGTAAAAAGTAGTTAATTTAAAATGTACTCAGAGTAAAAGTTACTGAGTTACTTTTTTTAACAGCGGGGTGGGGGACTCTCCCGTGTAGGGTTGTAATAGAATGAGATTTTCACGATATGAAAACATCAGTTTCACAGCATCACGGTATTAATTATTTAATAAATAAACTGTATTATTATTAAAGGGTTAGTTCACCCAAAAATGAAAATTATGTCATTAATTACTCACCCTCATGTCGTTGGACACCCGTAAGACCTCCGTTCATATTCGGAACACAAATGAAGATATTTTAGTGTAAAGCTGATGCTGAGAAAGGCTTCACACAGGCCTCCATTGGCATTCAGTACATTGACACTTCCAAGATCCATGAAAGGCACTTAAAACGTCGTTACAAAGTCTATCTCACCACAGTGGCTCTACAATAATCATACAATGCGACGACAATAGTTTTTGTGCGCAAAAAAAAATCAAAATAACACCTTTATCCAACTTGTTCTCGACTTCCGTGTATGCCTCCACGACGCATGCGCGAGAATATGACGCAGATCCGGCGTTCGGACATATGACCCAGAAGCGATTTGTTTACGAGCAGAGGAAGACGCGTGTGTCTAAGCTGTTGGATTCTACATTGATCGTGCTTTAGGTCTCGGCGTAGTGCTCAAAATGGAGCTTAAGTGTGTATTTCATCGATTCCCGAACACCGGCGCTACGTCATATTCTCGCGCATGCGTCGTGGAGGCGCACACGGAAGACAAGAACAAGTTGGATAAAGGTGTTATTTTGATTTTTTTTTGCGCACAAAAACTATTGTCGTCGCATTGTATGATTATTGTAGAGCCACTGTGGTGAGATAGACTTTGTAACGACGTTTTAAGTGCCTTTCATGGATCTTGGAAGTGTCAATGTACTGAATGCCAATGGAGGCCTGTGTGAAGCCTTTCTCAGCATCAGCTTTCAACTAAAATATCTTCATTTGTGTTCCGAATATGAACGGAGGTCTTACGGGTGTCCAACGACATGAGGGTGAGTAATTAATGACAGAATTTTCATTTTTGGGTGAACTAACCCTTTAAGTTATGGTTATTATTATCACCAGTTAAAATGGCATTAAATTAATGAAAATTTTGTTTTGTTTTTTGGTTGAACAAATGCTTTATTATAACAAACTTGAAACCATTTTCTTTATTAAAATTTCAATAAAACATGTCTAATGAACTAAATAAATTATTATGAATTAGATTAACAACTTTAAGAATAATAAAGTCCTAAGAAATTTTTCTTTTTATGATTTAATACAAATAGATTACCAAAACGGTGGTAATCAAATACTTATCCTTCAATTTTTTGGGCAAAGCGCTGCTGTTTTACTAAATTAAACCATGGATTTAAAAATATATTCTTAAATAATATTTAAATTATGTAATATTATTATTGTTGTTATTATTATTATTTTGACAAGTATTCTTTAGGCCTACAATAGTAATATATTTCTGTCACAATTTCGTCTAGTTAAACCGTTTATTTTGACGGGTTTTAGTAAGGACCTATTTCAGGGAAGATCTGTTTCAGAGTGTATTTGATAATGGCTTTTAATCAAATAAAATGATGAAAATGTTCATTGGGGGTCTCAGATCAGCTCTGGAAATGTTCATACTGTATGTTCATGTCCAAATATGTTTTTTGAGACGTTAAACACCACGAGCATCGAGTAGGCTACTTAAGTATGTAGTAGACGAAACAGCGCTGCTCATTCACACAGAGACAGAAAAAGCAGATCATATAGGCTATTCATATAGCAGTGTTTTGAGCTTTAATATTCACAGACCATGTCGCGATTTGATTTATTGTACAGCTCTACTGTCGATGTATTCATTCATCCATCAGTTTGCGTGTTTTACGTGACATCTGCGTTATACTGTAATTCCGGGATTCACTGAAAAAATTCTGCCTTAAGTTATAAACGTACTTTTATCTGCACAGAGGGATGGTGTTCCCGAACATGTTCTATGTGTTTCCTCCTTTGCATCAACATTTTTTTTGCTAATTTGATATCCTCCAGGACAACACCCGGCTATTTTTTGTCTATATCCAAAGTATTTCCATACTATCCAGGGGTTCAGCTGCAGTCTGACGTCTGTCTTGTCTGTCCGTCTCCATCTTTTTGTGATTTTTGCGTTCATTCTCCCGCCCTTCAATTCAATGCAGTATTTTCTGGATTGCGTTTTTAACCCCCTTTGTATTATTTATTTTTACTCAGTAACGGGTGTGGTTTAAAATGTAGCGAAGTACAATACTTCAAACAAAACAGCACACGATTTATAAATCGAGGAAACAAATGAGTAAATCGCGTGGATGGTTGAGCAAATCGAGGGAACAAATTTGTACATTTTGCGCACAATTTACTTTTTTTTTCTTGCACGTCATGTGTGGGGCTCGATCCGTACATATTAACTAACACACTGCTTTAATCTATTTTACAAACAAATCTAAATTAGCATTTCAAATAATATCTATGCGTTACATAATGGCGTAGTTTTGCCTTGCGATTACGTAATGACGTCATAGCGCAATGACGTCACAACGTCATTTAGCAACTTTTAGCAACAACTCGATCTGCCTTTAGCAACTTCCCCTGAAAAGTTGTTGGCAACAGTGGTTTCTGGTGGGACACTCATTAGTGGCGCTCTCGGTGCTCCTAGCGTGTTAGTTGTGTTCCTTCTGTATTGCTGGCATTTTCATCAAATAATATATGTTGACTGCTTTGGTTAACCGAAATAATAATTCAAGACATGTTTGTATGATTGTTGTATTGGGATATTTCTGGAGGTGTGTACTTTAATTAACTGTATTTTTTAATTGTTTAAATGTAACTTATATGCTTCGATTAGCATTAGCCGGTGGATGCGCCCTGTTTTTCATGTAAACATGACTTATGTGTGTCTTTACAGGTATGTTTGGGCTTTCTTTTAAGTCCATATATGTTTAATTATATAAATATAAATAAAAGAACTAGCCTACAAATACTTTTTCTTTGTTTTTTGTACCAAGGGTGTAAAGGAATAAGGATTCTTAGTATATATGTTTATTCATTTTGATGAATGAATTGTTAGTGCATCATTGTGTCATGACTTTACTTCAAGGGGCATGGCATTACTGTCTCATGGTTAACTAACCATACACTAACATCAACTAATGGCTTGTTACCGTATGACTAAGTCATGACTTTACTTGAGGGGGCACATCATGATTAATTCATTATTAACTAACCACACACTAACATCAACTCATGGCTTGTTAATGCATCATTGTGTCATGACTTTACTTCAAGGGGCATGGCATTACTATCTCATGGTTAACTAACCACACACTAACATCAACTCATGGCTTGTTACTGTATGACTATGTCATGACTTTACTTGAGGGGGCACATAATGATTAATTCACTATTAACTACTTATCAAATTCAGCTCATGATTTATCATAAACTTACTATCAAATACACATGTAACTAGTATAACTAGTATTCAGCCCAGTTAAGAGAATGGAGGTACAGTATCATCACGGCCTGTGTCTGGGTGGAGAGAGAACTGTACGGATTCCAGCAGACGATCCCTCACTTCCTGACTTTACTGCATGTTTCCTGTTTGGTTATTTTTTGGTAACTGATATCTCAGGAACTGTTCTAAGTCACAGAAGGTTTAGTTTGATGGGAAAGAGAATATCACAAAACAGACTGACCTTTTGAGATAAAATATAGCAGATTTAGTATTTTCTATGTTTAATAAGGGTGATCAGTGAAAGTAATGAGAAACTATTCATGTGGCTTTCAGTAATATTTATGATGAAGCTTCTGATAAAAATGGTTTAAATTATGACAATAATAAATTTTAAAATGTATTTCAAAGTCAAAATATGTGTTATTCATTCTTAGAAAGCCTGTTTGATTTAGTTTACTCATACATGTTAATTAATGCATTAATTATCAAACATGTACTAACATGTATTAATGCTGCTGTTATTCATGCATGAATCAATATATGACTCCTGTCTTAGTTCATGATAGCTCCTCATTTGTTCATGATTAGTTCATATCTTCACTAATCATGAGTTCATGTTGAATTAACTATTAATTAATGTATTAATACATGATTATTCATGTACTGTTATTGTAAAGTGTTACCCACATTTTTAGCTGTCTTTTAACTATTATAGTATTTTGAAGGACAAAAACATGAACTTTAACTATTGGCTTTGCATCATCAAGTCAGCTGACACTTTACTTTTGCGCAAGGCCCTGTGTGGTTGCACACTTGGCACAGCCCATGTGTCGGTACTGATCACACAGAAAGCTGATCATCATGATATTAAACGGACTCTTATCAGGGGTTTATGACCAATATACATGTCAGAGTCATTTTTAAACTTCAGATTCAGTCATTTTAACTCAGTTTAATGGTGAGTGTGTCTCTCCTAAAGACCCTGCTGGAGCGCCAACTAGTGACTAACATGGAAAAACAACATTCGAGTATTTTAGAGTCAAAGGACTTAAAACTGACATGTGGAAACTTATTTTTTCAAGATATATTAAATATTCAATAATTCAACAATCTGTTGAAATATAGTTATGTGATTTTTGATGTGATCATCATCACTAGAATCTCCTGTGAAAACTGTCAGTATATTATTCAGTGATCTGTGTTTGCTCAGAACATATCAACACACTTTATTATACTCTGATTAAATGTATTTAATATTTATCATAGTGAAGGTGATTGAAATCCTGTTTGCTCGATGCACACTGTTTACCTTTTTTCAATGATTATATGAAATCATGTCCTCATTTCAGCAGCACATATACTAAGATTAAATGGGTTCATGAAATCACACTTATGAAGCATAGAAATTTCTGATGACAAGTTTAACTAAAAGTTAATATTTAGTTATATTTAGTAATATATAAAAACATATTTCTTATAATAAGGCCCGAATTGATTAATGTACACCTTTTGCACTAAATAGATTTAAATAGTAATAAAAGTACAACTAGTTTGGTCATTAATAACCTACAAACTTATTTTAGAGTCTTAGTTCGTGTTCATGTTTGTTCTCTAGATGTGACAGATGAAGTGGAGTCAGTGTCAGTGATGGAGGGAGATTCTGTCACTTTACACACTGGTGTCACTGAAGTACAGAAATATTTGAGGATACGGTGAATGTTTGGAAGCACAAATAGCTCAAATCAGCAGACTCACGCAAACCAGCTCTACGTTTGGTGGTCCTGATGGGAGATTCAGAGACTGAAGCCAGATCAAACCGGATCTCTGACCATCACAAACACCAGAACCACAGACTCTGGACTATATGATCTATCACTTACCAGAGGAGAGACCACATACAGGAGAGTCAATATCAAAGTCTTTGGTGAGTAGAGAATGTGTAAATTGCATTCACTTCACTATTCACTAGGGATGCAACAATACAGTTAGTCTACGGTTCAAAGTCCTCGGTTTTTAAACCACTGTTTTCGGGTCGGTTCGGTTCGGTTCTGATGGCTTGTCACATCAGTTTTTTGCTATTCTATTCTTAAAGATAGGGTAGGTAGGATTTGGTTAAAAAACTGTTTTTCCAAATTTGTTTAAAATTTCTTTATATATCAATACATAATTAAAATGTAAGTACTCAGAAAAAGAAAGTATAAAAATTGAGTGTCTGTAGACCTCTCACGACTGTTTTAAAGACAGCTCATCATTTCCATTCACTCCACCTTCTCCCTTCTGGGCTCTTTCCAAAGCCACGCCCCCAAAACACATGAACGCACCACGCCGACCGTCAGCTGAAAGACGCATTATTTACCCGAGACGAGAGGAGAAGAAGTGCATGTAGTGACATCATGTCAGAATCACATGTAATAAAAAATAAACAAATAAGATGTCTTTTAGTACTCACTCTCAAGCTAGAATAACGATACTGGTAAAGTTTAAAATACACACACAACACAGTGTCTACGACACACACAGATACAAGATAAAAACATCAACATAAACATTGATAGAGAATATAAAAACAAACCAAGGGCCGAAATAAACGTGCAGGTAAAGTTCCCGGTGAACATGGTAAAAGAGTTTAGACAGAGGGTAGTATCTAAAGCTAACTTAGTTCTAAAAAAGTTCCTGGATGCGGTGTACTAGCTTTTACACATGCATTTTGTTATCTAAAGTTACATTTTGCGAAATTCAACACGACAGCGATCAACTCGAGCTAAGCATATTGAGTATTTATCATCTCTACTAATGGTTCGCTAAGTGTATAACATTGTAACTTTATGCTAAGTAATGTTATGTTAGCTATATTAGGCAGCTACGTGTGCTAGTGAGACATGCTTCATGAAAACATAAACCAAAAAAATTTATAATCAAAATGAAAGATTACCTGTCCAGCAGAAATACAGCCTCTTGAACTCCTAAAATTAAACGGGTGCGCCAGGGTTGCCAGGTTTTCTCAACAAAATCCGCCCAATTGCTACTCAAAACTAGCCCAAAACAAGCCCAATCGTGTTTCTCCGGTAAAAATCGCGTTTGGGGGGTAAAATATGTGTCTTTTTGGTAGGGCTGCCTGCTAAAATTCGCAAATTCCGGGGCAAAATATCACATAATTGGGGTCGCTTCAACCGCGGACATGAAAAACAGCCCGCGGCAACAGTGTTTGAAGTAGCCCGACTTGGCAACACTGGGGTGCGCGCATGTGGGCAGATCCTGTAGCAAAAGCGGCGGTAGCCATGGTAGCGAGAGAGAGTGACAGTCGCCCAAGCCAATCACTTGTTTCGGCCCGAACGAAAATAATGAGCGGTGTTTATTGCAGATTAAAAAGTCTAGAGTCACTCGATTTTTATACTCTCTTTTTCAGAGTACTTAAATTTTAATTATGTATTGACATATAAAGAAAGTTTAAACAAATTTGGACAAAAGTGTTTTAGATCATTCTTACCTACCCTACCTTTAAGCGACAGGAACAGAAAGAGGTTAAGGAGAAAAAAATTATACTTTATTTTACTTAGAAGACTTGAAAAACCTTACTTAAACTTAAAACTTTACTTAAAAAAACCCTTGTACACATTCCTAGTGTTGTATAATATAAAATAAATATATATAAAGATTAACATTGGCAGCTCAGAACTGTATAGCAGCATTTAAGTATGAAATTGAATGAATAAATGTAAAAACACTACACTACATAGACTTCACTATAAAATATACATTGATTCTGTCACGAACCACACACGGGAAACAGGGGTTAGATCCAATAGCAGTTTTATTGGGATATTCCGTAACGTAATCCAGTCCCAACAGGGGTCAACAACATCCAATTAAGCAATCCAAAACACAAGACCAGAACAGGTAAGAAAACAGACCACAGAAGTGGCGTGATAAATACAAGGACTCCGTAACAAACACTAAAACAGACAGGGTATAAATACACACAGAACTAACAATCATGATGGGGAACAGCTGGGAACAATGACAGTGATGAGTGCAGACAAGGATTGTGGGAAATGCAGTTCCAGAATGAACGGTGACAATAAGAGAGAGACCTCTAGTGGACCCCCGGGGAAACACAAACCAGACACTGTGACAGATTCTTATTAAATTTACTGTATTAAAGTTTTTCAGTCAAGAGCAGCGACTGATTTTCTCTTTGTCTTTTGTTGTTTTATTAATAGTTCACTCAAAATTAAAATTCTATCATCGATTACTCACGCTCAAGTTGTTTTAAACATGAATAAAGTTCTTTCTTCTGTTGGACATAAAATATATTTTGAAGAATGTTGGAAACCAAACAGTTGCTGGTCCCCATTGTAGGAAATGATAATATCAATTGCTACCATCAACTGTCTGTGTTCAACAGAAGAAATGAATACAGGTTTGGAACAACATTAGAGTGAGTATATTTTAGAGGTGAACTGTCGCTTTAAGGACAAGCGGCAGGCTGCGGCTGTCAATTTAAGACCTGCATGCATCTAATATACAGACACACGCCGATTTTACTTTCTCTTTAGACATAACCGACTGTGTTTAGGTAAACCTTGTGTGTATTTGACAGTGTTAGCGCAGTAAGACTACTTCCAGTAATCACGTGTTTGACAGGCTTTTAGTGAGTGCGCTCGGAAAAGCGCATGTGGATAAGCACGCGAATGAAACGTTAAACCGGCAAAGCTTTAAAACGCATGCAAATAATGAACTTTCGTGATTGTGAATAACTATAGTGTTCCGTGAGTATACCTCTACCACTAACGTGTGATGTGAATGTATGTTGCGTTGTTCAGTATTGGGAAGAAGGCTAATGATAGAATGTGTAGAAAAATAATTATTTAAATGCAAAACTGATATATTAATATTGCAATTCACAAACGGTTCAATATTATATTAAGAATTGTGGCATCCCTACTATTCACACGTTTAAACCATAGTAGAAAAAAATACTGTAGTAATGAATGGGGCTCAGGATCTGCTTGGTTAAAAACATTAAATAAAGATATTCTATAATGATATTACGCAGTGACTGAAAATAGTCCCCAGCACACTCCTTGTGCAAGCAGGTTGTCACATTGGTTATGTTGACGTAAGTTAGCCTATTTTCAGGTGCTGTGTAATATCATTGCGCTGCTGCACTCATGGGACGGCAGCAAAAGTTCCTTAATTATGAGAGGAATGAGAGTATAGTTCCTAGCCATATCGGCCTAGAAAATCACAACTTTTCATTTTCCGTTGGTCTTAGTACACAATGTAACTACAGAAGAGGCAAGTTTTAAATAGGAAAAATATTTTTTGAGCGAGATGCTAACAGTCTAATCAGATTCAATGATCTATGCTAAGCTTAGCTAAAAGTGCTACCACCAGACCCGGAGATCGGCTGAATGGATTTGACAACGTTAAAAATCAACTGTTTAACTCTAGGGGAGTTGGAAAATGAGCCTATTTTCAAAAAAAAGTGGCGTGTTCCTTAAACCAGTACAGCTAATGTTATTTGGCTAAGCAAGGAAAGTGTGCGTGTTCCAATGGATGCTTGAGCACATAATTACCCACAAATCCTGCACCTATAAGTCTGTTTGAAAGAGACCTAAATGCACAATTCTCATTCAGTGCTCTTTTTTTCAGACTGTACCTGCTGTTGTGATACTTTTGAAGCTTTGATCCGATTGGCCGTCGCTGCAGTGGTGGGCGTGGCTGTTGTTGCTGTGCTGGTTTATGACATCAGATCTACAAGAAGTGAAGAACAAGGAAGAGACGTCAGCATCAGACCCATAGAGTGAAGTCAGACCAATGGTTTGAGTTCACAAGAAGGTGGAGATCCAGATATTCTTGCTGAAGGTGTCTGTTTAATCCACAAAAGGCAAAACATACATTAATGCTTGCAATGTTTGCACTCATTGGCTATTTATTGATCAAATCGGCACAGAATGAGGTTGACTAATCAATTTTGTAACTTGTGCAAAAAAAATTATGAAAACACAAATGATGGCAAGAATGATATCATACGTTTAGTTTCTGTTGGACCCTTAAAATTGATTTTCAAAGTTAAATACATGACATGAACATCATTTGTCTCTTTAAACCAGAGGCACACAGTTTCAATCGGGCAAATAAGTTGCACAAGCACATATAGCTCAACACATCAACACGTCTCATGTCCCAAATTTGACCCAAAATTTACCCTTCGCTAAACCCTGCCCTCCTTAGTTACTGTTGCTACGTCTGGTGAAATATCTAAGAGAGCAAGACAAAAGGGACTGCATGTATGTATGTATATATATATATATATAATACTAGGGCTGTAACGATTTGACCAAAAATAAAAACCTCGATTAATTGAACATTTTACCTCGATTACGATTAATGAACGATTATTTTGCTCTTTTTTTTATTTCTTTTTTTGCTTTCCATTTTTTGCCCTCATAAGGTTTTTGAGTAAGTTCCTGATAAGGTTTTTACAGTAAATATTTTATACGTGTTCGTTTGTCACAATATATCAGGCATTAGTTCAACATAATACACATCTGATGGTCTAAAATCGCTCCAAAGTTCAAATTGGCAGGCCTTAAAACACATATAAATGACAAAGCTTTGTGAGGACGCAGGTGAATCTGCCTTCAGGGCGTGCTCAAAGACGCGATACGGCTCAACTCTCCGTGTAACAGAAAGAAGCTGAGCACTGAACCGATAAGTTTTCCGTATTGTTGTTTTTGAATAGTGCACAGTCGCTTTAAATGTTCAAGCTTTTAAACGCATTTACTTGACAAACTTTATGAGGACGAAAGTGAAAACGATCTGGCTTCGGGGCTTGCGCGCGCCGTGTGTGTGTGTGTGTCGCAGCGCGTAGGCTATAAGAAGAATGGCAATTAACTTACCAGTATAAACTGTGTAAAACTAACATGCAGTTACTATAGTGATTCTGGGCATCTATAAACAAAGATAACTGCTCCGGCATCTCTCTGTGTGCCTGCAAACTGCACTTGATGTGACTGATGGGGCGGAGTCATGTGACTAAAACCGAAATAACCGACATGGGAAAAATATGTCGGTTACAGGTTCTGAATTTCGGTTTCAATTATTTTTCGATTAATCGTACAGCCCTATATAATACACACACACACACATACATATACATTATATATATATATATATATATTCTCCCACACTACTTGATCCACAACAATCTGATGGGCTATTTTGCACTGTAAAATCGTTTTCCCCAATAAGAATCCTTGGTAAAGTTACACTGAATTATTTAATGTAAGTTAGTCACAAACGCTAACACACAGTAGGATTTTTCGAAGCGGTAGCATGGATCGATAGATATATAGCTATAATTTTGCGCTACAGTAGGAAAATCTGACAAGGTAGGACAAATCGACAGAACACCATCATTTCTCCTCTTGGGTTTTAGGTTTGGAGAAGGGAAAAAATTCCACCCCCTGTCCAAACTTTTAGGATACCGGGTATCAGATTTGCACAATCCATAAGCAGAACGCTTCGGCATGTTTCCCTCGCTCGAAAGCTTGACAGACCTTCCGCGCCTAGTTACGGTTGCTAAGCCACAATTGGCCAGTGGCGGTTTTCGGGCGTGGCTTAGCGAAGGGGTCAATTGTGTTAAAACAACGCATTATTTTTTAGAGTGTGGGATGAGTCGGTTTATTATCTTGAGTGAACTAAACAAGAATGCTCTAAACATGTTGCTAACAAAAGTTTTCTTGTTGACCTTACTTAAGGTGATCTTCACACAGAACATGGTATACACAGTAAGTTCACTTCATTAGAACTAAACATATTTAAAGAGAAGAAAGCGTTGTCCTTAATTCATGGGATCCAGGCTTTAAAAAGCTCAATTGTTAAATGATTATCCTTTGTAATTGCTCTAATGAAAAGTTTCCATAGTTCTTGTGTAAAATCCAAAGTTCAACTGTAGTTATTAGTAAGATCATGTTAATCACATGTAGAGTCATGCTTCTTATATTGTTGTTCCAAATGTACTTTTATTTGTTTTGTGTCATTTAAAGGTTCTGTGAAGGAGTGTTTTGAATGTTAATGTGATATTAAATCAAGGTCAAACATTAGCCTAGTTAATAATATAATATTGATTTTGTCATAGCTTTTGAGCAGTGTTTTTGTTTTATTTATGTTTGCATTATTTGTGTCAGTGCTGTGTGTCTCTGTTGGTACAGTGAACCTGCTGGAGGTCCACCTAGTGGATGAACATGTGATTTCACCAACAGCTCTCTCTCACTGTGATAGTTTAAATCAGGGGTTCTCAACTCTGACCCTCGAGATCCACTGTCCTGCAGAGTTCAGCTCCAACCCTGATCAGACACACGTGAACAAGCTAATCAATGTCTTCAGGATTACTAGAAACTTACAGACAGCTGAGTTTGATCAAGGCTGGAGCTAAACTGAACCCTGACACTAGGGCCAGGGCGACGTACATCGCGTTCAGGAAGCAGAGTCCTCCCTGGACTCTGGTCGCGGGCTGGAGTCATCACTGGATGCTGGTCAGGGGCTGGAGCCATCACTGGACGCTGGTCAGAGGCTGGAGCCTTCACTGGATGCTGGTCAGAGGCTGGAGTCATCACTGGATGCTGGTCAGGGGCTGGAGCCTTCACTGGATGCTGGTCAGGGGTTGGAGCCATCACTGGACGCTGGTCAGGGGCTGGAGCCTTCACTGGACGCTGGTCAGGGGCTGGAGCCTTCACTGGATGCTGGTCAGGGGTTGGAGCCATCACTGGACGCTGGTCAGGGGCTGGAGCCTTCACTGGATGCTGGTCAGGGGCTGGAGCCATCACTGGACAATGGTCCGGAACTGGCCACGGCAGGGCAATGCAATTGGGCAGCTCTGGCAGAGCAAGGAGTCTGGGCGGCGTGGAGGGCCAGGCGCATGGACAGCGCGGGCAGGGCAAGGTGCCTGACCATCAAGATGTTATCCAGCCCTCTCCTCACCACCCAATCGAACGGCTTATCAAGAAGTGACAGAACCCTGACAACTTTAGCCTCTTTCTGTACAATGTTAAATAAAGATGGCTTTACATATTATTTGAATATATTATTCGGCCTCATTCTTGACCTCTGAATAAATATTAGCAAACATCACAACATAATGCATTTGTACGATCATTCATCTCTTACCGCATGAATAAGGAAATCTACTATAAAAAGTGTTATATGGTCTTATAGCTTTCACATGAGCCCCCAACAATATAACCACTGAGAATAACAGATCTATACACTGGCAAAAGCATCTTGTAATATAAAACAAAATTCTGGATTCTGCAGTTACTTATATTCATTTAGCAGACACTATTATCTAGAAAATAATATATTAATCAGTGTATTCATATTCAAACCTTGTGTTTTAAAAGGTGACAAACATTAATCTCATCATGGCCGCGGGTGTTTCTGTTGTTAAACAGTTCTAGGAAGATGTTGACGACAGGGGTGGGAAAAAAAACGTTGAGTGTGAAATGCGATGAGGAGAAGAAAAAAATTGACCACAGGCACATGTGGTCACGAAAACAAATGTGCGAACTTTAGTCATTTCAGTTTATATTCCACTCTGCTCTTAGTTTGATCTTTATCTTTCATAGCGACTATTTTAGCACATGTTTGCATTCATGGCTGTTGAACCCCATGAGTTTCAGATGTTTGGCCTGATCAAGTCTCTCATTGTCCTTCAGCTGTTAAAATCATTTAGTTTAGTTTAGTTCGGTTTTGGTCCAGTGGTTTTCTGCTCTCCACAAACCATAATGAATATCAGAGCAACTAAACCATCAGCATCAGCTGCATCAGTCTCTGAATCAACACATCAAACGCTTTACAGCAAGAGACGAGTTCAATACAACAATCTGAATGATTTACATCAATAGAACATGTATTTGTGCAAATATAGTGAGTGATCAATTGAGATCAGATGAGAGAGAAGAGCTGTAAGTGCAGAGACACTTTAACCTTTAAACACACTGTGGTTTAATGCGCTTCAGATTAAAAATAAATTCTGATAAGCAGAACTACTCGAAACTGAAGCTGTCAGGAGCTAAAGGTGTCAAAAATCTACAGTTACTTCTGCTTTTGTGCATGTGGACGTGTGAGAGAGAGATGAAGTGTGAAAACAGAGCAGAAACTGACCAGTGCAGTGGAAAGTTTGTTTATATAAATATATATACAGTCAACCCTGAAGTGATTCATACCCTTGGTAAATATGACCAAAGAATGCTGTAAAAATAAATCTGCGTTGTTAATCCTTTTGATCTTTTCTTTTAAAAATGTATAAAATTCTAACCTTCCATTGGAGAATAAGAATTTTAAATTGGGGGAAATCTCTTTATGAAATAAATGTTTTTCTCTAATACACATTGCTCATAATTAATCATACCCTTTTATTCAAACGTTTTGCAACCTCTTTTTGCCAAGATAACAGCTCTGAGTCTTCTTCTATAATGCCTGATGAGTTTGGAGAACACCTGACAAGAGATCAGAGATCATTCCTCCATACAGAATCTCTCCAGATCCTTCAGATTCCCAGATCCATGTTGGTGCTTCTTCTCTTCAGTTCACCACACTCATCTTCTATAGTGTTAAGGTCAGGGACTGGGATGGCCATGGCAGAAACTTGGTTTTGTACTCATTTTTGTGTTGATTTTGATGATCACTGTCCTGTTGGAAGATCCAACCACGGCCCATTCCAGGATCTTTGGAAGAAAGATAGGCCCACAACATTAAAGATACAGCAGAGTATTTCATTTTACACATGGGGTACTTTTTTATCCCTGTGTGCACCAAACCCATCTTGAGTGTTTGCTGACAAAAAGCTTTTTTTTTCCATCTGACCACAGAACCAAGTCCCGTCTAAAGTTCCAGTAGTGTCGTTACTTTTCAAACGTTCTATGGTCAGATGAAAAAACAAAAGCTTTTTGTCAGCAAACACTCAAGATGGGTTTGGTGCACACAGGGATAAAAAAGTACCCCATGTGTAAAATGAAATACTCTGCTGTATCTTTAATGTTGTGGGCCTATCTTTCCAAAGATCCTGGACATTTTGCTCAGATACATGGTACCATGGATTCTAAAAAATTAAAACCTGACTATCCCAACTAGAAAACTAATAATGGGCCAAGGTTGGATCTTCCAACAGCACAGTGATCCAAAACAAACATCAAAATCATCACAAAAATGTGTCACTGAGTACAAAACCAAGTTTCTGCCATGGCCATCCCAGTCCCTGACCTTAACACTATAGAAGATGAGTGGGGTGAACTGAAGAGAAGAAGCACCAACATGGATCTGGGAATCTGAAGGATCTGGAGAGATTCTGTATGGAGGAATGATCTTTGACCTCTTGTCAGGTGTTCTCCAAACTCATCAGGCATTATAGAAGAAGACTCAGAGCTGTTATCTTGGCAAAAAGAGGTTGCAAAAAGTATTTAATAAAAGGGTATGATTAATTGTGAGCAATGTGTATTAGAGAAAAACATTTATTTCATAAAGAGATTTTCCCTCCATTTAAAATTCTTATTCTCCAATGGAAGGTTAAAATCCAGAATGCAGCGGCACGTCTGGTCTTCAACGAGCCCAAAAGGACCCACGTCACACCACTCTTCATCTCTCTGCACTGGCTACCACTCACTGCTCGCATCAAGTTTAAGTCGCTGACGCTTGCCTACAGAGCCACCACGCACTCAGCTCCTGCATACTTTGACTCGATTCTACGTCGCCACACCCCCACCAGAAGCCTTCGTTCAACCAAGGAGCGAAGGCTTGTGGTACCTTCACAGAGAGGCAAAAAATCCCTTTCCAGAACATTTTCATTCAACGTTCCCAGCTGGTGGAACGATCTGCCCACCGCCATCCGAAATGCGGATTCATTGACAACATTCAAAAGTCAACTAAAAACTCATCTCTTCCGTGAGCACTTAACCTCCTAAAAAAAAAAAAAAAAAAAAACACTTTCCTTTCCTCTTTTCCTCCTCTTTCCCGCCCTACTCTAGCCTGTGCAACACTGAGAAATTTACACGGACCAAGTATTTCAGGCACTTGTTGCGCTCACTCGACTCTTCACGACCAATCGCTTATTGTACCCCCAAGTTGTAAGTCGCTTTGGATAAAAGCGTCTGCTAAATGCATAAATGTAAATTTAAATGTAAATGTTATACATTTATAAAACAAAAGATCAAAAGAATTAACAACGCAGATTTATTTTAACAGCCTTCTTTGGTCATATTTACCAAGGGTATGAATAATTTCGGGCTTGACTGTATAAATATGTTCAAACTAGTGACTGAACATGAAAAAACAACGTTATTTTACAGTCAAAGGCCTTAAAACTGACTTGTGGATTGGTGGTGGTTGAGGAGATTCCCCCCTACTATATGTAAAGCGATTTGGGTACCTAGAAAAGCGCTATATAAATGTAACAAATTATTATTAATATTATTATGGCATCAGACTTTTCTTCTGAAATTGTCAGCGCCGTTCTTGAAAATTAATGAACTCTGTACATGATCGACATTTCTGTCTTGACTGAAGAGAAAAATTAGTTCTGATGAATCCATATGACTCTCTTCTGCAGTATTACTGTAATAAACATTCATATTTTTAGATTTAATATCATTAGTATTTTATGAGGATTTTAAATAATTTAAAATTGATTTTCAACATGTTTAATGTGATCCTGAATGTCACTGTGTGATTAATTTCGACTAAAGGTCAAAAGGTCAAAAATCACACAGAAAGCTGATCATGATGGGATATTAAGCGGACTCTTATCAGGGGTTTATGACCAATATACATGTCAGAATCAAATTTTAAACTTCAGATTCATTCATTTTAACTCAGTGTAATGGTGAACAGACAGTGTGTCTCTCCTAAAGACCCTGCTGGAGCGCCAACTAGTGACTGAACATGGAAAAACAACCTTTTACAGTCAAATGTCTTAAAACTGACATGTGGAAACTTATTTTTTCAAGATATATCTGTTGAAATATAGTTATGTGAATTTTGATTCAAATTCAGTCTGATTATCATCACTAGAAGCTCCTGTGAAACTGTCAGTGTATTATTGAGTGATCTGTGTTTGATCAGGAAATATCAACAGACTTTATTAGCCGCTCAGTTTCCTCACTGAACTCTGATTAAATTTCTTTAATGTTTATCATAGTGAAGGTGATTGAAAAAAAGTTTTTCCAGAGATGGATTCATGAAATTCAAAGGACATTCATAATTTTTTTTTCACAGTATATGTATTTTCATGGCTCATAGTGTGGTCTGTTCGCTCCTGCTGGCAGATGTTGTAGCTACACTTATTATCTAGGAACACAAGGCATCTTCCTTCCTTGAAGACCATTCAAACGTAAATGTGTAACTTAGTCTGATAAAACTAAAGTATTTGCAAGAAACAACGATGATTGCAAATATTTCAATATATTGTATTCTACTTGTATTCTATCTGACTAATATTTTGTGGATGCTTTCAGGAAGATGTACAGCAACATAACTCTCCTGTTGCAGATTGAGCTGCTTTAGCTCCCTCTTGTGACTGAATATGAACCACAGTCTGTTTTAACCGCTCTCTCTGTGGAAACTTTGTCAATAATCACATGCATGTTTGTATAATATTATATGCCGCACTTACCTAATGAACATGTTGAATCTGCCGATGTAGTTATGACTGTTGATAAACAATAGACTTTTGCCTCCGCTGCTAAAAGAAAAAAGAAGAAAAAAACAATCGCCATTGAGTATTTCACTCTCTCAGCGTAATCTCTGGGTGCGTCTCAATCAGCTCCACATCTTCCTAGGTCGTGAATCAGTATATCGTGTACATGAATGTGGCTCACTCCCTGATTAGTGCCCTGACCACTGCACTAGGGAGCTGATTGAGACACAGCCTCAGTCAAATGTTTGCTCAATACACTCTGTTTATCTTTTTTTCAATGATTAGATATGTAATCACATATACTAAGATTAAATGGGTTCATGAAAGCACACTTATGAAGAATAGAAAGAACTAATGACGTAATTAAGTTTTTCTACAAGTTAATATTTAGTTATATTTAGTAATATATATATGTAGATGGGTCAAAGACGAGACGTCACAATTTTGGTGTCCGCATCAAATTATGTTTACAAAAGTCATTTTAGATACATAAAAAACATGTTAAATGCAAGTAAACTGTCTACTTTACTATTTCAAATAACTTTTGTCAAAATAAAATGTCAACATTTAGGGGAAATAATCTTCCAAAGTGTAAAATTGTCATTCAGCGTAATGGTCCGTACTTTGATTTTGCCATTACATCTTTACATAAATGTATAAAATAACAAGTAAAAAAATATATTTGTTTTCTTGGCATTTTCAAATATGTGTTGGCTGTGTTATATTAAAAGGACTATGTCTTACTTATTTTTTTAAGTATTTAAATAACCAGGGGACTTTTGTCCCGAAAATCCAGTTTGTAAGAGATCATTCAGTGTAACAGGATCAAGAAGCCATTCTGAAATCATATAAAAAACATCATCAAAAGGCCCCCTGAAGACCATGTGGTGCAGCAGAAAAGTGAATTCATTGCTCTTAAATATTTGATAATTCCACCTTTTCATGGTGTGGTATCCTAAGTTACAAAACCGCACGTCATTCAGTGAAATGCCAAAAAAAACATTTATATTGTTAGAATTTTTTAAAAATAAGTTGTGAATAATTGTGATTAACTTTACTGGTCAAGCTCACTTTTTGATATAGATGGCCAGCTTATGGCCTGCAATATAAGCTGAAGTAGAATTTCGTCATTCAGGGTAATGCTTTTTCATTCAGTGTAACAGATATATTTATGTAAAAAATTAAACAATATACTTATTCTAACCTGTAATCATTAAATATATATATATAATATAATGTGATCATACAAAATTGTATTATATTTTAAATGATTTTCACTTCCTTACAAAAACTTCTTGCTGGCAAATGGGTAAACCTAGTGGTTTGAAGGATAGTGGCAAAGTATAAAGATTTAAAAATTACAATTAATTAGTATTTGTGGGCTGGACTTTGATACTTAAATAGAGTCTTTTAATATGCCATCAAATGATTCCTGTTTTAAATATGCCTAATAAGATTTTCTGATACATAAATATTGTTACACTGAATGACATTTTAGTGGGTGTCTTCTGTAAATCATGGTAAAAAATGTGTGATAGTCATTATTTTTTGCTAAGAAAATATAAAATTAAACAGGACACATTCTAATGTACAGGAAAAAACTAAATTTAAAGCTGTATTACACATTTATTTTTTTGATGCTTGAAAACCCCTGTTTCGTCTTTGACCCAGATATATATTCACAGCCCAGTATTCATAGTATCACATGTTCATGGGTGTTGATTCATATTACAGCTGGTGGGTGCAATACATTTTAAAGGGCTTACAATCACAGATTTCTATGGGAGCTGAGAATAATTATATAAAATAAAACAGTACAGCTAATGTTATTTGGCTAAGCAAGGATAGTGTGCATGTTCCAATGGATGCTCGAGCTCATAATTACCCACAAATCCTGCACCTATAAGTCTGTTTGAAAGAGACCTGAATGCACAATTCTGATTCAGTGCTCTTTTTTTCAGACTGTACCTGATGTTGTGTACTTTTGAAGCTGTGATCCGATTGGTCGTCGCTGCAGTGGTGGGCGTGGCTGTTGTTGCTGTGCTGGTTTATGACATCAGATCTACAAGAAGTGAAGAACAGAAGAGACGTCAGCATCAGACCCATAGAGTGAAATCAGACCAATGGTTTGAGTTTACAAGAATGTGGAGATCCAGATATTCTTGCTGAAGGTGTCTGTTTAATCCCCAAAAGGCAAAACATACATTAATGCTTGCACAGCTGTTTATTAACATATTATTTTTTGCACTCATTGGCTATTTATTGATCGAATCTGCACAGGATGAGACTGATGCTCTTAGTTTGATCTTTATCTCTCATCGTGACAATTTTAGCACATGTTTGCATTCATGGCTGTTGAACATGAGCTTCAGATGTTTGGCCTGATCAAGTCTCTCATTGTCCTTCAGCTGTTAAAATCATTGTTTGGTTCAGTCTGTGTTTCTCTGCTCCTCACAAACCATAACGAAACTCCACAGAGCAACTTAACCATCAGCATCAGTCTCTGAATCAGCATATCAAACGCTTTACAGCAAGAGACGAGTTCAATACAACAATCTGAATGATTTACATCAATAGAACATGTATTTGTGCAAATATAGTGAGTGATCAATTGAGATCAGATGAGAGAGAAGAGCTGTAAGTGCAGAGACACTTTAACCTTTAAACACACTGTGGTTTACTGCGCTTCAGATTAAAAATAAATTCTGATAAGCAGAACTACTCGAAACTGAAGCTGTCAGGAGCTAAAGTGTCAAAAAGCTGCAGTTACTTCTGCTTTTGTGCATGTGGACGTGTGAGAGAGATGAAGTGTGAAAACAGAGCAGAAACTGACCAGTGCAGTGGAAAAATACTGAACATTTACATTCAGATCTGCTTTATTTAACATAATCATATCATGTAAATATGTGTATATGTTCATGGCATCAAACTTTTCTTCTGAAATTGTCTGCGCCGTTCTTGAAAATGAATAAGACTGAACATGATCGGCATTTCTGAGTGGACTGAAGAGAAAAATGAATTATGATGAATTATGACTCTCTTCTGCAGTATTACTGTATTAAACACAAACCATTCAACATTTTTGACATGTTTAATGTGATCCTGAATGTCACTGTGATTAATTTAGACTAAAGGTCAAAAGGTCAAACAGATTCAGTCATTTTAACTCAGTTTAATGGTGTACAGACAGTACGTCTCTCCTAAAGACCCCGCTGGAGCGCCAACTAGTGACTATACAACATACTTACAGTGTCAGGGCCTTACAACTTGAACCTATATGTTTATGTCTACAGTGTTAGTGTGGTCTGTTCGCTCCTGCTGGCAGATGTTGTAGCTACACTTATTATCTGGGAACACAAGGCATCTTCCTTCTTTGAAGAACAATTCAAGAGTAAATGTGTAGTCTGATAAAACTAAAGTACTTGCAAGCAAATAGGCTACAACTGCAAATATTGTATTTTACCAGTGACTAATACATACGCCGCACTTACCTATTTAACGTGCTGAAACTTCCGAAGTGCCGATGTAATTACAACTGTTGATAAACGATAGACTTGTGCCTCCGCTGGTAAAAGAAAAAAGAAGAAAATAAACAATCACCATCGAGTATTTCACGCTCTCGGCGTAGAAGCCAATCACCATCGAGTATTTCACTCTCTCAGCGTAGAAGCCAATCACCATTGAGTATTTCACTCCACGTAGAAGCCAATCACCATCGAGTATTTCACTTTCATTCGAGAAACACTTTTGAGACACACAGACGAGACGTAATTTTGAAAACCTCACCTACCTATTTATTAAACATTTGCCCATTCAATTAGCTACTAGAACAGCAGCTACAAATTAAAAATGAAGGCAGACGGTTAATTATACAGCGCAAATCATCACTTACACGGATATTTAATTTCTTTGAGTGATGTTAGACGAGTTAAATTATTTTTTCCCCTTTGTCTTGCTGTAATACCTTATACTTATATATACATACTGGCTGGGGAAAACCCTGCTTAAACTAGGCTGAATGGTTGGCGCGTGTTGTTTTCAGACTGGCTCAGATGGTGTTCAGCTGGTCACAGCCTGTGGTCAAAATCAGTCTGCTAAACCAGCTGTGACCAGGATGGGAGACAGGCAGCCTCATCTAATCCTCCATATTTCAGCAATGAAGAGATTTCAGCAGCCACAAGATGGCGCCCCAGCAGTGTCATCTGTATTATGAGACATGTTTGAACTTTTTATCATTATTAAAGCTCTAACAAAACATACCCTGCAAGTGTACATACTCCCTAACCTAAACATTATTGAATATTACTAATGTTTCATACTAGGATGGATAGTATGCACATGAGATGCAGGCATAGTGAATAGCAGACAAGATTCTTACATTACTGTGTGTGTGCTTGGAGATGGGTCTGTTCCAGAGAGTGAATTTTAAGTTTTTAAATGAACATAGAAAATATGTATAATGTGGTCTGGTTGTTAGATCAAGATCATTATGATGTTGTGTTTGACAATGCATGACCGCAAACATTATAAAACCTGAGGTGGGAATTTGGCCTACACAAAAACCACAAATTATTAAATAATTGTGGAGCAACAGCCAGGGTTTTCTTCCAAAGTGATTAATCACGTATGCAAAAGAAAAGAGCAATATCAGCTTCGTCATTTTGTTGTAGGATCCAAGAACATATATGACTCGAGCTCCTAAAATATGAGCTGAATTGCTGGTGTCCAATCTCTATGAATTTAGTCGTGTCCTTGCTTGTAGTTGTCATTGTATACTCATGATGGCAGAGCAAGGCAAACCTGATCACAGATCAGTAGGCTATCTATTTTCCATTTTACTCATATGTTTGCCAGATTTTAGAGACCAAAAGTTTTCATTTGAACATTAAACATGGAATCAACATAAGACTATCACTGGTAAAAAATTATGTGTTGGATTTACTTAAAATATATATGCACCATTTTTGCATCATACTTTTTAAGTAAACCCAACTTGGAATAATTTTACTTAAAATTAACAAGAAAACCTTTGTTATATGTACTTAAATATTTGAGTTCCCTCAACATTCTTTACTTAAAAATATATGTAACACGATAGAATCTACTAAATAATGTTAAGTTAACACAACTTGCACATATTTGCATGTTACATATATTTTTAAGTAAAGAATGTTGAGTGAATTCAAATATTTAAGTGCATATAACAAAGGTTTTCTTGTTAATTTTAAGTAAAATTATTCCAAGTTGGGTTCACTTAAAAAGTATGATGCAAAAATGGTGCATATATATTTTAAGTAAATCCAACACATAATTTTTACCAGAGTGAAACCAAAAATCATGACTGTAGTACTTCTAGGAAAAAATGTGACAATTTGACAAAAAGAAAGTCTCTAAAGGATCATCCATGAAGCCACCTTCGTGATAATCCTCAGTGTGTGTCCTGTTGCAGTTCCTCGAGGTCACCATGACTATCCTAAAGAAAAGAATAGCAAATGTGTATTTACTTACAACATTACTTGGTAGTTTCAGATTGTTTTACAGTGGGAAAAATATAATGCATTTATATAACACAAAATTAGATATCATTTTTTGAAATAACAAGAAAAAACACCTTTATATTTAATAAATAAAATAAATGTACAGTTTATTGTTTTATTTCTGTTTTATTTGGGTGAAATTGATGCCCTTATTAAGATGATTATTGAGCTTTGCAGTAGGAATGTCAAAGCCCTATTCGGATAGTAGCTAAATGTTTCTCATGTGGACGTCTGTTAAAATAAATTTGCATGGCGCTTCAGTGACAACTCATGTATTCGGGTGGCAATTTTTTTTTACGACAATTGCTGTAAATGAAATTTTATATGCTGATATGTGTAATAATATCCTATTTATTATTTAATTATTTAAATCTCTTGCTCAAACAAATTATAAGATAGACATGCCATAGTTTAAATAGTTTTCTGTATTACATTTTATCTCAAAATGAGGCATCGCCATAAAAAACATCACAGACTAGCCCCTGTAAATGTTGACAATGTTTTACGTCCCCATGAGAAACAGTCACTGTCGAATAGGGCTTCACTCCAAAAAATGCTTGGTTAAAAACAACCCGAGTTGGGTTGAAAATGGACAAACCCAGCAATTGGGTTGTTTTAACTCAGCGGTTGAGTTAAATGTTTGCCCATGTATGTGCTGGAAAGTTTTATTTAACTCAACTGTTGTTTAAAAATTACTGTATTCCTTGCTAAAAATGACCCAAAGTAGATTGGACATTAACATTTATTAATATGTTTAATAAATTAACACTAAACAATTAAATTGCTTATTTATAAGTGTTCACCTTTTGATTATTATTGTTACCTCTAGTAATTATGTGTCTGATTTTAAATTTTGGTTTCATTTTAATCCAGCCATACAGTAATTTTTAAACAATTTAAAACCATGATTAAAAACCACTGCCATATATTGATGTATTCTGTCTGATGTATTCCAGACACTCACCTGGTAATGCCTGATGAGATTATCAGCGCTGTCAGAGAGGTACAGCATTAAAGGGTTAGTTCACCCAAAAATGAAAATAATGTCATTTATTCCTCACCCTCATGCCGTTCCACACCCGTGAGACCTCCGTTCATCTTTCGGAACACAAATTAAGATATTTTTGTTGAAATCTGAAGGCTCAGTGAGGCCTGCATAGCCAGCAATGACATTTCCTCTCTCAAGATCCATTAATGTATTAAACACATATTTAAATCAGTCCATGTGAGTACAGTGGTTCACTATTAATATTATAAAGCCGCGAGAATATTTTTGGTCCGCCAAAAAAAACAAAATAACGACTTATTTATTATATATGATATACTTATATAGTGATGGTCGATTTCAAAACACAGCATCATGAAGCTTCGGAGCGTTATGAATCACTGTATCGAATCAGCAGTTTGGAGCGCCAAAGTCACATGATTTCAGCAGTTTGGTGGTTTGACACACAATCCGAATCATGACTCAACACACTGATTCGATACGCTCCGAAGCTTCATGAAGCAGTGTTTTGAAATTGGCCATCTCTATATAAGTCGTTATTTAATTATTTTGGTGCACCAAAAATATTCTCGTCTTCATTTGTGTTCGAAGATGAACGGAGGTCTTACAGGTGTGGAACGGCATGAGGGTGAGGAATAAATTACAGAATTTTCATTTTTGGATGAACTAACCCTTTAAACACTGAATCAACTTATCTGTGTTTTTCCACAGCATTAGTCTGAAAAGTACATGAAACAAAAAAGTTGATTTTCATGGTCGACACACACAAGCTTTTATATCTAAACTGACTGAGAAAAATGTCTTTAAAGCAGACAAATCATCCAAAATGCAGAAAATATGCCAGGTTCACCTTTTTTGCTAAAGCCAATTTGTCAAAAGCTATTAATAGTCAAGTATGAAATTATTATAATAATTTTTTTACCTCCAATAATTGATCTAACAGGATGCACCATATCCTGCTATTCTTGCACCACAACTGTTGACACTGGAAAGACAAAAAAAAAATAGTATTACAACATTATTTTTCAACTTTTGTTATATATTATTTTTGGAGCTGAGTGAAAGCTCAGTGCATGCACTTAATGCATATGCATTTGTGCAAACTCCATAATTTTACCTTATGCAGTCTTCATGAATACATGCAAACATAAGCATTTAAGCACTCAACAATAAGTTTGCTGGAAGCATGTACATTTATAAAATATAATTGCGTGCAAACCGGTTTTCTTGATTCATGTGCAATAAACTTACACATTTAAGAGCTATTTGCAAGGTATTCAAAAGTAACATTCTGATTGCTGAAGAATTCATAGGAAATTAAATATATATTTTTAACGAATCCCCAGTGACTATGCATTAAAAGAGTGGACGTAGATGGCACACTTTATTTTGTTAATATAAAGCTAAGCTTAGCTTATTTCCTTTCACCACATTGCGCTTCAGAAAACGTTGCATTACTTCCAGTATAGGAATACACCCCAATAAAACATTAAATGAGTGTTAATTAAAGTTAAAAATGTCAAAATCGAATGTTTTACTTATTAATATAAATATAAGCTTTAGCTTACCTCCTTTCACCATCTTCACCACATTGCACTTCAGAAAACGTTGCATTGTGCTTCTTCCAGTTAAGGAACAAACTCCACTAACACAATAAACAAGTGTTAATGAATGTTAAAAAAGTCAAACTCTAATATTTTACCTAGTTTTTTTCAAAGACAGCTTACCTGACAGAGTCTTCACCACATCACGCTTCAAAATGGCTCCCGCTTCTGCTCATTGGCTGGATAAAATATTTGCATATGACGCAGCTCACAAATATGTAAAATTTTATGTTAGGTTTACTTAATTTGAACCAAGTTGTAATGCTAGTTGATGTCACTTACGTTTTTTCATTTACTTTACGCATACACTTATGTTCACCTTTTAATTTATTTTATTTTTTTTGCATACACTAGAACATGTTAAGTAGAGCTTGCAAAGTTATAAATATATATATATTTGAGTTTAATCTATTTCTCTACGAAGTAATGGATGTTGAGCCAACGAATCGTTTTTAGTTTGTATACATGGCCAGATAATGTATTTTAATAAAGATGAAAAACAAAAAGGTATTTCTACACTTGACATTAATGAATGATAACATTTAAGAAAATGTAAGCCCATTGAAAAGATACATGCTATTGTTTTCATAAGATGATTTGTATTGTAAATTACACATCTGAGTACTGACTGCACAGTTGCTATATGACTTCACCTGTAAACAAGGAACTGCACCTCATCTCATCAAGAAACAGTTTCAGAGATCATTTCAAATAAGCCTTTGCCGCTTTAGACTTGTGGAGAGTTATTAGAGCAGTCTGCGAGCTCTTGAAGAAAATGCGTTTCACATTTGTTTTTTTCTGTCTGTGGATACTGTACTTAGCTGGAAAGTATTAAATGTTTTTTTTATTTACAGTTTTAGTAATGCAGCATCAGTTGTGACTGTGAAACTTTTGTTCTCCAGGGGCCCGTTTCAGAAAGGAGGTTAAGTGAAAACTCTGAGTATGTTAACCCTGAAATAAGGGAAATCATTAATAGGTATGTCAAACCCAAGAAAGCAGGGTAAGTCAAGCCCGTTTCTGAAAGAGAGGTAACTTATACTCAGAGTTAGTTACCAGGGTAACTTGGCGAAGTTTACTTAAAACAAATTAAATTATCTGCCACTTGACAAAAATACAAAGTAAGAAAAGCATTCTTGCAGTGAAGGTACATTCATTCATTGCTTATATTTTCATCATGAGGACACTGTCAAAGTGACAAAAATGGCATGCCCTCTTATACAGGATCCTGACATTCACTTGCTAAACCTCTAGAAGTATATATTCCTTTAGGATTTCCAGTGGTTGGACGCATTGATGACACTCATATTCCCATCATCACACTTTCTGAAAACGGATTATTGTATGGAATGGAAGGATGCTGCCAGATGGTAGTACAAGATATATGCCATAACCACCACCACAGCTGTTAAATACATTTATTTACATACAAATACTTTATTCTTTTTCCTGTTGGATGTTAATATTCTTCCTCCATCTCCTCTTCATCTGTCAGTGGTGCTGGTGTTTGGCTGGCCTGAGTAGAAGTCAAATGTTAATGTCATTACCCTGATTAATAAATGTAACAGGTGGGATCAGAGAACATGTCATTATGTGAAAAGAGCATAGACCCTTTTCACATTTCTGGGTTTCAGAAGCTGAAGTCGTCATAGTTGGGTTAACTTTTATAGCGGTGAATGAAAGAATACATTAAATATATATTTTTGTGTCCCCATTTGTCCAAAAAGCAAAATAAAAACTCCACAATAGGGATTTCACAACTTTCAAAAAGAGGGGAAAAAATAGAGTGAATTTGATAACGGAAGTGAAAAGAGAGAAAGATGTAAATTTTTACCATCAAGACGCTGTATTAGAAACACCCTCACAGCAGCAGTAACTTGTTTTTTGTAATTTGATGCAAAAGTAATATAATACAAAGTATTAGTGTTATAAATGTACATACATAAAAAAATATACATATAAAAAACTTTGCAGGTTTACGAAATATGATGACTGTTAAACGCGTCATCACAGTCAGTGAAAAGGGTCTATGTGCGAATAGCTGCTGCACATTGGACACTGAATGATATTTATTCTATATGTCAAATGTTTGTAAAGTCATTAAACCTACACCCATGAACATTTTATGCTTAAAGCTTTACCTGATTGAATTATGTTTTTATTTTTCATTTTTAGCTGCTGCCACATTCTTTTTTTGCCTTTGGATACCATGAAAATTTAATTAAAATTATTAAGAATTAAACTTACATATTGACCCGGAAATATGCAAACATCTTTTTGTTGGGTGCTGTTGCCATGGTGAATCGTAATTTCGGAGCTCCATTGATCGTGGCTTTTCATAGTTGGAGTGCATGTGCTTACCACTAGCTGTGTCTCATTTCGAAAAGTTGCATCCTCCAGAGGTCGCATTCGTAGGCTGCATGCGTCATCAAGGCTGTCTCATTTCAGAAAAGTAAGTAGGACACTCCGAATGCGACCTTCGAATGCGCCCTTCTTTTCAGGAATTCGGAGTGTGCATGAGGTGTATCCTTCACTGCAGATAACCCACAATTCTTTGCGTCGACATTAACAACCATCATGTTTTTTAAGTATTATTTGAAAAAATGGCGCCGCCGGCAGAAATACATGCAAACGAAGATGTGGTGTTTAAACTTAAGTAGTTTCACGCTTGTTTTTGTTTTTAAGCTGTATTACCTCAAATAGATAGTTGTGGTTAACAGGATTACAAGTGTTCAGTGATTTTTAAACGTTTAGAACAGTAATTTGCTGTCAAGACAAGAAACATATCATAGTCATTTTTCAAGTTATAAATAATTTTCATTCATATAACTGGTATGAGAGCGCCATGCCACTGTGAACATGTTGGCATAGCAACGTGACACTTCCTGCCTGTGTGTCCTACGAAGGACGTCTCATTTAATTCTGATTAAGGACACTCTGTATACCGCATCCTTCACAGGATGTGTCCTCCAGAGAACGCAGCCTTCAAAATTAAATGAAATGAGACACATCTTCAGAGTCAGTCTACTCAGAGTTGATTGAACTACCTCAATTCAGCTGTTCTGAAACCCCAAACTCAGAGTTTCCCATCTCAGAGTAAGTCAACTCAGAGTTCAGGTTTAAACTCAGAGTTGGTTGAACCTCCTTATTGAAACAGGCCCCTGGTGTGTTTGGTATTGACACCAGTGAAATAGAGACAATATCAGCGATGGAGGGAGATTCTGTCATTCTAAACACTGATGTTACTGAACTACAGAGACATGTGATGGTTTGGACCTCAGGACACTCACATCACTAAAATCAACAGAGTGCACAATGAGACCTTCCACGATGGTGCCGATGGGAGATTCAGAGACAGACTCGAGCTGGACTCTCAGACTGGCTCTCTGGGGAACTTGAAAGTTCTGAGAGGGAACGCCAAGGTTTTGCAAGCAAACGCAAAGTTTCTCTGGCGAACGCAAACGTTTTGAGAGGGAACGCAAAGGTTTTCGCGAGCGATCACAAAGTTTATAGTGAGTAGTGACTAAAAGATTATGTAGGGCAAGGTACCTGAGATAAAGGTGGAGTTTGAGGTGGTGAGAAGCTGGAACATCTGAGGAGAGGTAAGCAGCTGTTTATATACTGTTGGCTGTTGATTGGAGTTTTAGATGGGCTCGCTCCTCCCTAAATTACGTTTGGAACTTCACTTAAAAGGTTTTGCAACCAAATGCAAAATTTGTCTGGGGAACGCAAGAGTTTTGAGAGGGAACACAAACACACTGAAATATATATATTTTCCACCCATCTAATATTTTTCCCCATCACTATGTTCCTTTTAAGGGCTCCCATACTTCATCTATGGAAAATATTTCACTTGGTCTGTTATTGTGGTATAGCTTAAAATACATAAAAAACTGAACTATTTGTGGTTGGTACTTTTCATGTTGGTCAGGCTTTTCTCTTTTTTTTTTTAAAGCTTCAGGTGATGAAAGGCAATTCAGAGTTTTTTAACCAGATTTAAACCATAATGTGAGGGAAATAAAAATCATTTTGATGAGGAAGTTTTCAAAGCAAAACTCATCACTTCTCTATTCAGGCAAATTGTGGTTCAAATATGGGAAGTATCTAGACTGGGACCCAGCCCGATCTGCCAGCGATTTGATTTTGTCCTGCAGCTCAGGCTGGAAACCTGTACATATTTCTATCCTGCTTCTGTTACAATTTTGCAGGGACTAATCACAAACCGGCTTATCCACCTGGCGCACTATTGGCGGGTTTAACACAATGATGGATAGAGAAGCGATGGATTGTTGGTCTGATTGGTTGAAGGACTATCCAATTTCGTACAGAGTCATTTTAACTATGCCCGTTGATCACGCCTCTTGTGCAGTAGAAAATACAGAGCAGACTACCCAGACTAATGTTCAATCTTAAAAGATTGAGCCAGACAAGGAAGTATTCAAATATTGTATCCTATTTCTCCCACCAAAAAACTGACTTTATATTTCACAGCTGTGACGTTACTTCTAACACTTCTTAAAATTGCGACTTCATAATGGATTTCACAATTACTACATTATACCTCAAAATTGCAACTTTATTGCTCAGAAGTGCGATTGCATTTGCTTTATTTTTCTTATATTTCTGGGTTTATAAACTCAGAATAAAACACTGTAAAACAAAGAAGCCTTCTCACTGTTCTGACTTTGTTTTGGGGTCTCTTTATTTTCTTGTGTTATTCAGCTCTTCTGCCCATTCCTGTCATCAGCAGATACTGTGCACAACATCCTTCATCATCAAGCACAACATGTGAGCTGCTGTGTTCAGTGGTGAATGTGAGTCATGTGACTCTCTCCTGGTACAAAGGAAACAGTTTATTGTCCAGCATCAGTGTGTCTGATCTCAGCAGCAGCATCTCTTTGCATTTGGAGGTGGAATATCAGGATAACAACACCTACAGCTGTGTGCTCAACAATCCCATCAGAAATCATTCTCAACATCTGGACATCAGAGAACTCTGCCAAATACATTCAGGTATGACAGTGATGACATTAGTGATATGATGGGGTGAGGTGAACTATCCCTTTTAAATACGACTTTTGCTCCTCTTTTGAGCACTTTAAAAGTACAAGCTTTTGTAATATACAGGAGTGACAAAAAAATTCTACAACCAAATGAATTAGGCTACATAACAAAACTGAACAAATAATAGTACAAACAAACCAGCTGCTCTGTTCCCTTTAAGATGGTGATGCAGTTCACATAAGATTCTCAGGTGAACGAAGCTTTGGCCGTCATAAATCACATACTCTTGGCAAAAACTGATCAAGCACTGATCCAGTGCTTCAGTGTGAAATATGTTGTTCTTGACAGATCGTAGCTTTGGTGTTGAACGTAACATCACTAGACAACAGTAATACACAACCTATCTTCACAAAATAAACACATACACGCAAATATATGTGGGTGATTCTATAATTTCAGGTAAATTTTTTTCAGATGGTTATATTTGTAATTATTTACTCATTGTCTTGGATCACAATATGTTACATTCCACAACAATATAATATGTTTTGTAAAAAGTGTCTTATATAGCTGAAAATCATGATTTCTTGTTGTCCGAATTAGCCAGTGTATTTTTTTTTTTTCATTTTGATTTAGATTTTTTATTTGATTTATTAGACATAATCGTGAAAATACACTCATTTGTCAAGGATAGCACAATAAAGTTTAAACAAAACTTATTTCCATTGTGGTCCTTGCTGTAGAGCACAACTCATGGTGATAAAGGCATTGCATACTATTCAGATTATACAACACATTACCAACACACACTTCCAAAATTTACATTACAAGTAATCATCCACCCAAAAGCACGAATACAAATTCATCATAAAATCAACCTATCTAATAGCATAATGTATCATTGTGTAAACAAAATACTTTATTTGACTTTTGTTTAGATAATATTTCATGAATTTTATTTATAAAATAATTACAATTTTCCTATTTCTACAACATTAAATTGTTTAAAAATAACTTATCTTGTAAAAATGTGTGCCCATAAATCTTGTGTCAATTCTGTTACCATATTTGCCTTTAAATTGGTGGAATTATCTCCCACAAGATACAGGAAATGATGTCACTTTCCCTCATAAGAGCTGAAGCACTGAAAGGTGTGTGTACTCTGAGAAAATAATTTAATCTAAAAAGTTATTTTGTAAAAACGGCACAATTGTTGCCACAATGTCAAAAGGAAACCAGATTTGATCAATGATCACACATGGGTTGTTTAAAGTCTTTTAATCAGGATTTCGTGCCATGTGCTCTTAGCATTTATGCTAGCAAGTGGAGTTTTTGGACGGAAGTAACTTGTGTTTGGCAAGCACTGAGTTATTAAAATCCAATATGTTTTCAATAAGATACTGGAAAGAATTTCTGTTGATGAACAGTTTTTTTCCTTAACTTTTTGAAATGCAAAATGTACCTCCAATTATAGAATCACTATTGTATTCTGGAAATAAACACTAAAAACGCGACTTTACATATTTATCATCTTGTCAAGTACATCAAATGTCTAGAGATGTAATAAATGGTCCTGGCAACACTGCAAAGAGAGCATGTGTTGTTTCAGTTTTTCCAGTATTAACAAAATACAGCTTGTATGTGAACGGTAGTTTGCCTAATATGTGTTTTTGGCTTGCTTTTTTTATAGCGAGTGATCATTCTCACTCCCAAGGCATCAAAATCTGAAGCATGGTCAAGTGCCTTCCGCGTCACAATGAAGACGCTAAAGGCTGATTTATACTTCTGCGTTGGACCTGCCTCTATGCCGTGGGCTATGCGTTGATTTTCATTTATACTTTTGTGTCCTTGCACGCGTTGTGTCCTTGCAACAAGGAAGTGGTTTTTCCATTTGTCCTTAGAAAAATATCGATAATTAAAACTTTATAAAGTAAAGTTTCAGTCGACCGTTTTCAAACCGCCTTCCGTGTTCAATTTATGAAAAAAGTGTTGAAAGGTCCTCTGCGGATTGAAAGACTAACGCGACCAGGTCCGCTCAGACGTCACATACGCATCTTGAGTTTCACTTTCAACACTTTTCCACGGAAGGCGATCGGCTGGAACTTTACTTTATAAAGTTTTAAATATGGATATTTTTCTTACACAAATGCATCGATTTGCATCAGAAGGCCTTTATTAACACCCCGGAGCAGCGTGAAGCACATTATTCGATGGACAGGTGCATTTTTTATGCACTCTAAAAAAAAAAAGGTTCTATATTGCACCTAAAATGGTTCTTGGCTCGTAATCATAGGGGAACCTTTTTTAGTGCTATATAGCACCAATTTTGGTGCTTCAGTGGTTCTTCAGAGGTTCTTCAGAGGTTCTTCAGCGGTTCTTCAGAGGTTCTTTAGCGGTTCTTTGACTAAGGTGCTATATAGCACCTCTGAAGAACCTCTGAAGAACCACTGAAGCACCAAAATTGGTGCTATATAGCACTTAAAAAGGTTCCCCTATGATTACGAGCCTTTTTTTTTAGAGTATGGACTTCTAAAACAGAGCAACTATTAATGCAAGTATAATGCTTGGATTAGCCTGGACTTTTTAAATATAACTCTGATTATATTCGTGTGAAAGAAGAATGTCATATACACCTAGGATGACTTGAGGGTGAGTAAATCATGGGCTAATTTTCATTTTTGGGTGAACTATCCCTTTAATGTTTTAATCGCTGAAATGATGATTCCACCGCTCCATGAACGCACAAACGCACTCAGTCAGTCAGTCAGTCAGTCATCTCTCATTCAAAATGACACACACGACTCTTGAGCATGACGCAATCGCTCACAAGACACACAAGAGCCAATGACATTTCACTATCAAATCTGATGTAATGACACAATCGGTCACGAGACATACGAGGACCAATGCAATTTCACTATGATATTTGACATTTGATCTTCAGCACTTATGGGGATTTTCTTCACACAAATCAATCGTTTGGCCTCGGAACACTTGGAATATTTGTACTTTTTGAATAAATTGTGCCTGCAGACGTATCTGCCTGTTACATCCTGTGTTTTATATCATATCATTCACAAATAGGTAGGTTTAGGCATGGCTTACATGTTCAAACATGTCTAAATGGCGTAAATATGAATGTAAATAAAATTATGCTGATTAAATTGAGAATCACACTCCAACATGTCAATGGCAAAATCATAATCCAATATAATTTCATCTTGACTATAACGTTCCCATGCCCAACTCATCTGTATATGATGCCAAAGGTTTCTCATTGAAATCAATGGAGCACCTGAATAATGACACTCAGGGGCAACTTTAGCGTCTTCATTGTGACACGGAAAGCACTTGACCATGCTTCAGATTTTGACGCCTTGGGAGTGAGAACGGGTTAAAAATAGGTACACAGCCATCAAACAACATTATAGTTATCAGTATTACTATTACAGTTCTATAAACATGCTGAACCATAATTTCTCATGCGTTTTCCAACCGTTAAAGTATGGCTTGCCATTAACAGCCAAAAACTGATGGTTAAGCGCTTAGAACAGAACTATCTGCTGTACGCTTTCCATAGTTTAGTTTAAGTACTGAAGTCTTTAAATTATTTTTAAATGTTACTTTCCTCTCATCCCTAGACTATGTCCACTATTATGGGTTTGCTGAAGCTGTGATCCGATTGGCTCTCTCTTCTCTGGTGGGCGTGGCCGCTGTCGCTGTGCTGGTTTATGACATCAGATCAAGACGAGTTTGACAGGGGAGGACAGAAAGACGTCCTGCTACGTGTTTTTCCTCTTGCAATAAAAACAACTGTGAATGCCTCTTGAAATGTTTATTTTGTCACTGACAGATGGACTTTTAGTTGCTTGTTTCTATTTTATGTGCAAGGCTGAACTTTAAAGTTTTCTAATCATGTAAATGGAATGTAAACATCAGGTCAAAGGGCTGCTTTCATTAATAATGATTTTGATTATAGAAAAGTAAGGAACTTTCATCTTACAGGTTCATTTAAAAGAGTATTGAATCTGAAATAAAAATACGAAAGATAAGAATCTCTTCAGCTCTTTAGACTCAGACAGTTGAAGGATGTTATTGTTCAAACAGTGAGAAAGCGAAACAGTGAGTTTCTGCGTAGCTGTAAAGGGTGTATCTGAAAGTGTTGAAACGCTTTTATCAGATTGAACATGACAGGCTGAAGTGAAGATAATGGATAGACGTTCAGTCTAGGTGCTAATTCTGGGTTTATTACCAGGTTCACTCAGGTGTGTCGGCCAGAACACCACTTAAGGCCAAATCTCCAGAGTATGAAATGAAGAGAGGAGAGATAGTTCTTTTTATTCTGTTTATTCCTTCTTCTTTCTTGTATAAGTGAGTTTTAAGGTGAGTATAATTTCGAGTGTGGTTTCTATAAAGATAGAACGAATACAAATGAATAAAGGAAACATATGCATACACTCATTCTTCCTTAAGCACTAATACACATTACAAACATAAAATAAACAGTAGTCAGAATATGACTATATCTCTTAAACTCTAAATGTAAGCAGAGAGAAAGGATTCAAATACTTATCAGATTTTCTACCATGCATTAAGTTGCAAATAATGTAGATAGAATTTACTGTCGTCTATGATATACTTTAAAGCATCAATAGCGGTCCAGATAATGATATCTAACATCACTTAATATTTTATTCAACTACAGAATACTTAACATTCATCACATCAAGTATTGAATGAAGTAAACATGTCTAAACCCATTTAACCCGACGCAGTCTGATGGACCGAAGCTAGAAAGTAACGTGCGAACGTGGATATAATTAACACAACGATCGTGTAGTGACCCTTACACTCCTAACTCTCATCCATATCGAATATCAAAATAACAGCTGACAAAGAAATACAATATCTCGAGTAATGCAGCAGATTTACTTACTTCTTTCATTCACGCACACTCTGAGGAAAATGTCACTCACAATAGTCCAACCGACCGATGATCTCTATCATACTGAATACTAACTGCGTGACAACCGACTGATCATCTCTATCGTACTGCATACTAACTGCGTGACATCAGATATAGTATACAAACCAGCGCGCGCTCTCGCTACCCTATTACACGCACTGAATAAACGGGAGTGAAAGTGAAACATAAAGCACATTATGGTCAACTGTACTAAATAATAGCAACACTAACATAACTTTGGGGCCTTTTCTACACAGGCAGTACAAACTCCACCAGACTCTCACAATGAAACATTGTCAGAATAAAATCCAATCACTCCATGCTACTGTTAAGCAGAATGGTGATGTTCTGAGACTCCAGTCTGAGGCACTGATAGGCCTGAGGGCGTCAGGGGTCGGGCCCGCAGAGGAAGTACTTAGTGGGTTGGGCTCCCCAGAGGCCAACACTCACCTAGACAGAGAGGACTCATGCCTGTAATGCAGGGACTTCCAAATTGTAAAATCTGGCGAATGTGGATGGTGAGGACCAGCTGGCCATCGTTCAGATGTCGCCAATGGATACACCGCTGGACCATGCCCAAGAAGAGGCTATGCCTTTAGTGGAGTGAGCTCTGACGCTGATGGGGCATTGAAGGCCCATCGAAACGTAGGCCAAGGTGATGGCGTCCACTATCCAGCAGGATAATCTTTGAGACCGGGAGCCCTTTGGTGTGGCCACCGAAGCATACAAAGAGCTGCTCTAACTGCCCAAACTGGGCAGAGTGCTCTATACTCTTAGGGCCCAGACGGGGCAGAGTAAATGTTGTTCTGTCGTCTTCCGATGAGGGAAGAGCAGACAGCGAGATGACCTGGGCTCTGAACGGAGTTGAAAGCACCTTTGGTACATAACCATGACCTGGTATGAGGACGACTTCGGAGTCACTGGACCCAAACTCGAGACAGGAAGCATTCACGGAGAGCGCTTGCAAATCGGCCACTCATTTGGCCGATGCTAGTACCAGCAGGAGTGCGGTCTTGAGCGAAAGTGACCATAGTTCGGCTGACTGGAGTGGCTTGAAGGTGGGGTGGGATCCCTGAGGACCGTGGATAGGTCTTATGGCCTTCTGGTCCCCTTGAGGTAGCGAACAACCAGGTTGTTTCCTAGTGACTGGCTGGCTACAGGAGCTTGAAATATAAATGTAAACCTTGAGCGTGGAGGGGTGTGACCCACGACCATTAGACAAGACCATTTAAGGGCATAGATGAGTCTCGTGGACAGGGCTCTAGCCTCAGAAATAGTGTTCAGGACTCTCTCTGGGAGGTCTGTAGGTACCCGTTGAGGGGCCATACATGGAGGGCCCACAGCTTAGGGCAGGGGGGCCAGATTGTCCTGTTCACCTGAGAGGGAGAAAAACACAAGCCTTGTTGCAGGGTGGTCTGGCCACAGCGAGACTTCACTCCCTCTTTATTTTTTTGATGAACGTGGGATGCACAGTGTTTTTAGAACAAACGCCAGTGGAAAGAAACTTTTAGGGAGAATTATGCTATGACTCTCAGCTGATAAACACAGGAGAGAGCATCATACTTAGGGCTGTACTCAGTTGAGTGTAGCCAGCCTTGTGCTCGCTCTCACAGAGAGTGAGACATGCGGTAATAGACCAACGTGAGCTTTCTGTTTATTCAGCCCTGCGGCCCCATTGTTTCTTCATCTCGTGATTGAGCGAAAGAGAATGGCGGAGAAAACATGAGAAGCCACTTCACGAATGCAGCGAGAGGAGATGAACACAGCTGTCTTCAATGAACACGGCTTATGGGGGGCGGGCCCGGCAAGCAAACGCAGGCGAAAATATACTCTTTTAGAGAAATAACCTGGTAGTTACAGAGGAGGAGCGTCTTTCTCAGCCGCCGAGTGTCAATTTGCCCAAAGTAATCGCCGGAGAGCCACAGGTATTTGTGGTCACCATTATGGTGATCAGAGTTTCATTTAGTTGGGCAGTTTGACAGTTTGTTGTCTTTGTAACAGTGTTTAAAAAAAAAAAAACAATTTGTTGCAAATAATTTAAAGCCAGAAACAAATATGCTCAAGTGAATTATTTTTCGGCATCATACAATAGAATTATTCATTAAAATTATGCCTCACTTGATTTTGTTTTTCACAGTAGTCATCACACTGAAAACCAATGCTGCCTCTCAGTCTTTTTGCCACTCAGTGGGTGTAACCACAGTCACTCCGGCTGACGTGATGTCACATGCATACCTTCTATAGCTGTACGTTGCTAAAATGTGACAAGCACGTTTTAACGACCAAATTGGCATGTTGAGGACGTAACCTCAAAGGACCATATTAGTTGCAGCGACGTGCCTAATAATGTTCCAGTGATGTAACTTTGTGATTCCTGTATTTGTTGTGATGACGTTATAGTGGTATACGTCACTGGAATGTTGCAGGTACGTCCTAACAAACAAAATACCACGTCCACCTTTATTTGAATAGTCTTCTCACCTTTAGTCCGGGGAATGAAGATGTGCTTGGTCCATAACCTTGAAATCCACATAGAACTGATAAACTCAAACATTTTATCTTCTGCTGTAAAGACTTGTACATTCTAATAGGAAATTGTATTGTTTTTAGTTAACACATTTAAGGATCAAAACAATACAAACCAATACAAACCCCTATTAAATTCTAATAGAAAATGGCCCAAAACCACACTGCATTAATTTATTAATCAGCATTTATTCCGTGTTACTTTGTACAATTACTACTAAACCAATACATTTTGAACATTAACAGGGTAGAAATGTAACATCAATTCATTAATCAAACAACATAATCAATGAATAATGTAACCAGTTATTGAAGTGTTTTATTCTTTTTATTGAAAAAAAAGTGTCTAGTCATAGGGATGGATGTAGTTATTTTAATCACTGATACTTATCAATACTCTTACTGATACTACTCTCTATAATTTGGCGCAACAAAAATAAAGACATGAAAAAGAGAATTCTTTATTATTACTTTTATTTGCAGAAATTGTCCTGTGAGGCACCTGCTACAAATGTCTGGTGGTGATGTGCTCTATTGCTTCATTACCAGTAGCTAAACCTGAACAATGTCACAATTACCAAATATCTATAGTCCTTGAACTTCTCTGAAGCTAATAAATAAAGAAAATAACGTTCATAAAGAGTAAAGATATGTAAAAAGCACAAGATATGTAAAAAATTGCTCTGATCTGTTTTTCTGTTCATGTGTTTCTAGATACGTTTTCATATAGTTCAGTTCATGTTTGCCTCTGTTGGATTGTTTTATCCCTGTCACATGTGTTGTTAATTTGTCTGCTGTGTCTCGTTTCTTTTATTAGTTCTGTGTATTTAAGCCCTGTGCTTAGTCCTATTCAGTTGTCTGTCGTTGTCCGTGTGTAGTTGGTTATGTCCCTGATCTGTGAAATTCTGTTTGTTTTTGTAAAGTTTATTAGTGGTGGTGAGATGAAGCTTTCTGAAACAGTGAATTATATCAGAAAAAGGTTCATTACTCAAAGCTTTTCAAATCAGAGCTCAACGAGGACCTCTGCTGGTGAAAGTGAGGGAAAGCGCTGTGTCGCAAAATGTTTCGCGACCATAATCTTAAAAGCCAAAATGTTTTGGGAATTATGGATGGATGGATGAATAAATGCAGTGCCGCTGCTCCCTATACGCAGGGTACGCAGATTGCGTAGGGCACCAACCATCTCAGTTGCTCAATTTTTTTTTTTAAAAATAAAATAAACCTTTTATCGGAAATATCTGCTGTTGGACGTTATAGTTTCATTTTAGTTTCAACATGTAGGCCTACACTACCAGTCCAAAGTTTGGAAACTGTACCATTTTGATTGTTTTTGAAAGGTCTCTTCTGCTCACTGCATTTTATTTATTGTGAAATATTATTAAAATGTAAAACTGGGATTTTAGGATTCTTTGATGAATAGAAATGTCAAAAGAACAGTATTTATCTGAAATGGAAAGCTTTTGTAACATTGTACTACCGTTCAAAAGTTTTGGGTTGGCAAGATTTTCTCTTTTTTTTGGGAAAGAACTTAAAGAAATGAATAGCCTACATTTATTTCACAAGGATGCATTAAATTGATCAAGTGACAGTAGACATTTATAATGTTGCAAATCTTTATATTTCAGATAAATGCTGTTCTTTTGAACTTTCTATTCATCAAAGAATCCTGAAAACTTGTTTTTTTAGCACTCATAAACTTTATCCGATTAATCGGATTATCAAATCAACCAACTAATCGATTATCAAAACAATAATATTTATTATTTTAAAATGTTTTTAATCAATATGTATAATTTGAGTTTGTATGTTCTTGCTGTAGAGCTATAGTTGTAAATGACTAATTAAAATTTATTTTATTAAAGTTCTATTTTGACCCCTAAAGTAGGTGTTTTTTTTTTACTTCCATAATATTCGAAGGGGGGGAGGGGGGTTACCACAATACAAAAATTCTGCACCCATTTGGCAAGCAGTGGCCCTGAATAAATGAATGAATCAATAAATCAGATAATTGATAACAATCTGTTCTACTGCATACTATTAACTCAACCCAATAAAGATACAATTTTGTATTGTGAATGTGGATATCTTTCCTGTTTGTAAACAAATAAAACTCATGAATAGAGGAAGTAGGCTAAATAAATGCAGGTGCGCGCGCACACACACGCCTACAGACCAACAACGTAGGACAGCTGAGGCCCGTTGCACAAAAGTAGAATTAAGACATCCAGGATAAATGACTGAGCTGAGCTCAATGAAGCCAAAACAAGTGCATCCAGGCTTAATTGGTTGCACAAAGACCAAGCCAGGATGAGCAGACACGGATTCATCAAGCCAGGTTAAACCAATCTTGGATAGGTGCGCGCTCACGGCTCACTCAAATAGACCCGCCACCGATCACAGATTCACTGATTCACCATGGCAACTAGAGCGGCGTACTTTTCCCCGTCAGAGGCACAAATCCTCATGGAGGCATACGAGGAGGTAAAATACATAATTAAGAAGAAAGGCAACACCACCACAGTGATAAAGCAAAGAGAAAAAGCATGGCAAAGTATTGCAGACCTCCTGAATGCGTAAGTAGTGCACAATTACACACTCACCGCTCCGCTGAAACATCACAATTACAATCCAAATAGTTAATTCACATCTCCAAAAATGCAGTTGTACACTGATTATGAAACAGTTTAACTTTTAATTGAAATGGACAACAGATATGAGTGTAAAGTAACCCCATCACACTGTATAAGGCTTTGATAAATTATTATCAAAGGCTTAACAGTTACATAATTACTACGCTCAGTAGTACAGTTTAATCTTAGCCGTTGTAGCCTACTCTGCTTCTTATGCTGTCCACCGATTTTTTTTTTTTTTTTGGCCTCTTATGCTGCGTTCACACCAAACGCGAATTGAGCGTCAAAATCGCGTCTACCGCGTCTAGTTTCACGCGCAAACATTTTGAATGCATTCGCGCGTCAGCAGAGAATTGGACGCGCGTAGAAATCGAGCGCTGGAAGCGAAATTGACGCGCGTTAAAGGCACTCCAGGAGAAATATGTCATAAAACACCACTCTGCCTCTTTTCATTTTCATTAAACATATATATTAAGCATTAATAGCCACACAAATGTGGTCCAGGCAACTCGTACATCATCTTCAGTACATGTATATTTAAATATCCTTAAAATATAAAGTTATTATACTTCTCTTTGCCCTCAGTCAAAACGATTTGGCAGACAACAAATTATAGATTCATGAGAGCAAAGCTTGGCTGTTAGATCTACACAAAACGAACCACTACAGGACATCAGAGCCAGCGGCAGACGCCAGAAGGACTGGCCGAGGAAAGGCTGCCTTCGCCGGGGTTATGAGCAGTGATTGCCCGGTGATCGCCTGGATCTCACAATTCCAAAAACACAAGATTATTTTTTTAAATAGGCGCTCTCTTTATAAATAAACCACAGATTTGAGCTTTAAACAACTACATTCCCACCTGAAAACGTCTTAAAACTACATTTTGTGACACAATAGTACTGTTTTTAATTTATGCAGGGTTTCTCATACACGTCACTTTACCACGTGACAGCAGCGAGCAGGCTCCTGATTGGTTAACGCGGCGCGAATTGACGCCAAAGTTCAAATTTTTCAACTCGGGCGTCAGACGCGAATTCGCTTCAAACGCGTGAATGCACAAAAGCACCATTCGCGTGTAACGCGCGTATCGCGCAAGACGCTCAATTCGCGTCCAATTCGCGCCATTCGCGCGAACTGGACGCGCGAATGAGGCGGATTCGCGTCCTTCGCGCCGCGGGACCTCCAGACGCGCGTCAACGCGCCTTTCCATTGACTTAACATTGAAATCACTCGCGCCTGACGCTCAATTCGCGTTTGGTGTGAACGCAGCATTATGATCTTTGTGCTGTATACTGTGTGTAATACAAGCTTGCAGGGAGGCTACTGCATCCATTCATTTGTCTGTTCAGTTGATGTGTATGGGTTTGTCCTGCATTTATTTCAGTGTGCAGACAAGCGGGGTGTGTTATATATATATATATATCTTTGAATGTGTATTCATCCTTTTGTTGTATAATCCTTTTGTTGTATTGTTGAGTCACTGTGTGACTTCAGTTTCGAAAGGAGCTGGGCTGCATTTCCCGATAACGTTGTCTCTTAGCGCGCTACGAAGACTCTAAAGGTATAACTTAACTAAAGGTATACCATTTCTAGGTGTGTTCCTCGAACTATACCTTAGGAGGTTACTTAAGGTAAACCTTCTTAAGTGCGACGTTAGCAGGTGCTGTCCGTGGCGGCGGTGCTGAAGTGGCTTATGTCGATAGCTCAAGAATCGATTATTTACTCTATGCAGGGGTTGTTTCACTGCTTTATGCGAATTTTTTATATTTAATTTTTTTTTATAAAAGAAGCACTTCAGAAAGAGTTGAACTTGCAAACTAAATTTTATATAATTCTGACATGAGTAGGCTACGCGAACCAGCAATTTCATGCTCAACCGCATCATGCGTCAACCCGCTACACTAACTGGCAGTATGCCTTCACTGGCATTTGAAAGAGTCAATAGGGGCCAAGCACCGAAGGTGCGAAGGCACCTATTGAAACCGTTCCCGTTCCTATTATTATTAGGGGCCAAGCACCGAAGGTGCGAAGGCACCTATTGAAACCGTTCCCGTTCCTATTATTATTAGGGGCCAAGCACCGAAGGTGCGAAGGCACCTATTGAAACCGTTCCCGTTCCTATTATTATTAGGGGCCAAGCACCGAAGGTGCGAAGGCACCTATTGAAACCGTTCCCGTTCTTATTATTATTAGGGGCCAAGCACCAAAGGTGCGAAGGCACCTATTGAAACCGTTCCCGTCTTTTTTTCTTCCGCCATGGGAGTCTATGGCAGCCCATAGAACCGTATGGTAAAAAGTTGTGAAATTTGGCACACTAATAGAGGACGGTCTGGTATGTCACCATGGCAATTTTGGTGTCTCTATCTCATTCCCTCTAGCGCCACCACCTGTCCAAATGTGTACTCATGTTTATGCTAATAACTTTTGAACCGTAAGGGCTAGAAACGAAATTCCTTTTTCCTCTAATTTCTGAGCTCGTGCCAATTCGATTGCACCCTATGACGTCATTTTCCATCTTGGATATATCCCCGCCATTTTCAATTAACCGGAAGACCTACTTTTGCAAACTCGTCCTAGACGGTTCATCCGATTTGCACGAAAATTTAACCAGATCATCTTCAGACAATATTGACAAAAAATCTTGCAAATCAAGTTGATTCGTCTAATCGTTTTTGATAAACGCGCGAACAAATTTTACATAACGTTTGCAAAAACACACTTAAGGCAATATCTCCGCAACGCTTTATCGTGTTCAAACCAAACTTGGTACATGTCATCATAAGCCTGACTCGAGGCTACATGCAGCGTTTCGGCGCTGTGCCACCTACTGGTCTGGAGATACAAAAAATGGCTATTTTAGCTTTTCTTTGCTGAACCGTTTGTCCAAATATCATAAAAGAGGCCTCGTTAGATTCGGGACGTCATGCAGAGTCGACGGATATCCAATTTTACCTTATCGGCCATTTTGGCTGTCGGCCATCTTGAATTATGTGCTAAAATGCTGTATTTTATCAACGCATGAACGGATTGTTACGAAACTCGGTATGGGTCATCACCACGAAACCCCAAAGTAGCCTGACAAGTTTCGAAACAGCGCCACCTAGTGGAGATTTTTTTTTAAAAATGCTCAGAACTTTGGGTGTGGTTGACTTATTTTCACGAGACTCATCTCCTTAGACTCCTGAATCGTTGCCGAGTCCAACGATACCACACTTGCCAGGTTTCGCCGTATGGTTTGTGCACCGTTGTAATTTAGCGCTTAAAACATTTTTGCCGATATCTTCGAAACCGCTAGTCCGATCGAGACGAAACCAGCGTCAGAAGTTCGGAAACATAGGTCGTTAGTCAAAATCGCGAGCCCAAATGTCAAAATATTGATAGTAAGGGGTAGTAAAATCCAATCAAAGTCAGGTGTCAGGCTGAAACCCTATTGTAATTGTTCATTTTCCCATGATGCATCATTCTCCAGCTAAAACTGATCGGGCAGACCAAACCGTAAGTCGTAGAGACTTGAAACTTGCAGGGCTGGTAGTACTCACAACGACTACTGACGTCACCGAAGCCCGCCCCGATCGGCCTGACGGGGGCGCTACAGCGATCAAAAGTACCAAACGGCGATCAAAAGTACGAAACGGCTCATAACTCCTCAACCGTAAGGCGTAGCCTCGAGTGCCTTAAATCGCTGGAATCCTTGGCTCAAGGCGGACAAAATGCATGCCTCGGATTTGCTCGTCAGAGTGGGAAAAATTTCGGCTATTTGGGATTTTTTGCAAAACCTACTTTTGTGAACTAGTCCTAGGTTATTGGCCCGACCGGAACCAAACCAGCGCAGCGAGATTCTCTGGAGTCGGATTGTCAAAGGTTATTAAAAAAAAGTGGAAATTTGGGTTCACGGTCCCTAAGGGCCGCCAAAACGTTGGAAGGGGGAGGAGCCACTTTTACTAAATTGGCTATAACTCGTGAACGGAAAGAGGTATTTTCACCAAACTCAGCACGCATATGTAAGAGCTCGTTCTGTGGCCGCATGAAAAAGGACGTGGCGATTGGCCACTTGGTGGCGCTATAACGGTTAAAAAGGGGTCACAATGATGTATTTCTATGGAAAATCCCATTTAATGCCTGAAAGCGGCCCTCTTCCTGCCTGATTTGCATACAGCTTCACAAAATCACGCGTGCGCATGCGTCACGTGACCCTAAAGAGGCTTGCAGACTTTTATGGCCGCCGTGGCGCTTTAACTGTTATAAAGGTGAAAAAAATGCTCTATATTATCCTATGCGAAATGACATTTAAATGACTAAAAATTGCCTGCACTGCACAGAACTTCACCAAATCGGCTAAGCATGTGCGCCGCATTATTGTAAAGACGCGTGCAAACTTTGACGGAGATCGGGCCATCAGTAGAGGCATACCAGTTTAAAAGGTAAAAAAAAAAAACACCACTTTTCCATGATAAATGAGCTGAAAAGGCAAAATTTGACCTTTGACCTCTCCGATGCACATGTCACCAGGCTTGATAAAGTTTTTGCAACCAGCAGCTCAAAAATCAAGTGCTCAGACCCTATAGTCTTTTTTTTATAGGCCTTTTTAGACCCTTTTTATGCCCTTTTTATTAGGGGCCAAGCACCAAAGGTGCGAAGGCACCTATTGAAACCGTTCCCGTCTTTTTTTCTTCCGCCATGGGAGTCTATGGCAGCCCATAGAACCGTATGGTAAAAAGTTGTGAAATTTGGCACACTAATAGAGGACGGTCTGGTATGTCACCATGGCAATTTTGGTGTCTCTATCTCAATCCCTCTAGCGCCACCACCTGTCCAAATGTGTACTCATGTTTATGCTAATAACTTTTGAACCGTAAGGGCTAGAAACAAAATTCTTTTTTCCTCTAATTTCTGAGCTCGTGCCAATTCGATTGCACCCTATGACGTCATTTTCCATCTTGGACATTTCCCCGCCATTTTCAATTAACCGGAAAACCTACTTTTGCAAACTCGTCCTAGACGGTTCATCCGATTTGCACGAAAATTGAACCAGATCATCTTCAGACAATATTAACAAAAAATCTTGCAAATCAAGTTGATTCGTCTAATCGTTTTTGATAAACGCGCGAACAAATTTTACACAACGTTTGCAAAAACACACTTAAGGCAATATCTCCGCAACGCTTTATCGTGTTCAAACCAAACTTGGTACATGTCATCATAAGCATGACTCGAGGCTACATGCAGCGTTTCGGCGCTGTGCCACCTACTGGTCTGGAGATACGAAAAATGGCTATTTTAGCTTTTCTTTGCTGAACCGTTTGTCCAAATATCATAAAAGGGGCCTCGTTAGATTCGGGACGTCATGCCGAGTCGACGGATATCCAATTTTACCATATCGGCCATTTTGGCTGTCGGCCATCTTGAATTATGTGCTAAAATGCTGTATTTTATCAACGCATGAACGGTTTGTTACGAAACTCGGTATGGGTCATCACCACGATACCCCAAAGTAGCCTGACAAGTTTCGAAACAGCGCCACCTAGTGGAGATTTTTTTTAAAAAATGCTCAGAACTTTGGGTGTGGTTGACTTGTTTTCACGAAACTCATCTCATTGGACTCCTCAATCGTTGCCGAGTCCAACGATACCACACTTGCCAGGTTTCGCCGTATGGTTTGTGCACCGTTGTAATTTAGCGCTTAAAACTTTTTTGCCGATATCTTCGAAACCGCTAGTCCGATCGAGACGAAACCAGCGTCAGAAGTTCGGAAACATAGGTCGTTAGGCACAATCGCGAGCCCAAATGTCAAAATATTGATAGTAAGTTGTAGTAAAATCCAATCAAAGTCAGGTGTCAGGCTGAAACCCTATTGTAACTGTTCATTTTCCCATGATGCATCATTCTCCAGCTAAAACTGATCGGGCAGACCAAACCGTAAGTCGTAGAGACTTTAAACTTGCAGGGATGGTAGTACTCACAACGACTACTGACGTCACCGAAGCCCGCCCCGATCGGCCTGACGGGGGCGCTACAGCGATCAAAAGTACGAAACGGCGATCAAAAGTACGAAACGGCTCATAACTCCTCAACCGTAGGGCGTAGCCTCGAGTGCCTTATATCGCTGGAATCCTTGGCTCAAGGCGGACAAAATGCATGCCTCGGATTTGCTCGTCAGAGTGGGAAAAATTTCGGCTATTTGGGATTTTTTGCAAAACCTACTTTTGTGAAATAGTCCTAGGTTATTGGCCCGAACGGAACCAAACCAGCGCAGCGAGATTCTCTGGAGTTGGATTGTCAAAGGTTATAAAAAAAAGTGGAAATTTGGGTTCACGGTCCCTAAGGGCCGCCAAAACGTTGGAAGGGGGAGGAGCCACTTTTACTAAATTGGCTATAACTCGTAAACGGAACGAGGTATTTTCACCAAACTCAGCACGCATATGTAAGAGCTCGTTCTGTGGCCGCATGAAAAAGGACGTGGCGATTGGCCACTTGGTGGCGCTATAACGGTTAAAAAGGGGTCACAATGATGTATTTCTATGGAAAATCCCATTAAATGCCTGAAAGCGGCCCTCTTCCTGCCTGATTTGCATACAGCTTCACGAAATCACGCGTGCGCATGCGTCACGTGACCCTAAAGAGGCTTGCAGACTTTTATGGCCGCCGTGGCGCTTTAACTGTTATAAAGGTGAAAAAAATGCTCTATATTATCCTATGCGAAATGACATTTAAATGACTAAAAATTGCCTGCACTGCGCAGAACTTCACCAAATCGGCTGAGCATGTGCGCCGCATTATTGTAAAGACGCGTGCAAACTTTGACGGAGATCGGGCCATCAGTAGAGGCATACCAATTTAAAAGGTAAAAAAAAACACCACTTTTCCATGATAAATGAGCTGAAAATGCAAAAATTGACCTTTGACCTCTCCGATGCACATGTCACCAGGCTTGATAAAGTTTTTGCAACCAGCAGCTCAAAAATCAAGTGCTCAGACCCTATAGTCTTTTTTTTATAGGCCTTTTTAGACCCTTTTTATGCCCTTTTTATTAGGGGCCAAGCACCAAAGGTGCGAAGGCACCTATTGAAACCGTTCCGGTCTTTTTTTCTTCCGCCATGGGAGTCTATGGCAGCCCATAGAACCGTATGGTAAAAAGTTGTGAAATTTGGCACACTAATAGAGGACGGTCTGGTATGTCACCATGGCAATTTTGGTGTCTCTATCTCAATCCCTCTAGCGCCACCACCTGTCCAAATGTGTACTCATGTTTATGCTAATAACTTTTGAACCGTAAGGGCTAGAAACGAAATTATTTTTTCCTCTAATTTCTGAGCTCGTGCCAATTCGATTGCACCCTATGACGTCATTTTCCATCTTGGATATTTCCCCGCCATTTTCAATTAACCGGAAAACCTACTTTTGCGAACTCGTCCTAGACGGTTCATCCGATTTGCACGAAAATTGAACCAGATCATCTTCAGACAATATTAACAAAAAATCTTGCAAATCAAGTTGATTCGTCTAATCGTTTTTGATAAACGCGCGAACAAATTTTACATAACGTTTGCAAAAACACACTTAAGGCAATATCTCCGCAACGCTTTATCGTGTTCAAACCAAACTTGGTACATGTCATCATAAGCATGACTCGAGGCTACATGCAGCGTTTCGGCGCTGTGCCACCTACTGGTCTGGAGATACAAAAAATGGCTATTTTAGCTTTTCTTTGCTGAACCGTTTGTCCAAATATCATAAAAGGGGCCTCGTTAGATTCGGGACGTCATGCCGAGTCGACGGATATCCAATTTTACCATATCGGCCATTTTGGCTGTCGGCCATCTTGAATTATGTGCTAAAATGCTGTATTTTATCAACGCATGAACGGTTTGTTACGAAACTCGGTATGGGTCATCACCACGATACCCCAAAGTAGCCTGACAAGTTTCGAAACAGCGCCACCTAGTGGAGATTTTTTTTTAAAAATGCTCAGAACTTTGGGTGTGGTTGACTTGTTTTCACGAAACTCATCTCATTGGACTCCTCAATCGTTGCCGAGTCCAACGATACCACACTTGCCAGGTTTCGCCGTATGGTTTGTGCACCGTTGTAATTTAGCGCTTAAAACTTTTTTGCCGATATCTTCGAAACCGCTAGTCCGATCGAGACGAAACCAGCGTCAGAAGTTCGGAAACATAGGTCGTTAGGCACAATCGCGAGCCCAAATGTCAAAATATTGATAGTAAGGGGTAGTAAAATCCAATCAAAGTCAGGTGTCAGGCTGAAACCCTATTGTAACTGTTCATTTTCCCATGATGCATCATTCTCCAGCTAAAACTGATCGGGCAGACCAAACCGTAAGTCGTAGAGACTTTAAACTTGCAGGGATGGTAGTACTCACAACGACTACTGACGTCACCGAAGCCCGCCCCGATCGGCCTGACGGGGGCGCTACAGCGATCAAAAGTACGAAACGGCGATCAAAAGTACGAAACGGCTCATAACTCCTCAACCGTAAGGCGTAGCCTCGAGTGCCTTATATCGCTGGAATCCTTGGCTCAAGGCGGACAAAATGCATGCCTCGGATTTGCTCGTCAGAGTGGGAAAAATTTCGGCTATTTGGGATTTTTTGCAAAACCTACTTTTGTGAACTAGTCCTAGGTTATTGGCCCGAACGGAACCAAACCAGCGCAGCGAGATTCTCTGGAGTTGGATTGTCAAAGGTTATAAAAAAAAGTGGAAATTTGGGTTCACGGTCCCTAAGGGCCGCCAAAACGTTGGAAGGGGGAGGAGCCACTTTTACTAAATTGGCTATAACTCGTAAACGGAACGAGGTATTTTCACCAAACTCAGCACGCATATGTAAGAGCTCGTTCTGTGGCCGCATGAAAAAGGACGTGGCGATTGGCCACTTGGTGGCGCTATAACGGTTAAAAAGGGGTCACAATGATGTATTTCTATGGAAAATCCCATTTAATGCCTGAAAGCGGCCCTCTTCCTGCCTGATTTGCATACAGCTTCACAAAATCACGCGTGCGCATGCGTCACGTGACCCTAAAGAGGCTTGCAGACTTTTATGGCCGCCGTGGCGCTTTAACTGTTATAAAGGTGAAAAAAATGCTCTATATTATCCTATGCGAAATGACATTTAAATGACTAAAAATTGCCTGCACTGCGCAGAACTTCACCAAATCGGCTAAGCATGTGCGCCGCATTATTGTAAAGACGCGTGCAAACTTTGACGGAGATCGGGCCATCAGTAGAGGCATACCAGTTTAAAAGGTAAAAAAAAAAACCACCACTTTTCCATGATAAATGAGCTGAAAAGGCAAAATTTGACCTTTGACCTCTCCGATGCACATGTCACCAGGCTTGATAAAGTTTTTGCAACCAGCAGCTCAAAAATCAAGTGCTCAGATCCTATAGTCTTTTTTTTATAGGCCTTTTTAGACCCTTTTTATGCCCTTTTTATTAGGGGCCAAGCACCAAAGGTGCGAAGGCACCTATTGAAACCGTTCCCGTCTTTTTTTCTTCCGCCATGGGAGTCTATGGCAGCCCATAGAACCGTATGGTAAAAAGTTGTGAAATTTGGCACACTAATAGAGGACGGTCTGGTATGTCACCATGGCAATTTTGGTGTCTCTATCTCATTCCCTCTAGCGCCACCACCTGTCCAAATGTGTACTCATGTTTATGCTAATAACTTTTGAACCGTAAGGGCTAGAAACGAAATTCCTTTTTCCTCTAATTTCTGAGCTCGTGCCAATTCGATTGCACCCTATGACGTCATTTTCCATCTTGGATATTTCCCCGCCATTTTCAATTAACCGGAAAACCTACTTTTGCGAACTCGTCCTAGACGGTTCATCCGATTTGCACGAAAATTTAACCAGATCATCTTCAGACAATATTAACAAAAAATCTTGCAAATCAAGTTGATTCGTCTAATCGTTTTTGATAAACGCGCGAACAAATTTTACATAACGTTTGCAAAAACACACTTAAGGCAATATCTCCGCAACGCTTTATCGTGTTCAAACCAAACTTGGTACATGTCATCATAAGCATGACTCGAGGCTACATGCAGCGTTTCGGCGCTGTGCCACCTACTGGTCTGGAGATACAAAAAATGGCTATTTTAGCTTTTCTTTGCTGAACCGTTTGTCCAAATATCATAATAGGGGGCTCGTTAGATTCGGGACGTCATGCCGAGTCGACGGATATCCAATTTTACCATATCGGCCATTTTGGCTGTCGGCCATCTTGAATTATGTGCTAAAATGCTGTATTTTATCAACGCATGAACGGTTTGTTACGAAACTCGGTATGGGTCATCACCACGATACCCCAAAGTAGCCTGACAAGTTTCGAAACAGCGCCACCTAGTGGAGATTTTTTTTTAAAAATGCTCAGAACTTTGGGTGTGGTTGACTTGTTTTCACGAAACTCATCTCATTGGACTCCTCAATCGTTGCCGAGTCCAACGATACCACACTTGCCAGGTTTCGCCGTATGGTTTGTGCACCGTTGTAATTTAGCGCTTAAAACTTTTTTGCCGATATCTTCGAAACCGCTAGTCCGATCGAGACGAAACCAGCGTCAGAAGTTCGGAAACATAGGTCGTTAGGCACAATCGCGAGCCCAAATGTCAAAATATTGATAGTAAGGGGTAGTAAAATCCAATCAAAGTCAGGTGTCAGGCTGAAACCCTATTGTAACTGTTCATTTTCCCATGATGCATCATTCTCCAGCTAAAACTGATCGGGCAGACCAAACCGTAAGTCGTAGAGACTTTAAACTTGCAGGGATGGTAGTACTCACAACGACTACTGACGTCACCGAAGCCCGCCCCGATCGGCCTGACGGGGGCGCTACAGCGATCAAAAGTACGAAACGGCGATCAAAAGTACGAAACGGCTCATAACTCCTCAACCGTAAGGCGTAGCCTCGAGTGCCTTATATCGCTGGAATCCTTGGCTCAAGGCGGACAAAATGCATGCCTCGGATTTGCTCGTCAGAGTGGGAAAAATTTCGGCTATTTGGGATTTTTTGCAAAACCTACTTTTGTGAACTAGTCCTAGGTTATTGGCCCGAACGGAACCAAACCAGCGCAGCGAGATTCTCTGGAGTTGGATTGTCAAAGGTTATAAAAAAAAGTGGAAATTTGGGTTCACGGTCCCTAAGGGCCGCCAAAACGTTGGAAGGGGGAGGAGCCACTTTTACTAAATTGGCTATAACTCGTAAACGGAACGAGGTATTTTCACCAAACTCAGCACGCATATGTAAGAGCTCGTTCTGTGGCCGCATGAAAAAGGACGTGGCGATTGGCCACTTGGTGGCGCTATAACGGTTAAAAAGGGGTCACAATGATGTATTTCTATGGAAAATCCCATTTAATGCCTGAAAGCGGCCCTCTTCCTGCCTGATTTGCATACAGCTTCACAAAATCACGCGTGCGCATGCGTCACGTGACCCTAAAGAGGCTTGCAGACTTTTATGGCCGCCGTGGCGCTTTAACTGTTATAAAGGTGAAAAAAATGCTCTATATTATCCTATGCGAAATGACATTTAAATGACTAAAAATTGCCTGCACTGCGCAGAACTTCACCAAATCGGCTAAGCATGTGCGCCGCATTATTGTAAAGACGCGTGCAAACTTTGACGGAGATCGGGCCATCAGTAGAGGCATACCAGTTTAAAAGGTAAAAAAAAAAAACACCACTTTTCCATGATAAATGAGCTGAAAAGGCAAAATTTGACCTTTGACCTCTCCGATGCACATGTCACCAGGCTTGATAAAGTTTTTGCAACCAGCAGCTCAAAAATCAAGTGCTCAGATCCTATAGTCTTTTTTTTATAGGCCTTTTTAGACCCTTTTTATGCCCTTTTTATTAGGGGCCAAGCACCAAAGGTGCGAAGGCACCTATTGAAACCGTTCCCGTCTTTTTTTCTTCCGCCATGGGAGTCTATGGCAGCCCATAGAACCGTATGGTAAAAAGTTGTGAAATTTGGCACACTAATAGAGGACGGTCTGGTATGTCACCATGGCAATTTTGGTGTCTCTATCTCATTCCCTCTAGCGCCACCACCTGTCCAAATGTGTACTCATGTTTATGCTAATAACTTTTGAACCGTAAGGGCTAGAAACGAAATTCCTTTTTCCTCTAATTTCTGAGCTCGTGCCAATTCGATTGCACCCTATGACGTCATTTTCCATCTTGGATATTTCCCCGCCATTTTCAATTAACCGGAAGACCTACTTTTGCAAACTCGTCCTAGACGGTTCATCCGATTTGCACGAAAATTTAACCAGATCATCTTCAGACAATATTGACAAAAAATCTTGCAAATCAAGTTGATTCGTCTAATCGTTTTTGATAAACGCGCGAACAAATTTTACATAACGTTTGCAAAAACACACTTAAGGCAATATCTCCGCAACGCTTTATCGTGTTCAAACCAAACTTGGTACATGTCATCATAAGCATGACTCGAGGCTACATGCAGCGTTTCGGCGCTGTGCCACCTACTGGTCTGGAGATACAAAAAATGGCTATTTTAGCTTTTCTTTGCTGAACCGTTTGTCCAAATATCATAAAAGGGGCCTCGTTAGATTCGGGACGTCATGCCGAGTCGACGGATATCCAATTTTACCATATCGGCCATTTTGGCTGTCGGCCATCTTGAATTATGTGCTAAAATGCTGTATTTTATCAACGCATGAACGGATTGTTACGAAACTCGGTATGGGTCATCACCACGATACCCCAAAGTAGCCTGACAAGTTTTGAAACAGCGCCACCTAGTGGAGATTTTTTTTTAAAAATGCTCAGAACTTTGGGTGTGGTTGACTTATTTTCACGAGACTCATCTCCTTAGACTCCTGAATCGTTGCCGAGTCCAACGATACCACACTTGCCAGGTTTCGCCGTATGGTTTGTGCACCGTTGTAATTTAGCGCTTAAAACATTTTTGCCGATATCTTCGAAACCGCTAGTCCGATCGAGACGAAACCAGCGTCAGAAGTTCGGAAACATAGGTCGTTAGGCACAATCGCGAGCCCAAATGTCAAAATATTGATAGTAAGGGGTAGTAAAATACAATCAAAGTCAGGTGTCAGGCTGAAACCCTATTGTAACTGTTCATTTTCCCATGATGCATCATTCTCCAGCTAAAACTGATCGGGCAGACCAAACCGTAAGTCGTAGAGACTTGAAACTTGCAGGGCTGGTAGTACTCACAACGACTACTGACGTCACCGAAGCCCGCCCCGATCGGCCTGACGGGGGCGCTACAGCGATCAAAAGTACAAAACGGCGATCAAAAGTACGAAACGGCTCATAACTCCTCAACCGTAAGGCGTAGCCTCGAGTGCCTTATATCGCTGGAATCCTTGGCTCAAGGCGGACAAAATGCATGCCTCGGATTTGCTCATCAGAGTGGGAAAAATTTCGGCTATTTGGGATTTTTTGCAAAACCTACTTTTGCAAATTACTCCCAGGTTCTTTGCCTGATCAGAACCAAACCACTGCAGAAATGTTCTCTGGAGAGTGCTTATCAATAATTATAAAAAAAATATCATATTTTGATTCATGATTGGTAAGAGGAGCCAAAATGTACGATGTGACCGGGACCTCTTTTACTAAAATGGCTATAACTCGTGAACAAAATGAGATATTTTCACCAAGTTCAGGTCACATATGTATGAGCTCAATCTGAGATCACATGAAAAAAATCGCAATTATTGACCACTTGGTGGCGCTATATTAGGGGAAAAACACATGAAAATGCAATATACACACCCAAACATTAGTCAGATGAAAATGGGCATTCATTGTCTTCGTCCAGGGTGCCATGATAGTCTATGAGGAAATTGGTGTATCTCAAAAAACTTTCTATATGTCATTGCCACAATGCCCTGAAGGAGCCTGAGAAATTTCAAGCCTACGTTTTTCACAGCATTCACCTCCTTAGACTTCTGAATCCTTGCCGAGTCCAATGATACCAAACATGCCAGGTTTCACCTTACGATTTGTAAAAAGGTGTACTTTAGCACCTAAAAAACCTTTGCGAATGTCTTCGAAACAGTTAGTCCGATCAAAACAAAACCACATCAGCAAATTCAGAAACATAGGTCAATAGCTAAACAATAATGACAAAAAGCCAACATTTTGGAAGGAAGTGGCAAAAAAATCCAATTAATGCAGCCCATGCTTTCATAAATATAAGTGGCTATAACTTCAAAACAAAATGAGATATTTACAACAAATTTGACACATATTTATGGGCACACATTGAGGACACCTAAAAAAAAAGCAGAGATGTGTTATAACTGTAAAAAACCCCATATTTTTCATTAGTTAAATTGCCTGTATTGCCGTGAATGCTCTTTCCCATCTTTGATCTAAGTTTATTTATTTCTTTGGATCCTCATTAGCCAACAACTAGGCAGTGACTACTCTTCCTGAGGTCCCAAAAAGTAAAAACTACAAACCTACATTAAAGCTGCAAGAGCAACGAAAGGGTCCTCGCTCCTGTGCCACCTCCAGAGTATGTGAGCAGAGTGGAGCGGCATCAATTTCCCATTCACGCTCTAAGCGTTCAATAATCACTCCGCTCCAGCTCCACTCCGGGTTCACCATTTCCCACTCCCAGCTCCACTCCTCGCTCACTGATATCAGAAACACTGCTTCGTCTTCGCTCCGAGGAAATTTGCGTCTATTTAAGTAAGCTCAGAAATGTCACAAAAATTTGCTTTATAACATTCATTAAATGAAAAAAAAACAAATAATAATAGGCGATAGTTTCAACGTGCTTTATTGGAACATTGTGTGCAAAAAAAAATACGACATGCCAAGCTCATTAGGCTTTATCAGCATTAAAAGTTAAATATCATTTCTGCTTTTTGCAGTGCAAATTTAGTTGAGAATCATGAAAATAGTACTACGTTTTCATCCGTTATTTTATCTACGGCTCACTATACATTACAGATTTCTGCTCATTCAAAATAAGATCCAGATAAGCAGATAAGCACTGTAAGACTACATTTGTTTGAATGCATTAGAGAGAATGCTTGTGTGTGTGAATAAGTGCTACCTGTTTAAAATGTGCTTTCACCCGATCATATTCAGTATGTAGAAGGTACAAAAAATTCCTTGAACTATAACATCCCGCTCATGTCCGTCGTCGTCATCATAACCTTTACATTCTTTCTGATTTGAATGATCCATCTGTGTGGTAGAAGCGGCAGTACTGAAGCTAGTTAAACGTGTTTAACGTGTGTGTTTATTGTGGATAAAAAAGCAGTTTTATTATGGGCCATTGACAATAATTGCACTTGTGATGGAGCGGTAGTGGAGACTTTTTAAAAAATCACGCCGCTCGACTCCTCGCTCCGCTCCCACTCCACTCCGCTCACATACTCTGGCCACCACCACCTTGTGGGCTTTAGGAACACAGAGCATGGTGGGCAAAATGCATTTAAGTATATAAAAATAGGAGGACTAAATCAATCATTTGTATTTGCCACACTTCCTGCTACCAGCTGGTAGCACTATGACTAACTAAAATTTTGGCAAAACATCAGAATTTGTCAGGATGCCGCGGACACGCCGTTCAACAAAACTCAAGATCTTTGAAATTTAACATCACTAAGGCTTAAGATTAGACTGACGAAATATGATTCTGGTTCAATCTTAATGAGGAGTTACCCACAGGTGGCACTATTACCAACTGAATATTGGCATGTAGACCGCCATCGGTACTCGGGCCCTAATTAAATCAACAACAATAAAATTAAACATACAAATCCCATTAAATGTTCCTTCCATTTAAAACTAATTTTACTTCTTAAAATATGTAATATCTGATAGTAAATCATTCCATATTTTCATTCCTCTATATATTATAGTCCATTGTTCTGCAGTGATTTAAAAAAAAAAAATACATGACAGTCCGTGCACACTTTAAAACAGGAGAAAGATCATTGGAAAAATAATGATGACAATAATAGTCCTAAACAACTTCCTTGAGGAACACCACATTGCTCTTTAAAATCTGAATAACTTCCATAATAACATAAACATTGTCACATATTAAACAGATAACTTTTAAACCAATGCAGACAGTAAGAAGTACATATGTGACATTTCAATTTATCCAGCAATAATTTATGATCCATTACATAAAATGCTGAGCTAAAATCTAACAAGAATTTTACCAAAATCGACACCCATATGTATGGACTCTGAGGACACATAAAAAAAGTGGTGGGATTGTGCGTCTTGGTGACGCTATAATAGAACACAACATGAAATTCCCATTGACTACAATGTAGTATTTTTTTAACTCGTCCTAGACCGTTTGTCCGATTTCCACCAAAATGAAATCGTATCATCTTCAGACTGTGCCGACAAAAAGTTATGGATTTTGCATCAATAGATGAAACAATGTTTTAGTTTACCACAGTGACGAAGTTGAGGCATGATGCCAAAATGACTCTTGAGGCTTTATCTCTGCAATGCTTTGACATATTGGCATCAAACTTTGCCTGTCATTGTTCCCTTATTTTGACCACACCACATTTATTTCGTAAATGTGCCACCTATTGGTCAAAAGTGATTAACCATTAACTTATATTATCAGTGACTCTATATATTATATTTCAGCCATTTTGCCTAATCTTCTTAAACTGTATAATTGTTCATTGTTGCAGTTGGTCTGACACTCTCAAACTACAATGCATTTTCAGCCTTTTGTCTAAAATCATCTTAAAATGTGATTAATTGCTCATTGCTGCAGTTGATCTGACACTGCCAGCCATTTTGGCATGTCTTGTCTTCTTCTTTGCGCTTGGCCCCGGTATTGCTGCTTGCAGCTATATTTAGGGGCCAAGCACCGAAGGTGCGAAGGCACCTATTGAAACCGTTCCCGTTCTTATTATTATTATTCATCTTCTTCTTCTTCTTCTTCTTCTTCTTCTTCTTCCGCCACGAAGTCTATGGCAGCCCATAGAACCGTATGGTAAAAAGTTGTGAAATTTGGCACACTAATAGAGGACAGTCTGACATGTCACCGTAGCAAATTTGGAGTCTCAAACTCAATCCCTCTAGCGCCACCATCAGTCCAAAATTTGACTCATGTTTATGCTAATAACTTTTGAACCATAAGGGCTAGAAAAAAAATTCTTTTTTCCTCTGATTCTTTGGCTCAAGACGATTCCATTGCACCATATGACGTCATTTTCCGTCATAAAAATTTTCCCGCCATTTTGAATTTTCCGAAAAACCTACTTTTACGAACTCGTCCTAGACGGTTCATCCGATTTGCACGAAAATTGAACCAGATCATCTTCAGACCATGCTGACAAAAAATCTTGCAAATCAAGTTGATTCGTCAAATCATTTGCGATAAACGCGCAAACAAATTTTACGTAGCGGTTGCAAAAACACTCTTAAGGCAATATCTCCGCAACGCTTTATCGTATTCAAACCAAACTTGGTACATGTCATCACAAGCATGACTTGAGGCAACATACAGCGTTTCGGCGCAGTGCCACCTACTGGTCTGGAGATACAAAAAATTGCAATTTTTGCTTATAACTTCTGAACTGTTTGTCCAAAAATCATAAAAGTGGTCTCGTTACATTCAGGACGGCATGCCGAGTCGTCTGATATTCAATTTTACCATATCGGCTATTTTGGCTGTCGGCCATTTTGAATTTTGTCAAAAAATGCTATATTTTACAAATGCATTAGTATATTGTTACTAAACTCGGTATGTGACTTCCTTGCTATGCCTTGAAGGTACTCAAAAAGTTTTAGGGCAGTGCCACCTTGTGGTCAAAAGATATAACAAACTTGACAAAAATGCTAATAACTTTTGATTAAATTAGCCTAGTATATTGAAACTGGTCATAATAGAGTCATTGGCTCATGCCGATTCAATTGCAACCTATGATGTCATTTTCGGTCATGATAATTTCCCCGCCATTTTTAATTTTCCAAAAAACCTACTTTTACGAACTCGTCCTAGACGGTTTGTCCGATTTGCACGAAAATTTAACCAGATCATCTTCAGACCATGCTGACAAAAAATCTTGCAAATCAAGTTGATTTGTCAAATCGTTTTTGATAAACGCGCACACAAATTTTGCGTAGCGGTTGCAAAAACACTCATAAGCCTATATCTCCACAACGCTTTATCGTATTCAAACCAATCTTGGTATATGTCATCACAAGCATGACCTGAAGCAACATGCAGCGTTTCGGCGCAGCGCCACCTACTGGTCCGGAGATACAAAAAATGGCTATTTTTGCTTATAACTTTTGAACTGTTTGTCCAAAAATCATGTCTTCCGCACCATGCTTTGAAGGTACTCAAAACGTTTTGGGGCAGTGCCACCTTGTGGTCAGAGGTTATAACAAAATTTACAAACATGCTAATAACTTTTGATTAAATTAGCCTAGTTTAATGAAACTGGTCATAATACAGTCATTGGCTCATGCCGAGAACAGAGATACTAATTTTTCCATATTTGGTCAAACATCCTGTCCTCAATGTTCTTATTTGATCAAAACCTACTTTTTCAAACTCATCCTAGACCACAATTTCCACCAAAATCGAATCGTATCATCTTCAGACTGTGTCAACAAAAAGTTAGGGATTTTGCATCAATAGATGAAACCGTTTTTGTAAACCGCAGCGACGAAGTTGAGCCATTATGCCAAAATTACTCTTGAGGCTGTATCTCTGCAATGCTTTGACATATTGGCATCAAACTTTGCATGTGTCATTGTTCCGTTATTCTGACCACACCACATCAATTTCGTATCTGTGCCACCTATTGGTCAAAAGTGATAAACCATTAACTTATATTATCAGTGACTCTATATGATATTTCAGCCATTTTGCCTAATCTTCATAAACTGTATAATTGTTAATTGTTGCAGTTGGTCTGACACTCTCAGACTACAATGCATTTTCAGCCTTTTGCTTAAAATCATCTTAAAACGTGATTAATTGCTCATTGCTCCAGTTGATCTGACACTGCCAGCCATTTTGGCATGTCTTGTCTTCTTCTTTGCGCTTGGCCCCGGTATTGCTGCTTGCAGCTATATTTATTCATCTTCTTCTTCTTCTTCTTCTTCTTCTTCTTCTTCCGCCACAAAGTCTATGGCAGCCCATAGAACCGTATGGTAAAAAGTTGTGAAATTTGGCACACTAATAGAGGACAGTCTGAAATGTCACCGTAGCAAATTTGGAGTCTCAAACTCAATCCCTCTAGCGCCACCATAAGTCCAAAATTTGACTCATGTTTATGCTAATAACTTTTGAACCATAAGGGCTAGAAACAAAATTCTTTTTTCCTCTGATTCCTTGGCTCAAGCCGATTAGATTGCACCCTATGACGTCATTATCCGTCATAAAAAATTTCGCGCCATATTGAATTTTCCGAAAAACCTACTTTTACAAACTCGTCCTAGACGGTTCATCCGATTTGCACGAAAATTGAACCAGATCATCTTCAGACCATGCTGACAAAAAATCTTGCAAATCAAGTTGATTCGTCAAATCATTTGCGATAAACGCGCAAACAAATTTTACGTAGCGGTTGCAAAAACACACTTAAGGCAATATCTCCGCAACGCTTTATCGTGATCAAACCAAACTTAGTACATGTCATCACAAGCATGACTTGAGGCAACATACAGCGTTTCGGCACAGCGCCACCTACTGGTCCGGAGATACGAAAAATTGCTATTTTTGCTTATAACTTCTGAACTGTTTGTCCAAAAATCATAAAAGTGGTCTCGTTACATTCAGGATGGCATGCCGAGTCGTCTGATATTCAATTTTACCATATCGGCCATTTTGGCTGTCGGCCATTTTGAATTTTGTCAAAAAATGCTATATTTTACAAATGCATAAGTATATTGTTACTAAACTCGGTATGTGACTTCCATGCTATGCCCTGAAGGTACTCAAAAAGTTTTAGGGCAGTGCCACCTTGTGGTCAAAAGATATAACAAACTTGACAAAAATGCTAATAACTTTTGATTAAATTAGCCTAGTATATTGAAACTGGTCATAATAGAGTCATTGGCTCATGCCGATTCAATTGCAACCTATGATGTCATTTTCGGTCATGATAATTTCCCCGCCATTTTTAATTTTCCAAAAAACCTACTTTTGCGAACTCGTCCTAGACGGTTTGTCCGATTTGCACAGAAATTGAACCATATCATCTTCAGACCATGCTGACAAAAAATCTTGCAAATCAAGTTGATTTGTCAAATCGTTTTCGAAAAACGCGCACACAAATTTTGCGTAGCGGTTGCAAAAACACTCATAAGCCTATATCTCCACAACGCTTTATCGTATTCAAACCAATCTTGGTATATGTCATCACAAGCATGACCTGAGGCAACATGCAGCGTTTCGGCGCAGCGCCACCTACTGGTCCGGAGATACAAAAAATGGCTATTTTTGCTTATAACTTATGAACTGTTTGTCCAAAATTCATGTCTTCCGCACCATGCTTTGAAGGTACTCAAAAAGTTTTGGGGCAGTGCCACCTTGTGGTCAGAGGTTATAACAAAATTTACAAACATGCTAATAACTTTTGATTAAATTAGCCTAGTTTAATGAAACTGGTCATAATACAGTCATTGGCTCATGCCGAGAACATAGATACTAATTTTGCCATATTTGGTCAAACATCATGTCCTCAATGTTCTTATTTGATCAAAACCTACTTTTTCAAACTCATCCTAGACTGTTTGTCCAATTTCCACCAAAATCGAATCGTATCATCTTCAGACTGTGTCAACAAAAAGTTAGGAATTTTGCATCAATAGATGAAACCGTTTTTGTAAACCGCAGTGACGAAGTTGAGCCATGATGCCAAAATGACTCTTGAGGCTGTATCTCTGCAATGCTTTGACATATTGGCATCAAACTTTGCATGTGTCATTGTTCTCTTATTCTGACCACACCACATACATTTCGTAACTGTGCCACCTATTGGTCAAAAGTGATAAACCATTAACTTATATTATCAGTGACTCTATGTATGATATTTCAGCCATTTTGCCTAATCTTCTTAAACTGTATAATTGTTCATTGCTGCAGTTGGTCTGACACTCTCAGACTACAATGCATTTTCAGCCTTTTGCCTAAAATCATCTTAAAACGTGATTAATTTCTCATTGCTGCAGTTGATCTGACACTGCCAGCCATTTTGGCATGTCTTGTCTTCTTCTTTGCGCTTGGCCCCGGTATTGCTGCTTGCAGCTATATTTATTATTAGGGGCCAAGCACCGAAGGTGCGAAGGCACCTATTGAAACCGTTCCCGTTCTTATTATTAGGGGCCAAGCACCGAAGGTGCGAAGGCACCTATTGAAACCGTTCCCGTTCTTATTATTAGGGGCCAAGCACCGAAGGTGCGAAGGCACCTATTGAAACCGTTCCCGTTCCTATTATTATTAGGGGCCAAGCACCGAAGGTGCGAAGGCACCTATTGAAACCGTTCCCGTCTTTTTTTCTTCCGCCATGGGAGTCTATGGCAGCCCATAGAACCGTATGGTAAAAAGTTGTGAAATTTGGCACACTAATAGAGGATGGTCTGGTATATCACCATGGCAATTTTGGTGTCTCTATCTCAATCCCTCTAGCGCCACCACCTGTCCAAATGTGTACTCATGTTTATGCTAATAACTTTTGAACCGTAAGGGCTAGAAACGAAATTCTTTTTTCCTCTAATTTCTGAGCTCGTGCCAATTCGATTGCACCCTATGACGCCATTTTCCGTCTTGGATATTTTCCCGCCATTTTCAATTAACTGAAAAACCTACTTTTGCGAACTCGTCCTAGACGGTTCATCCGATTTGCACGAAAATTGAACCAGATCATCTTCAGACAATATTGACAAAAAATCTTGCAAATCAAGTTGATTCGTCTAATCGTTTTCGATAAACGCGCGAACAAATTTTACATGACGTTTGCAAAAACACACTTAAGGCAATATCTCCGCAACGCTTTATCGTGTTCAAACCAAACTTGGTACATGTCATCATAAGCATGACTTGAGGCCAAATGCAGCGTTTCGGCGCTGTGCCACCTACTGGTCTGGAGATACGAAAAATGGCTATTTTAGCTTTTCTTTGCTGAACCGTTTGTCCAAATATCATAAAAGGGGCCTCGTTAGATTCGGGACGTCATGCCGAGTCGAAGGATATCCAATTTTACCATATCGGCCATTTTGGCTGTCGGCCATCTTGAATTATGTGCTAAAATGCTGTATTTTATCAACGCATGAACGGATTGTTGCAAAACTCGGTATGGGTCATCACCACGATACCCCAAAGTAGCCTGACAAGTTTCGAAAACAGCGCCGCCTAGTGGAGATTTTTTTTTTAAAAGGCTCAGAACTTTGGGCGTGGTTGACTTATTTTCACGAGACTCATCTCATTAGACTCCTGAATTGTTGCCGAGTCCAACGATACCACACTTGCCAGGTTTCGCCGTATGGTTTGTGCACCGTTGTAATTTAGCGCTTAAAACTTTTTTGCCGATATCTTCGAAACCGCTAGTCCGATCGAGACGAAACCAGCGTCAGAAGTTCGGAAACATAGGTCGTTAGGCACTTTCGCGAGCCCAAAAGTCAAAATATTGATAGTAAGGGGTAGTAAAATCCAATCAAAGTCAGGTGTCAGGCTGAAACCCTATTGTAACTGTTCATTTTCCCATGATGCATCATTCTCCAGCTTAAACTGATCGGGCAGACCAAACCGTAAGTCGTAGAGACTTGAAACTTGCAGGGATGGTAGTACTCACAACGACTACTGACGTCACCGAAGCACACCCCGATCGGCCTGACGGGGGCGCTACAGCGATCAAAAGTACGAAACGGCGATCAAAAGTACGAAACGCCTCATAACTCCTCAACCGTAAGGCATAGCCTCGGGTGCCTTATATCGCTGGAATCCTTGGCTCAAGGCGGACAAAACGCATGCCTCGGATTTGCTCGCCCTTCAGGCGCCAATTTCGAGATATTTTAGGTTTTTTGTAAAACCTACTTTTGCAAATTACTCCCAGGTTCTTAACCTGATCAGAACCAAATCACTGCAGAAATGTTGTCTGGAGAGTGATTATCAATAACTATAAAAAAAAAAACCACATTTTGATTCATGGTCGCTAAGGGGAGCCAAAATGTTTGATGTAACCGTGACCTCTTTTACTAAAATGACTATAACTTGTGAACGGAATGAGATATTTTCACCAAATTCAGGTCACATGTATGTGAGCTCAGTCTGAGATCACATGAAAAAAATCGCAACTATTAACCACTTGTTGGCGCTATAACAGGGGAAAAACACGTGAAAATGGCAATACAGGCACCCAAACATTAGTCAGATGACAATGGGCATTCATTGTCTTCATCCAGGTTGCCATGATAGTCTATGAGGACACTGGCATATCTCAAAAAACTCTGTATACGTCATTGGCACAATGCCCTGAATGAGCATTCACCTCCTTAGACTCCTGAATCATTGCTGAATTCCAGTGATACCAAACATGCCAGGTTTCACCTTATGGTATGTGAAAAGGTGTATTTTAGCACCTAAAAAACCTTTGCGAATGTCTTCAAGACACATAACATAGGTCAATAGCTAAACAATAATGACCAAAAGCCAACATTTTGGAAGGAAGTGGCAAAAAAAAAAAATCCAATCAATGCAGCCAATTCTCTATATAAAATAAATATAAGTGGCTATAACTTTAAAATAAAATGAGATATTTACAACACATTTTACACATATATTTTTGGGCACACTTTGAGGACACCTAAAAAAAAGCAGAGATGTGTTAAAACTGTCAAAAAAAACATATTTTTCCTTAGTTAAATTGCCTGTTTTGCCGTCAATGCTCTTTCCCATCTATGATCTAAGTTTATTTGTTTATTTGGATCCCCATTAGCCAGTACCTAGGCAGTGACTACTCTTCATGAGGTCCCAAAAAGTAAAAAATACAAAACTACATTAAAGCTGCAAGAGCAATGAAAGGGATCTCGCACCTGTGCCACCACCACCTTGGGGCTTTAGGAACACAGAGCACGGTGGCCAATATGCATTTAAGAATATAAAAATAGGAGGACTACATCAATCATTTGTATTTGCCACACTTCCTGCTACCGGGCTGTATTCAGATCAGATGGTGGACCTGCACCTGGACATGACCAATGCATCCCTGATATGTCTAAAGAGAGCCTGTCAACTAAACTCTGCCCTGTAAATGCTGCATCTAAACGACACCCTCATTAAACCCGTCTCCAGCACGACGACTCCAATCTATCGAATAATCTTACGAATATCTATTTATCTAATATGACTTCTGAACTGTAATGTTGCCAGAATTATAATCATACACTGTTTGTTCGTCGGCCAGAGGACAACTGGCACCCAAACTGGTTTCTCCCAAGGTTTCTTTTTCTCCATTCTGGCCTTGAAAGGTATTTTGGTTCCTTGCCACCGTTGCCTTTGGCTTGCTCAGTTGGGGACATCTCAATTTCAAATATATTACCGTTCTGCCCGCATTGACACTATATGAAAATTGAAATTAGCTGGATAGTTAGATAGTTAACACTGTGAAGCTACTTTGAAACAATTGGACTTGTTGAAAGCGCTATTTAAATAAAGGTGACTTGACTTGACCAGCTGGTGGCACTATGACTAACTAAAATTTTGCAGAAACATCAGACTTTGTCAGGATGCCATAGACAAAACTCAAAACTCAGTTCAACAAAACTCAAGATCTTTGAAATTTTACATCACTAAGGCTTAAGATTACACTGACCAAATATGATTCTGGTTCAATCTTAATGAGGAGTTAATCACAGTTTACTGTTGCCCACAGGTGGCACTATAACTGACTAAATATTGGCATGTAGACCACCATCGGTGCTCAGGCCCTAATTAAATCAACAACAATAAAATTAAACATACAAATCCCATTAACAAATTCCATTAAATGTTCCTTCCTTGTAAAACTCATTTTATAATATCTGATAGTAAATCATTCCAAATTTTCATTCCTCCAGATATTATAGTCCATTGTTGTGCAGTGGTTTTCAAAACAAAATACATGACTGTCTGCGCACAGTTTAAAACAGGAGGAAGATCATTGATAAAATAATGATGATGATAATAATAGTCCTAAACAACTTCCTTGAGGAACACCACATTGCTCTTTAAAATCTGAATAACTTCCATAATAACATAAACAGTGACTATGTTTACATGGACAGCAGTAATCTAATTATTGCCCTTAATCTGAATAAGACAATAATCTGATTAAGGTGTTTACATGAGTTGATTTTAGAATATTCCGTTCATGTTCCCGTTTTACATATAGAACATAGCTCGATTAATGGCACGTCATTACGTCTCCATGCCACCCGACGGCCAATCATAGTGCGACTTTCATGGGTCTGTTAAAATCATTAGGCTCAGGCAAACCGCTGTAACTTTAGGCTACCTGCGGGTGTCGCTGTCGGACAGTGTTCCTTTATAAAAATGAGTGATTTTTGTACTTTTTAATGTAATATATATATATATATATATATATATATATATATATATATATATATATATATATATATATATATATATATATATATATATATAGGCTACGTTGTTTTATTTTTGTAATATTATATGTTGTGTCTTTCAGTTTTTTTTTTTCTCTTTCTTGACAGCCTACATTTCGATTAATAGCTTTGATTAATGATGAAAATTGAGGTTTCAAAATCGTGATTGTTTGGATTGTTTTTTTCTGCCGTCGAGCCACAGGCGTTCACTGAATGGCCATATGGCTCGCGAGCCTAGAGGTTCTCGACCGCTGTTGTAAGCAGACAAGTATGAATCTGAGATTACAGATACAAACTTATTGTATTTTACTTTTACAATGTACTTTTACATATTACAACACAAAGAAAAAAATATAGAGGAGGCAGTGTCAGAATGAGCAGTCAAGCAAGACACGCACCAACCATAGCAACACGTCATGGCAACGACATTTCAAACTGACAGATACGTAAAAGATAAACGGGACATTTGAGTGCCTTGTTACTGTTTTGTACGCGCTGTTATATTAATTATAATTCAAATTCTGTTTTATTTGTCACAATATTATTGATGATTGTTGAGAGGGGCACTTTTGATACATTTTTAAAAAGGACAGGGGCTCGCGCTCCAAGGCCCTCCTCCGCTCTGCACTTGCCTGGTGTGTGTGTGTGTGTCCTGTCACAAAATGCGGCGAAAACTCCTACACGACGACGTTAATAGTTAGATTAAGGTGTATACATGTCTACAATGCACTTCGATAATGCGACTAAAATAGGCATACTCCACATGTCTTAATTCGATTTTTGTTTAAAGGTCCCATGGCATGAAATTTTCATTTTATGAGGTATTTCAACATTAATATGAGTTCCCCTAGCCTGAATATTGTCCCCAAGTGTATAGAAATGTTGATCGGTGTAAAACCGAGTTCTGGCTGTCTTTCTCTGCCTTTGAGAAAATGACAGGCCAGACGAGCCAATCCTGAAGTCTCCTGGTTTGACGTCCAAGCAGGAACGGTTACCTCCCTTTCCTCCGCCCAGAGAATCTGGCACGCCCTTGCAAGCGCTCGAGAGATCATTACTTGTGAACGAGTGAACGCTGGCAGTTTCTCAGTGTTTGGATGTACAAATGAAAACAGAAGTCTTTCTTCAGTTCCTTCTGATCTGTGATCATTAATTTCTTATGTGTAGCTAATTATTTATTATTTGTGCACACACTGCGGCTTCTCTCCCGACAGAAAGGTGTTTTCTATCTTGTGAGTCAGTGTTTTTGTACGTCCTCGTCGCGTCTATCTGTTCTTAAATGTGCATACAGTCTTAAATGTGCAGTGAGATTAAGCAGAAGGAGGGTAAGCATGAGCATATCTGGGCTAGGCTAGCCAGCTTTCCCCACAATAAACTGGATTACATTCGATTACTGCTGTTGTGTCTTTGTTTGCGCTGTGTAACGTTACTCAATGCGCGTCACTGACGCTTTTCATATGATTGGAACATATCTAGAAATAATGCTATACTCAACACTTACTAACTCGTTCATCTCGCTGTAATGGTGCATTGCATGTGTTACAAAGTTGGTAGAATAATGATGAAGACGGACTCGGCGTGACTGGGACTCGTGTTTATTCAAAACTCTCAGATACAAACACAATAAACTCGCGCTGACAGACAGCGCTCTCATAACTCAGTAGTTACTATAAATAACTTTGTTAGCAATCGCTCCGTCTCCGTGATGTCCGGTTCGAGAACGAATCATTCTTTTGAATCGGTTCTTTTTAGTGAACCGAACCAGTTCACCAAATCGGACTGAATCGTTCTAAACGGTTCGCGTCTCGAGTCAGCGCTGATCCACATGAGTGACAGTCCCTCCGACTAGAAATAAACAAATAACCTGAAGTATATGCTAGTAACTGCAACAGTTCACCCTGAACTGAGACATGCTGAGAGAACTGATGAGAAGTGAACACAGGTCCATCCGTCTCTGGCAAACTCGTGCCTGCTCGTGCCTCGTTAAACCACGCCCCCTCCGCTCATTTAAAATGCAAAGATGTCAGCCAATCACAACAGTGGGCGTTTTTACTGAAGTCTCTTGAAACAGGGCAGTCAGCCACAGGGCAAACAGCAATATAGAAAAAATGCCTTTTATTTCTAAATTATGACATTTTATGATGTAAAAATCATACTAACAATATAAGTACACCTCAGTAAACACTATAAAATAATAGAAAAATGCCATGCCATGGGACCTTTAATTCAAGTATGACTTTAACCAGATTAAGGTAATTAGAAATCACTGTTTACATGGTAGATTCTTAATCAGAGTATGGTCTTAATCAGATTAATATCGGAGTATTGTTGTCCATGTAAACGTAGTCATTGTCACATATTAAACAATCAATTTATCCAGCAATAATTTATGATCCATTACATAAAATGCTGAGCTAAAATCTAACGATACAGCTTCTACTAAGTTTTTGTCATCAATTTGTGCTCATACTACTCCCTAATATTGATCTGTAATTCATATTTAGACATTATAAAATCACTATTATAACATTTACAATCACATTTTGTAAAATGCATCACTTCCTTTCTATTGAAGTATTGGTATTGACAATTGTGCCACATGATGAGTAATGTGAAACCTGAAAAAAACTTGCAGTAAACATTTTGTTCCCACCATATATTTCACATATCTGTATCTACAACAAAATGTGTGTTTGTGTGTGTGAGCATGTTTAGTCTGTATAAAATATTATTGTTTAAGCCTATTGTTTAAGTATTATTGTTTAAGTATTCATTTTCCGCCATATTTTGTGGTCTCAGTAATACATTTTTGGTTGACATAGGGTTGACAAAACTCAGTATGGGTCATCACCACGATGCCCTGAGGTAACCTGAGAGGTTTAGAAACAGCACCACCTAGTGGAGATTGCCCCTCCCAAATGCTTATAACTTTGGGTGTGGTTGACTTGTTTTCATAGGAGTAACCTTTTTTTGTCTCCTGAATCCTTGCCAAGTCCAAAGATACCAGACTTGCCAGATTTCGCAGCATGGTAACTTAGCGCTAAAAAAACATTAGCGGATATCTTCTAATGCTAGTCTGACCAAGACAAAACCAGCGTCAGAAGTTCTGAAACATAGGTCGATAGCCAAGTGTTAATACCGAAATGTCAAAATATTGACATTAAGGGGAAGTAAAATCCAATCAAAGTCAGGTGTCAGTAATTTTGTATGTGTTTTTTCATATAAATGTCTATAACTCAAAAACAAAATGAGATATTTTCACCAAAATCGACACATATGTATGGGCTCACTCCGAGGACACATAAAAAATGGTGGTATCATATCTCTTGGTGGCACAATAATAGAAAAAACATGAAATACAGGATTATGAAAAAAATTAATTCTAGGCCTTTGTTTAATAACGCTTTGGAGTATAATTATGAAACTCGTTATGTGTTCGAGTTCTGCACCATGCCCTGAAGGTACTCAAAAGGTTTCAGGGCAGCGCCACCTTGTGGTCAAAATGTATAACAAGATATACAAAAAGGCTAATAACTTTTGAATAAATTTGTCTATAATAATGAAACTGGTCATAATACATTCCTTGGCTACTGCTGAGAACATAAATATAAATTTTGCCATACGTGGTAAAAAACTTCCTGTCCTCCATCTTGCTATTTGTTAATAAACTACTTCTTCAAACTCTCCTAGGCCGTTTGTCCGATTTTCACCAAAATTTAATCGTATCATCTTCAGGCTGTGCCAAGAAAATATTATGGATTTTGCGTTTATAGGCAAAACCTTTTTTGTATATCGCTGCGACGAATTTGAGCCATGATGCCAAAATGACTCTTGAGGCTGTATCTCTGCAATGCTTTGACATATTGGCATCAACCTTTGCATGTGTCATTGTTCCCTTATTCTGACTGCACCACATCAATTTCGTAACTGTGCCACCTATTGGTCAAAAGTGATAAACCATTAACTTATATTATCAGTGACTCTATATATGATATTTCAGCCATTTTGCCTAATCTTCTTAAACTGTATAATTGTTAATTGTTGCAGTTGGTCTGACACTCTCAGACTACAATGCATTTTTCAGCCTTTTGCCTAAAATCATCTTAAAACGTGATTAATTGCTCATTGCTCCAGTTGATCTGACACTGCCAGCCATTTTGGCATGTCTTGTCTTCTTCTTTGCGCTTGGCCCCGGTATTGCTGCTTGCAGCTATATTTATTAGGGGCCAAGCACCGAAGGTGCGAAGGCACCTATTGAAACCGTTCCCGTTCTTATTATTATTATTCATCTTCTTCTTCTTCTTCCGCCACGAAGTCTATGGCAGCCCATAGAACCGTATGGTAAAAAGTTGTGAAATTTGGCACACTAATAGAGGACAGTCTGAAATGTCACCGTAGCAAATTTGGAGTCTCAAACTCAATCCCTCTAGCGCCACCATCAGTCCAAAATTTGACTCATGTTTATGCTAATAACTTTTGAACCATAAGGGCTAGAAACAAAATTCTTTTTTCCTCTGATTCCTTGGCTCAAGACGATTCCATTGCACCCTATGACGTCATTTTCCGTCATAAAAATTTTCCCGCCATTTTGAATTTTCCGAAAAACCTACTTTTACGAACTCGTCCTAGACGGTTCATCCGATTTGCACGAAAATTGAACCAGATCATCTTCAGACCATGCTGACAAAAAATCTTGCAAATCAAGTTGATTCGTCAAATCATTTGCGATAAACGCGCAAACAAATTTTACGTAGCGGTTGCAAAAACACTCTTAAGGCAATATCTCCGCAACGCTTTATCGTATTCAAACCAAACTTGGTACATGTCATCACAAGCATGACTTGAGGCAACATACAGCGTTTCGGCGCAGCGCCACCTACTGGTCCGGAGATACGAAAAATTGCTATTTTTGCTTATAACTTCTGAACTGTTTGTCCAAAAATCATAAAAGTGGTCTCGTTACATTCAGGACGGCATGCCGAGTCGTCTGATATTCAATTTTACCATATCGGCCATTTTGGCTGTCGGCCATTTTGAATTTTGTCAAAAAATGCTATATTTTACAAATGCATTAGTATATTGTTACTAAACTCGGTATGTGACTTCCTTGCTATGCCCTGAAGGTACTCAAAAAGTTTTAGGGCAGTGCCACCTTGTGGTCAAAAGATATAACAAACTTGACAAAAATGCTAATAACTTTTGATTAAATTAGCCTAGTATATTGAAACTGGTCATAATAGAGTCATTGGCTCATGCCGATTCAATTGCAACCTATGATGTCATTTTCGGTCATGATAATTTCCCCGCCATTTTTAATTTTCCAAAAAACCTACTTTTACGAACTCGTCCTAGACGGTTTGTCCGATTTGCACGAAAATTGAACCAGATCATCTTCAGACCATGCTGACAAAAAATCTTGCAAATCAAGTTGATTCGTCAAATCATTTGCGATAAACGCGCAAACAAATTTTACGTAGCGGTTGCAAAAACACTCTTAAGGCAATATCTCCGCAACGCTTTATCGTATTCAAACCAAACTTGGTACATGTCATCACAAGCATGACTTGAGGCAACATACAGCGTTTCGGCGCAGCGCCACCTACTGGTCCGGAGATACGAAAAATTGCTATTTTTGCTTATAACTTCTGAACTGTTTGTCCAAAAATCATAAAAGTGGTCTCGTTACATTCAGGACGGCATGCCGAGTCGTCTGATATTCAATTTTACCATATCGGCCATTTTGGCTGTCGGCCATTTTGAATTTTGTCAAAAAATGCTATATTTTACAAATGCATTAGTATATTGTTACTAAACTCGGTATGTGACTTCCTTGCTATGCCCTGAAGGTACTCAAAAAGTTTTAGGGCAGTGCCACCTTGTGGTCAAAAGATATAACAAACTTGACAAAAATGCTAATAACTTTTGATTAAATTAGCCTAGTATATTGAAACTGGTCATAATAGAGTCATTGGCTCATGCCGATTCAATTGCAACCTATGATGTCATTTTCGGTCATGATAATTTCCCCGCCATTTTTAATTTTCCAAAAAACCTACTTTTACGAACTCGTCCTAGACGGTTTGTCCGATTTGCACGAAAATTGAACCAGATCATCTTCAGACCATGCTGACAAAAAATCTTGCAAATCAAGTTGATTTGTCAAATCGTTTTCGATAAACGCGCACACAAATTTTGCTTAGCGGTTGCAAAAACACTCATAAGCCTATATCTCCACAAAGCTTTATCGTATTCAAACCAATCTTGGTATATGTCATCACAAGCATGACCTGAAGCAACATGCAGCGTTTCGGCGCAGCGCCACCTACTGGTCCGGAGATACGAAAAATTGCTATTTTTGCTTATAACTTCTGAACTGTTTGTCCAAAAATCATAAAAGTGGTCTCGTTACATTCAGGACGGCATGCCGAGTCGTCTGATATTCAATTTTACCATATCGGCCATTTTGGCTGTCGGCCATTTTGAATTTTGTCAAAAAATGCTATATTTTACAAATGCATTAGTATATTGTTACTAAACTCGGTATGTGACTTCCTTGCTATGCCCTGAAGGTACTCAAAAAGTTTTAGGGCAGTGCCACCTTGTGGTCAAAAGATATAACAAACTTGACAAAAATGCTAATAACTTTTGATTAAATTAGCCTAGTATATTGAAACTGGTCTTAATAGAGTCATTGGCTCATGCCGATTCAATTGCAACCTATGATGTCATTTTCGGTCATGATAATTTCCCCGCCATTTTTAATTTTCCAAAAAACCTACTTTTACGAACTCGTCCTAGACGGTTTGTCCGATTTGCACGAAAATTGAACCAGATCATCTTCAGACCATGCTGACAAAAAATCTTGCAAATCAAGTTGATTTGTCAAATCGTTTTCGATAAACGCGCACACAAATTTTGCTTAGCGGTTGCAAAAACACTCATAAGCCTATATCTCCACAAAGCTTTATCGTATTCAAACCAATCTTGGTATATGTCATCACAAGCATGACCTGAAGCAACATGCAGCGTTTCGGCGCAGCGCCACCTACTGGTCCGGAGATACAAAAAATGGCTATTTTTGCTTATAACTTTTGAACTGTTTGTCCAAAAATCATGTCTTCCGCACCATGCTTTGAAGAAACTCAAAACGTTTTGGGGCAGTGCCACCTTGTGGTCAGAGGTTATAACAAAATTTACAAACATGCTAATAACTTTTGATTAAATTAGCCTAGTTTAATGAAACTGGTCATAATACAGTCATTGGCTCATGCCGAGAACAGAGATACTAATTTTTCCATATTTGGTCAAACATCCTGTCCTCAATGTTCTTATTTGATCAAAACCTACTTTTTCAAACTCATCCTAGACCGTTTGTCCAATTTCCACCAAAATCGAATCGTATCATCTTCAGACTGTGTCAACAAAAAGTTAGGGATTTTGCATCAATAGATGAAAACGTTTTTGTAAACCGCAGCGACGAAGTTGAGCCATTATGCCAAAATTACTCTTGAGGCTGTATCTCTGCAATGCTTTGACATATTGGCATCAAACTTTGCATGTGTCATTGTTCCGTTATTCTGACCACACCACATCAATTTCGTATCTGTGCCACCTATTGGTCAAAAGTGATAAACCATTAACTTACATTATCAGTGACTCAATATATGATATTTCAGCCATTTTGCCTAATCTTCTTAAACTGTATAATTGTTAATTGTTGCAGTTGGTCTGACACTCTCAGACTACAATGCATTTTCAGCCTTTTGCTTAAAATCATCTTAAAACGTGATTAATTGCTCATTGCTCCAGTTGATCTGACACTGCCAGCCATTTTGGCATGTCTTGTCTTCTTCTTTGCGCTTGGCCCCGGTATTGCTGCTTGCAGCTATATTTATTCATCTTCTTCTTCTTCTTCCGCCACGAAGTCTATGGCAGCCCATAGAACCGTATGGTAAAAAGTTGTGAAATTTGGCACACTAATAGAGGACAGTCTGAAATGTCACCGTAGCAAATTTGGAGTCTCAAACTCAATCCCTCTAGCGCCACCATCAGTCCAAAATTTGACTCATGTTTATGCTAATTACTTTTGAACCATAAGGGCTAGAAACAAAATTCTTTTTTCCTCTGATTCCTTGGCTCAAGACGATTCGATTGCACCCTATGTCGTCATTTTCCGTCATAAAAATTTTCCCGCCATTTTGAATTTTCCGAAAAACCTACTTTTACGAACTCGTCCTAGACGGTTCATCCGATTTGCACGAAAATTGAACCAGATCATCTTCAGACCATGCTGACAAAAAATCTTGCAAATCAAGTTGATTCGTCAAATCATTTGCGATAAACGCGCAAACAAATTTTACGTAGCGGTTGCAAAAACACTCTTAAGGCAATATCTCCGCATCGCTTTATCGTATTCAAACCAAACTTGGTACATGTCATCACAAGCATGACTTGAGGCAACATCCAGCGTTTCGGCGCAGCGCCACCTTCTGGTCCGGAGATACGAAAAATTGCTATTTTTGCTTATAACTTCTGAACTGTTTGTCCAAAAATCATAAAAGTGGTCTCGTTACATTCAGGATGGCATGCCGAGTCGTCTGATATTCAATTTTACCATATCGGCCATTTTGGCTGTCGGCCATTTTGAATTTTGTCAAAAAATGCTATATTTTACAAATGCATTAGTATATTGTTACTAAACTCGGTATGTGACTTCCTTGCTATGCCCTGAAGGTACTCAAAAAGTTTTCGGGCAGTGCCACCTTGTGGTCAAAAGATATAACAAACTTGACAAAAATGCTAATAACTTTTGATTAAATTAGCCTAGTATATTGAAACTGGTCATAATAGAGTCATTTGCTCATGCCGATTCAATTGCAACCTATGATGTCATTTTCGGTCATGATAATTTCCCCGCCATTTTTAATTTTCCAAAAAACCTACTTTTACGAACTCGTCCTAGACGGTTTGTCCGATTTGCACGAAAATTGAACCAGATCATCTTCAGACCATGCTGACAAAAAATCTTGCAAATCAAGTTGATTTGTCAAATCGTTTTCGATAAACGCGCACACAAATTTTGCGTAGCGGTTGCAAAAACACTCATAAGCCTATATCTCCACAACGCTTTATCGTATTCAAACCAATCTTGGTATATGTCATCACAAGCATGACCTGAAGCAACATGCAGCGTTTCGGCGCAGCGCCACCTACTGGTCCGGAGATACAAAAAATGGCTATTTTTGCTTAAAACTTTTGAACTGTTTGTCCAAAAATCAAAAAAGGGGTCTCGTTAGATTCAAGACGGCATGCCGAGTCGTCTGATATTCAATTTTACCATATCGGCCATTTTGCTTGTCGGCCATTTTTAATTTTGTCAAAAAATGCTATATTTTACAAATGCATTAGTGTATTGTTACTAAACTCGGTATGTGACTTCCATGCCATGCCCTGAAGGTACTCAACAAGTTTTAGGGCAGTGCCACCTTGTGGTCAGAAGATATAAAAAACTTGACAAAAATACTAATAACTTTTGATTAAATTAGCCTAGTATAATGAAACTGTTCATAATAGAGTCATTGGCTCATGCCGATTCAATTGCACCCTATGATGTCATTTTCGGTCATGATAATTTCCCCGCCATTTTTAATTTTCCAAAAAACCTACTTTTGCGAACTCGTCCTAGACGGTTTGTCCGATTTGGACAGAAATTGAACCAGATCATCTTCAGACCATGCTGACAAAAAATCTTGCAAATCAAGTTGATTTGTCAAATCGTTTTTGATAAACGCGCACACAAATTTTGCGTAGCATTTGCAAAAACACTCATAAGCCTATATCTCCACAACGCTTTATCGTATTCAAACCAATCTTGGTATATGTCATCACAAGCATGACCTGAGGCAACATGCAGCGTTTCGGCGCAGCGCCACCTACTGGTCCGGAGATACAAAAAATGGCTATTTTTGCTTATAACTTTTGAACTGTTTGTCCAAAATTCATGTCTTCCGCACCATGCTTTGAAGGTACTCAAAAAGTTTTGGGGCAGTGCCACCTTGTGGTCAGAGGTTATAACAAAATTTACAAACATGCTAATAACTTTTGATTAAATTAGCCTAGTTTAATGAAACTGGTCATAATACAGTCATTGGCTCATGCCGAGAACATAGATACTAATTTTGCCATATTTGGTCAAACATCCTGTCCTCAATGTTCTTATTTGATCAAAACCTACTTTTTCAAACTCATCCTAGACTGTTTGTCCAATTTCCACCAAAATCGAATCGTATCATCTTCAGACTGTGTCAACAAAAAGTTAGGAATTTTGCATCAATAGATGAAACCGTTTTTGTAAACCGCAGTGACGAAGTTGAGCCATGATGCCAAAATGACTCTTGAGGCTGTATCTCTGCAATGCTTTGACATATTGGCATCAAACTTTGCATGTGTCATTGTTCCCTTATTCTGACCACACCACATACATTTCGTAACTGTGCCACCTATTGGTCAAAAGTGATAAACCATTAACTTATATTATCAGTGACTCAATATATGATATTTCAGCCATTTTGCCTAATCTTCTTAAACTGTATAATTGTTAATTGCCGCAGTTGGTCTGACACTCTCAGACTACAATGCATTTTCAGCCTTTTGCCTAAAATCATCTTAAACGTGATTAATTTCTCATTGCTGCAGTTGATCTGACACTGCCAGCCATTTTGGCATGTCTTGTCTTCTTCTTTGCGCTTGGCCCCGGTATTGCTGCTTGCAGCTATATTTAGGGGCCAAGCACCGAAGGTGCGAAGGCACCTATTGAAACCGTTCCCGTTCCTATTATTATTATTATTAGGGGCCAAGCACCGAAGGTGCGGAGGCACCTATTGTAATCGTTAGATTTCTTATTATTATTATTATTCCGCCATGGAAGTCTATGGCAGCCCATAGAACCGTTTGCGGGAAAATTATGAAATTTGGTACACTGATAGAAGTCATTACCAATAGTACCCACACCAATTTTGGAGTCTCTAAATCAATTTCTCTAGCGCCACCACCTGTCCAAAGTTTGACTCATGTTTTTGCTAATAACTTTTGAACCATAAGGGCTAGAAACAAAATCTTTTTTTCTTTCGATTCATTGGTTCAAGCCGATTCGATCACACCCTATGACGTCATTTCCGTCATTACAATGTTCCCGCCATTTTTAATTAACCAAATCCCAACTTTTTCGAACTCCTCCTAGGCCGTTGGTCCGATTTACACCAAAATTAAACCAGAACATCTCCAGACAGTGATGACAAAAAAACATGGAATTCAAGTTGATTCGTTAAATCGTTTTTGATTAACACGCAAACAAATTTTACGTAAACCTTGAAAAAACACACTTAAGGCAATATCTCCGCAACGCTTTATTGTATTCAAACCAAACTTGGTACAAGTCATCACAAGCATGACTTGAGGCAACATGCAGCGTTTCGGCGCAGCGCCACCTACTGGTCCAGAGACGGCATGCCGAGTCGTCTGATATCCAATTTTACCATATCGGCCATTTTGACTGTCGGCCATTTTGAATTATGTGCTAAAATGCTGTATTTTATGATCGCATGAACGGATTGTTACAAAACTCAGTATGGGTCATCAGCACGATGTCCTGAAGTAGCCTGAGAAGTTTCGAAACAGCGCCACCTAGTGGATAATTTTTTTTTTCAAATGCTTATAACTCTGGGTGAAATTGACTTATTTTCATGGGAGTCACTTTTTTTGTCTCCTGAATCCTCACCGAGTCCAACAATACCAGACTTGCTAGGTTTCGGCATACGGTTTGTGCAGCGTTGCAATTTAGCGCTTTAAAAACATTAGCTGATATCTTCGAAACTGCTAGTCTGATCGAGACGAAACCAGCGTCAGAAGTTCGGAAACATAGGTCGATAGCTATACGCCAATGCCCAAATGTCAAAATATTGATTGTAAGGGGGTGTAAAATCCAATCAAAGTCAGGTGTCAGTCATTTTTCATGTGTTTTTTCATATAAATGTATATAACTCCAAAACTAAACAAGATATTTTCACCAAAATTGACACAGACATGTATGGGCTCACTCCAAGGACACATAAAAAAAATGATAGGATTGTGCCTCTTGGTGGCGCTATAATAGAACAAAACATGACATTGGCACAATACAACTCAATGTTTTAATGTGGTGTTTTAACGGTTTTGCTTCAAATGTCTTTACTCATTTTTTCAGTTGGTCTGCTGCTATCTTCCTTGTTTGCTTCTGTTGCGCTTGGCCCCGTTAATGGCTGCTTGCAGCTATATTTATTATTATTATTATTCCGCCGAAAGTCTATGGCAGCCCATAGAACCGCTTGCGGGAAAGTTATGAAATTTGGCACACAGATAGAGGACAGGCCCAGCATTAACCAAACCAATTTTGAAATCTCTAAAACAATCCCTCTAGCGCCACCACCTGTCCAAAGTTTGACTAATGTTTTTGCTAATAACTTTTGAACCATAAGGGCTAGAAACACAATCTTTTTGTCTTTTAATTCCTTTGCTCAAGACAATTCGATCACACCCTATGACGTCATTTCCGTCATTACAATTTTCCCGCCATTTTGAATCAACCGAAACCCAACTTTTTCGAACTCCTCCTAGGCCGTTGGTCCGATTTACACGAAAATTGAACCAGATCATCTCCAGACAGTGTTGACAAAAAAACATGGAATTCAAGTTGATTCGTTAAATCGTTTTTGATTTACACGCAAACAAATTTTACGTAACGCTTGAAAAAACACACTTAAGCCAATATCTCCGCAACGCTTTATTGTATTCAAACCAAACTTGGTACAAGTCATCACAAGCATGACTTGAGGCAACATGCAGCGTTTCGGCGCAGCGCCACCTACTGGTCCAGAGATACGAAAAATGGCTATTTTTGCTTATAACTTCTGAACTATTTGTCCAAAAATCATAAAAGTGGTCTTGTTAGATTCAGGACAGCATGCCGAGTCGTCTGATATCCAATTTTACCATATCGGCCATTTTGACTGTCGGCCATTTTGAATTATGTGCTAAAATGCTGTATTTTATGAACGCATGAATGGATTGTTACGAAACTCAGTATGGGTCATCAGCACGATGCCCTGAAGTAGCCTGAGAAGTTTCGGAACAGCGCCACCTAGTGGATTTTTTTTCAAATGCTTATAACTCTGGGAAAGATTGACTTATTTTCATGGGAGTCACTTTTTTTGTCTCCTGAATCCTTGCCGAGTCCAACGATACCAGATTTGCCAGGTTTCGGCATATGGTTTGTGCAGCGCGGTAATTTAGCGCTTAAAAAACGTTAGCTGATATCTTCGAAACCGCTAGTCCGATTGAGACGAAACCAGCGCCAGAAAATCGGAAACATAGGTCGATAGCTATGTGTCAATGCCCAAATGTCAAAATATTGATAGTAAGGGGTAGTAAAATCCAATCAAAGTCAAGTGTCAGTCATTTTTTACATAATTTTTCATATAAATGTCTATAACTCCAAAACGAAATGAGATATTTTCACCAAAATTGACACACACATGTATGGGCTCACTCCGATGACACATAAAAAAAATTGTAGGATTGTGCCTCTTGGTGGCGCTATAATAGAACAAAACATGACATTGGCACTGTACAACTCAATGTTTTAATGTGGTGTTTTAACGGTTTTGCTTCAAATGTCTTTACTCATTTTTTCAGTTGGTCTGCTGCTATCTTCCTTGTTTGCTTCTGTTGCGCTTGGCCCCGTTAATGGCTGCTTGCAGCTATATTTAGGGGCCAAGCACCGAAGGTGCGAAGGCACCTATTGAAACCGTTCCCGTTCTTATTATTATTATTCATCTTCTTCTTCTTCTTCCGCCACGAAGTCTATGGCAGCCCATAGAACCGTATGGTAAAAAGTTGTGAAATTTGGCACACTAATAGAGGACAGGCTGAAATGTCACCGTAGCAAATTTGGAGTCTCAAACTCAATCCCTCTAGCGCCACCATCAGTCCAAAATTTGACTCATGTTTATGCTAATAACTTTTGAACCATAAGGGCTAGAAACAAAATTCTTTTTTCCTCTGATTCCTTGGCTCAAGACGATTCCATTGCACCCTATGACGTCATTTTCCGTCATAAAAATTTTCCCGCCATTTTGAATTTTCCGAAAAACCTACTTTTACGAACTCGTCCTAGACGGTTCATCCGATTTGCACGAAAATTGAACCAGATCATCTTCAGACCATGCTGACAAAAAATCTTGCAAATCAAGTTGATTCGTCAAATCATTTGCGATAAACGCGCAAACAAATTTTACGTAGCGGTTGCAAAAACACTCTTAAGGCAATATCTCCGCAACGCTTTATCGTATTCAAACCAAACTTGGTACATGTCATCACAAGCATGACTTGAGGCAACATACAGCGTTTCGGCGCAGCGCCACCTACTGGTCCGGAGATACGAAAAATTGCAATTTTTGCTTATAACTTCTGAACTGTTTGTCCAAAAATCATAAATGTGGTCTCGTTACATTCAGGACGGCATGCCGAGTCGTCTGATATTCAATTTTACCATATCGGCCATTTTGGCTGTCGGCCATTTTGAATTTTGTCAAAAAATGCTATATTTTACAAATGCATTAGTATATTGTTACTAAACTCGGTATGTGACTTCCTTGCTATGCCCTGAAGGTACTCAAAAAGTTTTAGGACAGTGCCACCTTGTGGTCAAAAGATATAACAAACTTGAAAAAAATGCTAATAACTTTTGATTAAATTAGCCTAGTATATTGAAACTGGTCATAATAGAGTCATTGGCTCATGCCGATTCAATTGCAACCTATGAAGTCATTTTTGGTCATGATAATTTCCCCGCCATTTTTAATTTTCCAAAAAACCTACTTTTGCGAACTCGTCCTAGACGGTTTGTCCGATTTGCACAGAAATTGAACCATATCATCTTCAGACCATGCTGACAAAAAATCTTGCAAATCAAGTTGATTTGTCAAATCGTTTTCGATAAACGCGCACACAAATTTTGCGTAGCGGTTGCAAAAACACTCATAAGCCTATATCTCCACAACGCTTTATCGTATTCAAACCAATCTTGGTATATGTCATCACAAGCATGACCTGAAGCAACATGCAGCGTTTCGGCGCAGCGCCACCTACTGGTCCGGAGATACAAAAAATGGCTATTTTTGCTTATAACTTTTGAACTGTTTGTCCAAAAATCATGTCTTCCGCACCATGCTTTGAAGGTACTCAAAAAGTTTTGGGGCAGTGCCACCTTGTGGTCAGAGGTTATAACAAAATTTACAAACATGCTAATAACATTTGATTAAATTAGCCTAGTTTAATGAAACTGGTCATAATACATTTATTGGCTCATGCCGAGAACATAGATACTTATTTTGCCATATTTGGTCAAACATCCTGTCCTCAATGTTCTTATTTGATCAAAATCTACTTTTTCAAACTCATCCTAGACCGTTTGTCCAATTTCCACCAAAATTGAATCGTATCATCTTCAGACTGTGTCAACAAAAAGTTAGGGATTTTGCATCAATAGATGAAACTGTTTTTGTAAACCGCAGCGACAAATTTGAGGCATGATGCCAAAATGACTCTTGAGGCTGTATCTCTGCAATGCTTTGACATATTGGCATCAAACTTTGCATGTGTCATTGTTCCCTTATTCTGACCACACCACATCAATTTCGTAACTGTGCCACCTATTGGTCAAAAGTGATAAACCATTAACTTATATTATCAGTGACTCTGTATATGATATTTCAGCCATTTTGCCTAATCTTCTTAAACTGTATAATTGTTCATTGATGCAGTTGGTCTGACACTGTCAGACTACAATGCATTTTTCAGCCTTTTGCCTAAAATCATCTTAAAACGTGATTAATTGCTCATTGCTCCAGTTGATCTGACACTGCCAGCCATTTTGGCATGTCTTGTCTTCTTCTTTGCGCTTGGCCCCGGTATTGCTGCTTGCAGCTATATTTAGGGGCCAAGCACCGAAGGTGCGAAGGCACCTATTGAAACCGTTCCCGTTCCTATTATTATTATTATTCATCTTCTTCTTCTTCTTCTTCCGCCACGAAGTCTATGGCAGCCCATAGAACCGTATGGTAAAAAGTTATGAAATTTGGCACACTAATAGAGGACAGTCTGAAATGTCACCTTAGCAAATTTTGAGTCTCTAACTCAATCCCTCTAGCGCCACCATCAGTCCAAAATTAGACTCATGTTTATGCTAATAACTTTTGAACCATAAGGGCTAGAAACGAAATTCTTTTTTCCTCTGATTCCTTGGCTCAAGACAATTCGATTGCACCCTATGACGTCATTTTCCGTCATAATAATTTTCCCGCCATTTTTAATTAACCGAAAAACCTACTTTTGCGAACTCGTCCTAGACGGTTCATCCGATTTGCACGAAAATTGAACCAGATCATCTTCAGACCATGCTGACAAAAAATCTTGCAAATCAAGTTGATTCGTCAAATCATTTGCGATAAACACGCAAACAAATTTTACGTAGCGGTTGCAAAAGCACTCTTAAGGCAATATCTCTGCAACGCTTTATCGTATTCAAACCAAACTTGGTACATGTCATCACAAGCATGACTTGAGGCAACATGCAGTGTCTCGGCACAGCGCCACCTACTGGTCCGGAGATACAAAAAATGGCTGTTTTTGCTTATAACTTTTGAACCGTTTGTCCAAAAATCATAAAAGTTGTCTCGTTAGATTCAGGACGGTATTCAGAGTTGTCTGATATTCAATTTTACCATATCGGCCATTTTGGCTCTCGGCCATTTTGAATTATGTGCTAAAATACTATATTTTACAAACGCATTAGTCAATCGTTACGAAACTTGGTATGGGTCTTCCGCACCATGCTTTGAAGGTACTCAAAAAGTTTTGGGGCAGTGCCACCTTGTGGTCAGAGGTTATAACAAAATTTACAAACATGCTAATAACTTTTGATTAAATTAGCCTAGTTTAATGAAACTGGTCATAATACATTTATTGGCTCATGCCGAGAACATAGATACTAATTTTGCCATATTTGGTCAAACATCCTGTCCTCAATGTTCTTATTTGATCAAAACCTACTTTTTCAAACTCATCCTAGACCGTTTATCCAATTTCCACCAAAATCGAATCGTATCATCTTCAGACTATGTCAACAAAAAGTTAGGGATTTTGCATCAATAGATGAAACCGTTTTTGTAAACCGCAGTGACGAAGTTGAGCCATGATACCAAAATGACTCTTGAGGCTGTATCTCTGCAATGCTTTGACATATTGGCATCAAACTTTGCATGTGTCATTGTTCCCTTATTCTGACTACACCACATCAATTTCGTAACTGTGCCACCTATTGGTCAAAAGTGATAAACCATTAACTTATATTATCAGTGACTCTATAAATGATATTTCAGCCATTTTGCCTAATCTTCTTAAACTGTATAATTGTTAATTGTTGCAGTTGGTCTGACACTCTCAGACTACAATGCATTTTTCAGCCTTTTGCCTAAAATCATCTTAAAACGTGATTAATTGCTCATTGCTCCAGTTGATCTGACACTGCCAGCCATTTTGGCATGTCTTGTCTTCTTCTTTGCGCTTGGCCCCGGTATTGCTGCTTGCAGCTATATTTCATCTTCTTCTTCTTCTTCTTCCGCCACGAAGTCTATGGCAGCCCATAGAACCGTATGGTAAAAAGTTATGAAATTCGGCACACTTATAGAGGACGGTCTCAAGTGTCTCCATAGCAAGTTTGGAGTCTCTAACTCAATCTCTCTAGCGCCACCATCAGTCCAAAATTTGACTCATGTTTATGCTAATAACTTTTAAACCATAAGGGCTAGAAACAAAATTCTTTTTTCCTCTGATTTCTTGGCTCAAGACGATTCGATTGCACCCTATGACGTCATTTTCCGTCATAAAAATTTTCCCGCCATTTTGAATTTTCCGAAAAACCTACTTTTGCAAACTCGTCCTAGACGGTTCATCTGATTTGCACGAAAATGGAACCAGATCATCTTCAGACCATGCTGACAAAAAATCTTGCAAATGAACTTGATTCGTCAAATCGTTTGCGATAAACGCGCAAACAAATTTTATGTAGCGGTTGCAAAAACACACTTAAGGCAATATCTCCGCAAAGCTTTATTGTATTCAAACCAAACTTGGGACATCTCATCACAAGCATAACATGAGGCAACATGCAGTGTTTCCGCGCAGCGCCACCTACTGGTCCGGAGATACAAAAAATTGCTGTTTTAACTTATAACTTTTGAACCGTTTGTCCAAAAATCATAAAAGGGGTCTCGTTAGATTCAGGACGGCATGCCGAGTCGTCTGATATTCAATTTTACCATATCAGCCATTTTGGCTGTCGGCCATTTTGAATTATGAGCTAAAATGCTGTATTTTATGAACACATGAACGGATTGTTACTAAACTCGGTATATGACTTCCATGCCATGTCCTGAAGGTACTCAAAAAGTTTTAGGGCAGTGCCACCTTGTGGTCAAAAGATATAACAAACTTGACAAAAATGCGAATAACTTTTGATTAAATTAGCCTAGTATATTGAAACTGGTCATAATAGAGTCATTGGCTCATGCCGATTCAATTGCAACCTATGATGTCATTTTCGGTCATGATAATTTCCCCGCCATTTTTAATTTTCCAAAAAACCTACTTTTGCGAACTCGTCCTAGACGGTTTGTCCGATTTGCACAGAAATTGAACCATATCATCTTCAGACCCTGCTGACAAAAAAACTTGCAAATCAAGTTGATTTGTCAAATCGTTTTCGAAAAACGCGCACACAAATTTTGCGTAGCGGTTGCAAAAACACTCATAAGCCTATATCTCCACAACGCTTTATCGTATTCAAACCAATCTTGGTATATGTCATCACAAGCATGACTTGAGGCAAAATGCAGCGTTTCGGCGCAGCGCCACCTACTGGTCCGGAGATACAAAAAATGGCTATTTTTGCTTATAACTTTTGAACTGTTTGTCCAAAAATCATAAAAGTTGTCTCGTTAGATTCAGGACGGTATTCAGAGTTGTCTGATATTCAATTTTACCATATCGGCCATTTTGGCTCTCGGCCATTTTGAATTATGTGCTAAAATACTATATTTTACAAACGCATTAGTCTATCGTTACGAAACTTGGTATGGGTCTTCCGCACCATGCTTTGAAGGTACTCAAAAAGTTTTGGGGCAGTGCCACCTTGTGGTCAGAGGTTATAACAAAATTTACAAACATGCTAATAACTTTTGATTAAATTAGCCTAGTTTAATGAAACTGGTCATAATACATTTATTGGCTCATGCCGAGAACATAGATACTAATTTTGCCATATTTGGTCAAACATCCTGTCCTCAATGTTCTTATTTGATCAAAACCTACTTTTTCAAACTCATCCTAGACCGTTTATTCAATTTCCACCAAAATCGAATCGGATCATCTTCAGACTATGTCAACAAAAAGTTAGGGATTTTGCATCAATAGATGAAACCGTTTTTGTAAACCGCAGTGACGAATTTGAGCCATGATGCCAAAATGACTCTTGAGGCTGTATCTCTGCAATGCTTTGACATATTGGCATCAAACTTTGCATGTGTCATTGTTCCCTTATTCTGACTACACCACATCAATTTCGTAACTGTGCAACCTATTGGTCAAAAGTGATAAACCATTAACTTATATTATCAGTGACTCTATATATGATATTTCAGCCATTTTGCCTAATCTTCTTAAACTGTATAATTGTTAATTGTTGCAGTTGGTCTGACACTCTCAGACTACAATGCATTTTTCAGCCTTTTGCCTAAAATCATCTTAAAACGTGATTAATTGCTCATTGCTCCAGTTGATCTGACACTGCCAGCCATTTTGGCATGTCTTGTCTTCTTCTTTGCGCTTGGCTCCGGTATTGCTGCTTGCAGCTATATTTATTATTCATCTTCTTCTTCTTCTTCTTCTTCTTCTTCCGCCGCGAAGTCTATGGCAGCCCATAGAACCGTATGGTAAAAAGTTGTGAAATTTGGCACACTAATAGAGGACAGTCTGAAATGTCACCGTAGCAAATTTGGAGTCTCAAACTCAATCCCTCTAGCGCCACCATCAGTCCAAAATTTGACTCATGTTTATACTAATAACTTTTGAACCATAAGGGCTAGAAACAAAATTCTTTTTTCCTCTGATTCCTTGGCTCAAGACGATTAGATTGCATCCTATGACGTCATTTTCCGTCATAAAAATTTTCCCGCCATTTTGAATTTTCCGAAAAACCTACTTTTACGAACTCGTCCTAGACGGTTCATCCGATTTGCACGAAAATTGAACCAGATCATCTTCAGACCATGCTGACAAAAAATCTTGCAAATCAAGTTGATTCGTCAAATCATTTGCGATAAACGCGCAAACAAATTTTACGTAGCGGTTGCAAAAACACACTTAAGGCAATATCTCCGCAGCGCTTTATCGTGTTCAAACCAAACTTGGTACATGTCATGACAAGCATGACATGAGGCAACATACAGCGTTTCGGCGCAGCGCCACCTACTGGTCCGGAGATATGAAAAATGCCTATTTTTGCTTATAACTTTTGAACTGTTTGTCCAAAAATCATAAAAGTGGTCTCGTTAGATTCAGGAAGGCATGCCAAGTCGTCTGATATTCAATTTGACCAAATCGGCCATTTTGGCTGTCGGCCATTTTGAATTATGTGCTAAAATACTATATTTTACAAACTCATTAGTCTATCGTTACGAAACTTGGTATGTGTCTTCCGCACCATGCTTTGAAGGTACTCAAAAAGTTTTAGGGCAGTGCCACCTTGTGGTCAAAAGATATAACAAACTTGACAAAAATGCTAATAACTTTTGATTAAATTAGCCTAGTATATTGAAACTGGTCATAATAGAGTCATTGGCTCATGCCGATTCAATTGCAACCTATGATGTCATTTTCGGTCATGATAATTTGCCCGGCATTTTTAATTTTCCAAAAAACCTACTTTTGCGAACTCGTCCTAGATGGTTTGTCCGATTTGCACAGAAATTGAACCATATCATCTTCAGACCATGCTGACAAAAAATCTTGCAAATCAAGTTGATTTGTCAAATCGTTTTCGATAAACGCGCACACAAATTTTGCGTAGCGGTTGCAAAAACACTCATAAGCCTATATCTCCACAACGCTTTATCGTATTCAAACCAATCTTGGTATATGTCATCACAAGCATGACCTGAAGCAACATGCAGCGTTTCGGCGCAGCGCCACCTACTGGTCCGGAGATACAAAAAATGGCTATTTTTGCTTATAACTTTTGAACTGTTTGTCCAAAAATCATGTCTTCCGCACCATGCTTTGAAGGTACTCAAAACGTTTTGGGGCAGTGCCACCTTGTGGTCAGAGGTTATAACAAAATTTACAAACATGCTAATAACTTTTGATTAAATTAGCCTAGTTTAATGAAACTAGTCATAATACAGTCATTGGCTCATGCCGAGAACAGAGATACTAATTTTTCCATATTTGGTCAAACATCCTGTCCTCAATGTTCTTATTTGATCAAAACCTACTTTTTCAAACTCATCCTAGACCGTTTGTCCAATTTCCACCAAAATCGAATCGTATCATCTTCAGACTGTGTCAACAAAAAGTTAGGAATTTTGCATCAATAGATGAAACCGTTTTTGTAAACCGCAGCGACGAAGTTGAGCCATTATGCCAAAATTACTCTTGAGGCTGTATCTCTGCAATGCTTTGACATATTGGCATCAAACTTTGCATGTGTCATTGTTCCCTTATTCTGACATCACCACATCAATTTCGTATCTGTGCCACCTATTGGTCAAAAGTGATAAACCATTAACTTATATTATCAGTGACTCAATATATGATATTTCAGCCATTTTGCCTAATCTTCTTAAACTGTATAATTGTTAATTGTTGCAGTTGGTCTGACACTCTCAGACTACAATGCATTTTCAGCCTTTTGCTTAAAATCATCTTAAAACGTGATTAATTGCTCATTGCTCCAGTTGATCTGACACTGCTAGCCATTTTGGCATGTCTTGTCTTCTTCTTTGCGCTTGGCCCCGGTATTGCTGCTTGCAGCTATATTTATTATTCATCTTCTTCTTCTTCTTCTTCTTCTTCTTCTTCTTCTTCTTCCACCACGAAGTCTATGGCAGCCCATAGAACCGTATGGTAAAAAGTTGTGAAATTTGGCACACTAATAGAGGACAGTCTGAAATGTCACCGTAGCAAATTTGGAGTCTCTAATTCAATCCCTCTAGCGCCACCATCAGTCCAAAATTAGACTCATGTTTATGCTAATAACTTTTGAACCATAAGGGCTAGAAACGAAATTCTTTTTTCCTCTGATCCCTTGGCTCAAGACGAATCGATTGCACCATATGACGTCATTTTCCGTCATAAAAATTTTCCCGCCATTTTTAATTTTCCGAAAAACCTACTTTTGCGAACTCGTCCTAGACGGTTCATCCGATTTGCACGAAAATTGAACCAGATCATCTTCAGACCATGCTGACAAAAAATCTTGCAAATCAAGTTGATTCGTCAAATCATTTGCGATAAACGCGCAAACAAATTTTATGTAGCGGTTGCAAAAGCACTCTTAAGGCAATATCTCCGCAACGCTTTATCGTATTCAAACCAAACTTGGTACATGTCATCACAAGCATGACTTGAGGCAACATGCAGTGTTTCGGCGCAGCGCCACCTACTGGTCCGGAGATACAAAAAATGTCTGTTTTTGCTTATAACTTTTGAACCGTTTGTCCAAAAATCATAAAAGTGGTCTCGTTAGATTCAGGACGGCATGCCGAGTCGTCTGATATTCAATTTTACCATATCGGCCATTTTGGCTGTCGGCCATTTTGAATTATGTGCTAAAATGCTATATTTTACAAATGCATTAGTGTATTGTTACTAAACTCGGTATGTGACTTCCACTCCATGCCCTGAAGGTACTCAAAAAGTTTTGGGGCAGTGCCACCTTGTGGTCAAAAGTTATAACAAACTTGACAAAAATGCTAATAACTTTTGATTTAATTAGCTTAGTATAATGAAACTGGTCATAATACATTCATTGGCTCATGCCGATTCAATTGCATCCTATGACGTCATTTTCGGTCATGATAATTTCCCCGCCATATTTAATTTTCCAAAAAACCTACTTTTGCAAACTCGTCCTAGACGGTTTGTCCGATTTGCACGAAAATTGAACCAGATCATCTTCAGACCATGCTGACAAAAAATCTTGCAAATCAAGTTGATTCGTCAAATCGTTTTTGATAATCGTGCACACAAATTTTACGTAGCGGTTGCAAAAACACTCATAAGGCTATATCTCCGCAACGCTTTATCGTGTTCAATCCAAACTTGGTACATGTCATCACAAGCATGACTTGAGGCAACTTGCAGCGTTTCGGCGCAGCGCCACCAACTGGTCCAGAGATGCAAAAAATTTATATTTTTGCTTATAACTTTTGAACCGTTTGTCCAAAAATCATAAAAGTTGTCTCGTTAGATTCAGGACAGTATTCAGAGTTGTCTGATATTCAATTTTACCATATCGGCCATTTTGGCTCTCGGCCATTTTGAATTATGTGCTAAAATACTATATTTTACAAACGCATTAGTCTATCGTTACGAAACTTGGTATGGGTCTTCCGCACCATGCTTTGAAGGTACTCAAAAAGTTTTGGGGTAGTGCCACCTTGTGGTCAAAGGTTATAACAAAATTTACAAAAATGCTAATAACTTTTGATTAAATTAGCCTAGTTTAATGAAACGGGTCAAAATACATTTATTGGCTCATGCCAAGAATATAGATACTAATTTTGCCATATTTGGTCAAACATACTGTCCTCAATGTTCCTCAAATCTACTTTTTCAAACTCATCCTAGACCGGTTGTCCAATTTCCACCAAAATCGAATCGTATCATCTTCAGACTTTGTCAACAAAAAGTTAGGGATTTTGCATCAATAGATGAAACCGTTTTTGTAAACTGCAGTGACGAAGTTGAGCCTTGATGCCAAAATGACTCTTGAGGCTGTATCTCTGCAATGCTTTGACATATTGGCATCAAACTTTGCATGTGTCATTGTTCCCTTATTCTGACCACACCACATAAATTTTGTAACTGTGCCACCTATTGGTCAAAAGTGATAAACCATTAACTTATATTATCAGTGAATCTTTATATAATATATCAGCCATTTTGCCTAAAATAATCTTAAAACGTGATTAATTGCTTATTGCTCCAGTTGATCTGACACTGCCAGCCATTTTGGCATGTCTTGTCTTCTTCTTTGCGCTTGGCCCCGGTATTGCTGCTTGCAGCTATATTTATTATTAGGGGCCAAGCACCGAAGGTGCGAAGGCACCTATTGAAACCGTTCCCGTTCTTATTATTATTATTCATCTTCTTCTTCTTCTTCTTCTTCTTCTTCTTCCGCCACGAAGTCTATGGCAGCCCATAGAACCGTATGGTAAAAAGTTGTGAAATTTGGCACACTAATAGAGGACAGTCTGAAATGTCACCGTAGCAAATTTGGAGTCTCAAACTCAATCCCTCTAGCGCCACCATCAGTCCAAAATTTGACTCATGTTTATGCTAATAACTTTTGAACCATAAGGGCTAGAAACAAAATTCTTTTTTCCTCTGATTCCTTGGCTCAAGACGATTCCATTGGACCATATGACGTCATTTTCCGTCATAAAAATTTTCCCGCCATTTTGAATTTTCCAAAAAACCTACTTTTACGAACTCGTCCTAGACGGTTCATCCGATTTGCACGAAAATTGAACCAGATCATCTTCAGACCATGCTGACAAAAAATATTGCAAATCAAGTTGATTCGTCAAATCATTTGCGATAAACGCGCAAACAAATTTTACGTAGCGGTTGCAAAAACACTCTTAAGGCAATATCTCCGCAACGCTTTATCGTATTCAAACCAAACTTGGTACATGTCATCACAAGCATGACTTGAGGCAAAATACAGCGTTTCGGCGCAGCGCCACCTACTGGTCCGGAGATACAAAAAATGGCTGTTTTTGCTTATAACTTTTGAACCGTTTGTCCAAAAATCAAAAAAGTGGTCTCGTTAGATTCAAGACGGCATGCCGAGTCGTCTGATATTCAATTTTACCATATCGGCCATTTTGCTTGTCGGCCATTTTGAATTTTGTCAAAAGATGCTATATTTTACAAATGCATTAGTGTATTGTTACTAAACTCGGTATGTGACTTCCATGCCATGCCCTGAAGGTACTCAAAAAGTTTTAGGGCAGTGCCACCTTGTGGTCAAAAGATATAACAAACTTGACAAAAATGCTAATAACTTTTGATTAAATTAGCCTAGTATATTGAAACTGGTCATAATAGAGTCATTGGCTCATGCCGATTCAATTGCACCCTATGATGTCATTTTCGGTTATGATAATTTCCCCGCCATTTTTAATTTTCCAAAAAACCTACTTTTGCAAACTCGTCCTAGACGGTTTGTCCGATTTGCACAGAAATTGAACCATATCATCTTCAGACCATGCTGACAAAAAATTTTGGAAATCAAGTTGATTTGTCAAATCGTTTTTGATAAACGCGCACACAAATTTTGCGTAGCAGTTGCAAAAACACTCATAAGCCTATATCTCCACAACGCTTTATCGTATTCAAACCAATCTTGGTATGTCATCACAAGCATGACCTGAGGCAACATGCAGCGTTTCGGCGCAGCGCCACCTACTGGTCCGGAGATACAAAAAAAAGGCTATTTTTGCTTATAACTTTTGAACTGTTTGTCCAAAATTCATGTCTTCCGCACCATGATTTGAAGGTACTCAAAAAGTTTTGGGGCAGTGCCACCTTGTGGTCAGAGGTTAAAACAAAATTTACAAACATGCTAATAACTTTTGATTAAATTAGCCTAGTTTAATAAAACTGGTCATAATACAGTCATTGGCTCATGCCGAGAACATAGATACTAATTTTGCCATATTTGGTCAAACATCCTGTCCTCAATGTTCTTATTTGATCAAAACCTACTTTTTCAAACTCATCCTAGACTGTTTGTCCAATTTCCACCAAAATCGAATCGTGTCATCTTCAGACTGTGTCAACAAAAAGTTAGGGATTTTGCATCAATAGATGAAACCTTTTTTGTAAACCGCAGTGACGAAGTTGAGCCATGATGCCAAAATGACTCTTGAGGCTGTATCTCTGCAATGCTTTGACATATTGACATCAAACTTTGCATGTGTCATTGTTCCCTTATTCTGACCACACCACATACATTTCATAACTGTGCCACCTATTGGTCAAAAGTGATAAACCATTAACTTATATTATCAGTGACTCTATATATGATATTTCAGCCATTTTGCCTAATCTTCTTAAACTGTATAATTGTTAATTGCTGCAGTTGGTCTGACACTCTCAGACTACAATGCATTTTCAGCCTTTTGCCTAAAATCATCTTAAAACGTGATTAATTTCTCATTGCTGCAGTTGATCTGACACTGCCAGCCATTTTGGCATGTCTTGTCTTCTTCTTTGCGCTTGGCCCCGGTATTGCTGCTTGCAGCTATATTTCATCTTCTTCTTCTTCCGCCACGAAGTCTATGGCAGCCCATAGAACCGTATGGTAAAAAGTTATGAAATTTGGCACACTAATAGAGGACAGTCTGAAATGTCACCATAGCAAATTTTGAGTCTCTAACTCAATCCCTCTAGCGCCACCATCAGTCCAAAATTAGACTCATGTTTATGCTAATAACTTTTGAACCATAAGGGCTAGAAACGAAAATCTTTTTTCCTCTGATTCCTTGGCTCAAGACATTTTGATTGCACCCTATGACGTCATTTTCCGTCATAATAATTTTCCCGCCATTTTTAATTAACCGAAAAACCTACTTTTGCGAACTCGTCCTAGACGGTTCATCCGATTTGCACGAAAATTGAACCAGATCATCTTCAGACCATGCTGACAAAAAATCTTGCAAATCAAGTTGATTCGTCAAATCATTTGCGATAAACGCGCACACAAATTTTACGTAGCGGTTGCAAAAGCACTCTTAAGGCAATATCTCCGCAACGCTTTATCGTATTCAAACCAAACTTGGTACATGTCATCAAAAGCATGACTTGAGGCAAAATACAGCGTTTCGGCGCAGCGCCACCTACTGGTCCGGAGATACAAAAAATGACTGTTTTTGCTTATAACTTTTGAACCGTTTGTCCAAAAATCAAAAAAGTGGTCTCGTTAGATTCAAGACGGCATGCCGAGTCGTCTGATATTCAATTTTACCATATCGGCCATTTTGCTTGTCGGCCATTTTGAATTTTGTCAAAAGATGCTATATTTTACAAATGCATTAGTGTATTGTTACTAAACTCGGTATGTGACTTCCATGCCAAGCCCTGAAGGTACTCAAAAAGTTTTAGGGCAGTGCCACCTTGTGGTCAAAAGATATAACAAACTTGACAAAAATGCTAATAACTTTTGATTAAATTAGCCTAGTATATTGAAACTGGTCATAATAGAGTCATTGGCTCATGCCGATTCAATTGCACCCTATGATGTCATTTTCGGTTATGATAATTTCCCCGCCATTTTTAATTTTCCAAAAAACCTACTTTTGCAAACTCGTCCTAGACGGTTTGTCCGATTTGCACAGAAATTGAACCATATCATCTTCAGACCATGCTGACAAAAAATTTTGGAAATCAAGTTGATTTGTCAAATCGTTTTTGATAAACGCGCACACAAATTTTGCGTAGCAGTTGCAAAAACACTCATAAGCCTATATCTCCACAACGCTTTATCGTATTCAAACCAATCTTGGTATGTCATCACAAGCATGACCTGAGGCAACATGCAGCGTTTCGGCGCAGCGCCACCTACTGGTCCGGAGATACAAAAAAAAGGCTATTTTTGCTTATAACTTTTGAACTGTTTGTCCAAAATTCATGTCTTCCGCACCATGATTTGAAGGTACTCAAAAAGTTTTGGGGCAGTGCCACCTTGTGGTCAGAGGTTAAAACAAAATTTACAAACATGCTAATAACTTTTGATTAAATTAGCCTAGTTTAATAAAACTGGTCATAATACAGTCATTGGCTCATGCCGAGAACATAGATACTAATTTTGCCATATTTGGTCAAACATCCTGTCCTCAATGTTCTTATTTGATCAAAACCTACTTTTTCAAACTCATCCTAGACTGTTTGTCCAATTTCCACCAAAATCGAATCGTATCATCTTCAGACTGTGTCAACAAAAAGTTAGGGATTTTGCATCAATAGATGAAACCTTTTTTGTAAACCGCAGTGACGAAGTTGAGCCATGATGCCAAAATGACTCTTGAGGCTGTATCTCTGCAATGCTTTGACATATTGGCATCAAACTTTGCATGTGTCATTGTTCCCTTATTCTGACCACACCACATACATTTCATAACTGTGCCACCTATTGGTCAAAAGTGATAAACCATTAACTTATATTATCAGTGACTCTATATATGATATTTCAGCCATTTTGCCTAATCTTCTTAAACTGTATAATTGTTAATTGCTGCAGTTGGTCTGACACTCTCAGACTACAATGCATTTTCAGCCTTTTGCCTAAAATCATCTTAAAACGTGATTAATTTCTCATTGCTGCAGTTGATCTGACACTGCCAGCCATTTTGGCATGTCTTGTCTTCTTCTTTGCGCTTGGCCCCGGTATTGCTGCTTGCAGCTATATTTCATCTTCTTCTTCTTCCGCCACGAAGTCTATGGCAGCCCATAGAACCGTATGGTAAAAAGTTATGAAATTTGGCACACTAATAGAGGACAGTCTGAAATGTCACCATAGCAAATTTTGAGTCTCTAACTCAATCCCTCTAGCGCCACCATCAGTCCAAAATTAGACTCATGTTTATGCTAATAACTTTTGAACCATAAGGGCTAGAAACGAAAATCTTTTTTCCTCTGATTCCTTGGCTCAAGACATTTCGATTGCACCCTATGACGTCATTTTCCGTCATAATAATTTTCCCGCCATTTTTAATTAACCGAAAAACCTACTTTTGCGAACTCGTCCTAGACGGTTCATCCGATTTGCACGAAAATTGAACCAGATCATCTTCAGACCATGCTGACAAAAAATCTTGCAAATCAAGTTGATTCGTCAAATCATTTGCGATAAACGCGCACACAAATTTTACGTAGCGGTTGCAAAAGCACTCTTAAGGCAATATCTCCGCAACGCTTTATCGTATTCAAACCAAACTTGGTACATGTCATCAAAAGCATGACTTGAGGCAACATGCAGTGTTTCGGCGCAGCGCCACCTACTGGTCCGGAGATACAAAAAATGGCTGTTTTTGCTTATAACTTTTGAACCGTTTGTCCAAAAATCATAAAAGTGGTCTTGTTAGATTCAGGACGGCATGCCGAGTCGTCTGATATTCAATTTTACCATATCGCCCATTTTGGCTGTCGGCCATTTTGAATTATGTGCTAAAATGCTATATTTTACAAATGCATTAGTGTATTGTTACTAAACTCGGTATGTGACTTCCACTCCATGCCCTGAAGGTACTCAAAAAGTTTTGGGGCAGTGCCACCTTGTGGTCAAAAGTTATAACCAACTTGACAAAAATGCTAATAACTTTTGATTTAATTAGCTTAGTATAATGAAACTGGTCATAATACATTCATTGGCTCATGCCGATTCAATTGCATCCTATGACGTCATTTTCGGTTATGATAATTTCCCCGCCATATTTAATTTTCCAAAAAACCTACTTTTGCGAACTCGTCCTAGACGGTTTGTCCGATTTGCACGAAAATTGAACCAGATCATCTTCAGACCATGCTGACAAAAAATCTTGCAAATCAAGTTGATTCGTCAAATCGTTTTTGATAAACGTGCACACAAATTTTACGTAGCGGTTGCAATAACACTCATAAGGCTATATCTCTACAATGCTTTATCGTATTCAATCCAAACTTGGTACATGTCATCACAAGCATGACTTGAGAAAACATGCAGTGTTTCGGCGCAGCGCCACCTACTGGTCCGGAGATACAAAAAATGGCTGTTTTTGCTTATAACTTTTGAACTGTTTGTCCAAAAATCATAAAAGTTGTCTCGTTAGATTCAGGACGGTATTCAGAGTTGTCTGATATTCAATTTTACCATATCGGCCATTTTGGCTCTCGGCTATTTTGAATTATGTGCTAAAATACTATATTTTACAAACGCATTAGTCTATCGTTACGAAACTTGGTATGGGTCTTCCGCACCATGCTTTGAAGGTACTCAAAAAGTTTTGGGGCAGTGCCACCTTGTGGTCAGAGGTTATAACAAAATTTATAAACATGCTAATAACTTTTGATTATATTAGCCTAGTTTAATGAAACTGGTCATAATACATTTATTGGCTCATGCCGAGAACATAGATACTAATTTTGCCATATTTGGTCAAACATCCTGTCCTCAATGTTCTTATTTGATCAAAACCTACTTTTTCAAACTCATCCTAGACCGTTTATCCAATTTCCACCAAAATCGAATCGTATCATCTTCAGACTGTGTCAACAAAAAGTTAGGGATTTTGCATCAATAGATGAAACCGTTTTTGTAAACCGCAGCGACGAAGTTGAGCCATGATGCCAAAATGACTCTCGAGGCTGTATCTCTGCAATGCTTTGACATATTGGCATCAAACTTTGCATGTGTCATTGTTCCCTTATTCTGACTACACCACATCAATTTCGTAACTGTGCCACCTATTGGTCAAAAGTGATAAACCATTAACTTATATTATCAGTGACTCTATATATGATATTTCAGCCATTTTGCCTAATCTTCTTAAACTGTATAATTGTTAATTGTTGCAGTTGGTCTGACACTCTCAGACTACAATGCATTTTTCAGCCTTTTGCCTAAAATCATCTTAAAACGTGATTAATTGCTCATTGCTCCAGTTGATCTGACACTGCCAGCCATTTTGGCATGTCTTGTCTTTTTCTTTGCGCTTGGCCCCGGTATTGCTGCTTGCAGCTATATTTCATCTTCTTCTTCTTCTTCTTCTTCTTCTTCTTCTTCTTCTTCTTCCGCCACGAAGTCTATGGCAGCCCATAGAACCGTATGGTAAAAAGTTATGAAATTTGGCACACTTATAGAGGACAGTCTGAAGTGTCTCCCTAGCAAATTTGGAGTCTCTAACTCAATCCCTCTAGCGCCACCATCAGTCCAAAATTAGACTCATGTTTATGCTAATAACTTTTGAACCATAAGGGCTAGAAACGAAATTCTTTTTTCCTCTGATTCCTTGGCTCAAGACAATTCGATTGCACCCTATGACGTCATTTTCCGTCATAATAATTTTTCCGCCACTTTTAATTAACCGAAAAACCTACTTTTGCGAACTCGTCCTAGACGGTTCATCCGATTTGCACGAAAATTGAACCAGATCATCTTCAGACCATGTTGACAAAAAATCTTGCAAATCAAGTTGATTCGTCAAATCATTTGCTATAAACGCGCAAACAAATTTTACGTAGCGGTTGCAAAAGCACTCTTAAGGCAATATCTCCGCAACGCTTAATCGTATTCAAACCAAACTTGGTACATGTCATCACAAGCATTACTTGAGGCAACATGCAGTGTTTCGGCGCAGCGCCACCTACTGGTCCGGAGATACAAAAAATGGCTGTTTTTGCTTATAACTTCTGAACTGTTTGTCCAAAAATCATAAAAGTGGTCTCGTTAGATTCAGGACGGCATGCCGAGTCGTCTGATATCCAATTTTACCATATCGGCCATTTTGGCTGTCGGCCATTTTGAATTATGTGCTAAAATGCTATATTTTACAAATGCATTAGTGTATTGTTACTAAACTCGGTATGTGACTTCCACTCCATGCCCTGAAGGTACTCAAAAAGTTTTGGGGCAGTGCCACCTTGTGGTCAAAAGTTATAACAGACTTGACAAAAATGCTAATAACTTTTGATTAAATTAGCTTAGTTAAATGAAACTGGTCATAATACATTCATTGGCTCATGCCGATTCAATTGCACCCTATGACGTCATTTTCGGTCATGATAATTTTCCCGCCATATTTAATTTTCCAAAAAACCTACTTTTGCAAACTCGTCCTAGACGGTTTGTCCGATTTGCACGAAAATTGAACCAGATCATCTTCAGACCATGCTGACAAAAAATCTTGCAAATCAAGTTGATTCGTCAAATCGTTTTTGATAAACGTGCACACAAATTTTACGTAGCGGTTGCAAAAACACTCATAAGGCTATATCTCCGCAACGCTTTATCGTGTTCAATCCAAACTTGGTACATGTCATCACAAGCATGACTTGAGGCAACTTGCAGCGTTTCGGCGCAGCGCCACCAACTGGTCCAGAGATGCAAAAAATTTATATTTTTGCTTATAACTTTTGAACCGTTTGTCCAAAAATCATAAAAGTTGTCTCGTTAGATTCAGGACAGTATTCAGAGTTGTCTGATATTCAATTTTACCATATCGGCCATTTTGGCTCTCGGCCATTTTGAATTATGTGCTAAAATACTATATTTTACAAACGCATTAGTCTATCGTTATGAAACTTGGTATGGGTCTTCCGCACCATGCTTTGAAGGTACTCAAAAAGTTTTGGGGTAGTGCCACCTTGTGGTCAAAGGTTATAACAAAATTTACAAAAATGCTAATAACTTTTGATTAAATTAGCCTAGTTTAATGAAACGGGTCAAAATACATTTATTGGCTCATGCCAAGAATATAGATACTAATTTTGCCATATTTGGTCAAACATACTGTCCTCAATGTTCCTCAAATCTACTTTTTCAAACTCATCCTAGACCGGTTGTCCAATTTCCACCAAAATCGAATCGTATCATCTTCAGACTTTGTCAACAAAAAGTTAGGGATTTTGCATCAATAGATGAAACCGTTTTTGTAAACTGCAGTGACGAAGTTGAGGCATGATGCCAAAATGACTCTTGAGGCTGTATCTCTGCAATGCTTTGACATATTGGCATCAAACTTTGCATGTGTCATTGTTCCCTTATTCTGACCACACCACATAAATTTTGTAACTGTGCCACCTATTGGTCAAAAGTGATAAACCATTAACTTATATTATCAGTGAATCTTTATATAATATATCAGCCATTTTGCCTAAAATAATCTTAAAACGTGATTAATTGCTTATTGCTCCAGTTGATCTGACACTGCCAGCCATTTTGGCATGTCTTGTCTTCTTCTTTGCGCTTGGCCCCGGTATTGCTGCTTGCAGCTATATTTATTATTAGGGGCCAAGCACCGAAGGTGCGAAGGCACCTATTGAAACCGTTCCCGTTCTTATTATTAGGGGCCAAGCACCGAAGGTGCGAAGGCACCTATTGAAACCGTTCCCGTTCCTATTATTATTATTATTAGGGGCCAAGCACCGAAGGTGCGAAGGCACCTATTGAAACCGTTCCCGTTCTTATTATTATTATTAGGGGCCAAGCACCGAAGGTGCTTGGCCCCTATTGAAACCGTTCCCGTTCTTATTATTATTATTCATCTTCTTCTTCTTCTTCTTCTTCTTCTTCTTCTTCTTCCGCCACGAAGTCTATGGCAGCCCATAGAACCGTATGGTAAAAAGTTGTGAAATTTGGCACACTAATAGAGGACAGTCTGTAGTGTCTCCATAGCAAATTTGGAGTCTCAAACTCAATCCCTCTAGCGCCACCATCAGTCCAAAATTTGACTCATGTTTATGCTAATAACTTTTGAACCATAAGGGCTAGAAACAAAATTCTTTTTTCCTCTGATTCCTTGGCTCAAGACGATTCGATTGCACCCTATGACGTCATTTTCCGTCATAAAAATTTTCCCGCCATTTTGATTTTTCCGAAAAACCTACTTTTACGAACTCGTCCTAGACGGTTCATCTGATTTGCACGAAAATTGAACCAGATCATCTTCAGACCATGCTGACAAAAAATCTTGCAAATCAAGTTGATTCGTCAAATCATTTGCGATAAACGCGCAAACAAATTTTACGTAAAGGTTGCAAAAACACTCTTAAGGCAATATCTTCGCAACGCTTTATCGTATTCAAACCAAACTTGGTACATGTCATCACAAGCATGACTTGAGGCAACATACAGCGTTTCGGCGCAGCGCCACCTACTGGTCCGGAGATACGAAAAATTGCTATTTTTGCTTATAACTTCTGAACTGTTTGTCCAAAAATCATAAAAGTGGTCTCGTTACATTCAGGACGGCATGCCGAGTCGTCTGATATTCAATTTTACCATATCGGCCATTTTGGCTGTCGGCCATTTTGAATTTTGTCAAAAAATGCTATATTTTACAAATGCATTAGTATATTGTTACTAAACTCGGTATGTGACTTCCTTGCTATGCCCTGAAGGTACTCAAAAAGTTTTAGGGCAGTGCCACCTTGTGGTCAAAAGATATAACAAACTTGACAAAAATGCTAATAACTTTTGATTAAATTAGCCTAGTATATTGAAACTGGTCATAATAGAGTCATTGGCTCATGCCGATTCAATTGCAACCTATGATGTCATTTTCGGTCATGATAATTTCCCCGCCATTTTTAATTTTCAAAAAAACCTACTTTTACGAACTCGTCCTAGACGGTTTGTCCGATTTGCACGAAAATTGAACCAGATCATCTTCAGACCATGCTGACAAAAAATCTTGCAAATCAAGTTGATTTGTCAAATCGTTTTCGATAAACGCGCACACAAATTTTGCGTAGCGGTTGCAAAAAAACTCATAAGCCTATATCTCCACAACGCTTTATCGTATTCAAACCAATCTTGGTATATGTCATCACAAGCATGACCTGAAGCAACATGCAGCGTTTCGGCGCAGCGCCACCTACTGGTCCGGAGATACAAAAAATGGCTATTTTTGCTTATAACTTTTTAACTGTTTGTCCAAAAATCATGTCTTCCGCACCATGCTTTGAAGGTACTCAAAACGTTTTGGGGCAGTGCCACCTTGTGGTCAGAGGTTATAACAAAATTTACAAACATGCTAATAACTTTTGATTAAATTAGCCTAGTTTAATGAAACTGGTCATAATACAGTCATTGGCTCATGCCGAGAACAGAGATACTAATTTTTCCATATTTGGTCAAACATCTTGTCCTCAATGTTCTTATTTGATCAAAACCTACTTTTTCAAACTCATCCTAGACCGTTTGTCCAATTTCCACCAAAATCGAATCGTATCATCTTCAGACTGTGTCAACAAAAAGTTAGGGATTTTGCATCAATAGATGAAACCGTTTTTGTAAACCGCAGCGACAAAGTTGAGCCATTATGCCAAAATGACTCTTGAGGCTGTATCTCTGCAATGCTTTGACATATTGGCATCAAACTTTGCATGTGTCATTGTTCCCTTATTCTGACCACACCACATACATTTCGTATCTGTGCCACCTATTGGTCAAAAGTGATAAACCATTAACTTATATTATCAGTGAATCTTTATATAATATATCAGCCATTTTGCCTAAAATCATCTTAAAACGTGATTAATTGCTTATTGCTCCAGTTGATCTGACACTGCCAGCCATTTTGGCATGTCTTGTCTTCTTCTTTGCGCTTGGCCCCGGTATTGCTGCTTGCAGCTATATTTCATCTTCTTCTTCTTCTTCTTCTTCTTCCGCCGCGAAGTCTATGGCAGCCCATAGAACCGTATGGTAAAAAGTTGTGAAATTTGGCACACTAATAGAGGACAGTCTGAAATGTCACGGTAGCAAATTTGGAGTCTCAAACTCAATCCCTCTAGCGCCACCATCAGTCCAAAATTTGACTCATGTTTATGCTAATAACTTTTGAACCATAAGGGCTAGAAACAAAATTCTTTTTTCCTCTGATTCCTTGGCTCAAGACGATTCGATTGCACCATATGACGTCATTTTGCGTCATAAAAATTTTCCCGCCATTTTGAATTTTCTGAAAAACCTACTTTTACGAACTCGTCCTAGACGGTTCATCCGATTTGCACGAAAATTGAACCAGATCATCTTCAGACCATGCTGACAAAAAATCTTGCAAATCAAGTTGATTCGTCAAATCATTTGCGATAAACGCGCAAACAAATTTTACGTAGCGGTTGCAAAAACACACTTAAGGCAATATCTCCGCAGCGCTTTATCGTGTTCAAACCAAACTTGGTACATGTCATCACAAGCATGACATGAGGCAACATGCAGTGTTTCGGCGCAGCGCCACCTACTGGTCCGGAGATATGAAAAATGCCTATTTTTGCTTATAACTTTTGAACCGTTTGTCCAAAAATCATAAAAGTGCTCTCGTTAGATTCAGGAAGGCATGCCAAGTCGTCTGATATTCAATTTTACCAAATCGGCCGTTTTGGCTGTCGGCCATTTTGAATTATGTGCTAAAATACTATATTTTACAAACTCATTAGTCTATCGTTACGAAACTTGGTATGTGTCTTCCGCACCATGCTTTGAAGGTACTCAAAAAGTTTTAGGGCAGTGCCACCTTGTGGTCAAAAGATATAACAAACTTGACAAAAATGCTAATAACTTTTGATTAAATTAGCCTAGTATATTGAAACTGATCATAATAGAGTCATTGGCTCATGCCGATTCAATTGCAACCTATGATGTCATTTTCGGTCATGATAATTTCCCCGGCATTTTTAATTTTCTAAAAAACCTACTTTTGCGAACTCGTCCTAGACGGTTTGTCCGATTTGCACAGAAATTGAACCATATCATCTTCAGACCATGCTGACAAAAAATCTTGCAAATCAAGTTGATTTGTCAAATCGTTTTCGATAAACGCGCACACAAATTTTGCGTAGCGGTTGCAAAAACACTCATAAGCCTATATCTCCACAACGCTTTATCGTATTCAAACCAATCTTGGTATATGTCATCACAAGCATGACCTGAAGCAACATGCAGCGTTTCGGCGCAGCGCCACCTACTGGTCCGGAGATACAAAAAATGGCTATTTTTGCTTATAACTTTTGAACTGTTTGTCCAAAAATCATGTCTTCCGCACCATGCTTTGAAGGTACTCAAAACGTTTTGGGGCAGTGCCACCTTGTGGTCAGAGGTTATAACAAAATTTACAAACATGCTAATAACTTTTGATTTAATTAGCCTAGTTTAATGAAACTGGTCATAATACAGTCATTGGCTCATGCCGAGAACAGAGATACTAATTTTTCCATATTTGGTCAAACATCCTGTCCTCAATGTTCTTATTTGATCAAAACCTACTTTTTCAAACTCATCCTAGACCGTTTGTCCAATTTCCACCAAAATCGAATCGTATCATCTTCAGACTGTGTCAACAAAAAGTAAGGGATTTTGCATCAATAGATGAAACCGTTTTTGTAAACCGCAGCGACGAAGTTGAGCCATTATGCCAAAATTACTCTTGAGGCTGTATCTCTTCAATGCTTTGACATATTGGCATCAAACTTTGCATGTGTCATTGTTCCCTTATTCTGACCACACCACATCAATTTCGTATCTGTGCCACCTATTGGTCAAAAGTGATAAACCATTAACTTATATTATCAGTGACTCAATATATGATATTTCAGCCATTTTGCCTAATCTTCTTAAACTGTATAATTGTTAATTGTTGCAGTTGGTCTGACACTCTCAGACTACAATGCATTTTCAGCCTTTTGCTTAAAATCATCTTAAAACGTGATTAATTGCTCATTGCTCCAGTTGATCCGACACTGCCAGCCATTTTGGCATGTCTTGTCTTCTTCTTTGCGCTTGGCCCCGGTATTGCTGCTTGCAGCTATATTTCATCTTCTTCTTCTTCTTCCGCCACGAAGTCTATGGCAGCCCATAGAACCGTATGGTAAAAAGTTGTGAAATTTGGCACACTAATAGAGGACAGTCTGAAATGTCACCGTAGCAAATTTGGAGTCTCAATCTCAATCCCTCTAGCGCCACCATCAGTCCAAAATTTGACTCATGTTTATGCTAATAACTTTTGAACCATAAGGGCTAGAAACAAAATTCTTTTTTCCTCTGATCCCTTGGCTCAAGACGAATCGATTGCACCATATGACGTCATTTTCCGTCATAATAATTTTCCCGCCATTTTGAATTTTCCGAAAAAACTACTTTTGCGAACTCGTCCTAGACGGTTCATCCGATTTGTACGAAAATTGAACCAGATCATCTTCAGACCATGCTGACAAAAAATCTTGCAAATCAAGTTGATTCGTCAAATCATTTGCGATAAACGCGCAAACAAATTTTACGTAGCGGTTGCAAAAACACACTTAAGGCAATATCTCCGCAACGCTTTATTGTATTCAAACCAAACTTGGTACATGTCATCACAAGCATGATTTGAGGCAACGTGCAGCGTTTCGGCCCAGCGCCACCTACTGGTCCGGAGATACAAAAAATGGCTATTTTTGCTTATAACTTCTGAACTGTTTGTCCAAAAATCATAAAAGTGGTCTCGTTAGATTCAGGACGGCATGCCGAGTCGTCTGATTTTCAATTTTACCATATCGGCCATTTTGCTTGTCGGCCATTTTGAATTTTGTCAAAAAATGCTATATTTTACAAATGCATTAGTGTATTGTTACTAAACTCGGTATGTGACTTCCATGCCATGCCCTGAAGGTACTCAAAAAGTTTTAGGGCAGTGCCACCTTGTGGTCAAAAGATATAACAAACTTGACAAAAATGCTAATAACTTTTGATTAAATTAGCCTAGTATATTGAAACTGGTCATAATAGAGTCATTGGCTCATGCCGATTCAATTGCACCCTATGATGTCATTTTCGGTCATGATAATTTCCCCGCCATTTTTAATTTTCCAAAAAACCTACTTTTGCGAACTCGTCCTAGACGGTTTGTCCGATTTGCACAGAAATTGAACCATATCATCTTCAGACCATGCTGACAAAAAATCTTGCAAATCAAGTTGATTTGTCAAATCGTTTTTGATAAACGCGCACACAAATTTTGCGTAGCAGTTGCAAAAACACTCATAAGCCTATATCTCCACAACGCTTTATCGTATTCAAACCAATCTTGGTATATGTCATCACAAGCATGACCTGAGGCAACATGCAACCTTTCGGCGCAGCGCCACCTACTGGTCCGGAGATACAAAAAATGGCTATTTTTGCTTATAACTTTTGAACTGTTTGTCCAAAATTCATGTCTTCCGGCACCATGCTTTGAAGGTACTCAAAAAGTTTTGGGGCAGTGCCACCTTGTGGTCAGAGGTTATAACAAAATTTACAAACATGCTAATAACTTTTGATTAAATTAGCCTAGTTTAATGAAACTGGTCATAATACAGTCATTGGCTCATGCCGAGAACATAGATACTAATTTTGCCATATTTGGTCAAACATCCTGTCCTCAATGTTCTTATTTGATCAAAACCTACTTTTTCAAACTCATCCTAGACTGTTTGTCCAATTTCCACCAAAATCGAATCGTATCATCTTCAGACTGTGTCAACAAAAAGTAAGGAATTTTGCATCAATAGATGAAACCGTTTTTGTAAACCGCAGCGACGAAGTTGAGCCATGATGTCAAAATGACTCTTGAGGATGTATCTCTGCAATGCTTTGACATATTGGCATCAAACTTTGCATGTGTCATTGTTCTCTTATTCTGACCACACCCCATACATTTCGTAACTGTGCCACCTATTGGTCAAAAGTGATAAACCATTAACTTATATTATCAGTGACTCTATATATGATATTTCAGCCATTTTGCCTAATCTTCTTAAACTGTATAATTGTTCATTGCTGTAGTTGGTCTGACACTCTCAGACTACAATGCATTTTCAGCCTTTTGCCTAAAATCATCTTAAAACGTGATTAATTTCTCATTGCTGCAGTTGATCTGACACTGCCAGCCATTTTGGCATGTCTTGTCTTCTTCTTTGCGCTTGGCCCCGGTATTGCTGCTTGCAGCTATATTTCATCTTCTTCTTCTTCCGCCACGAAGTCTATGGCAGCCCATAGAACCGTATGGTAAAAAGTTATGAAATTTGGCACACTAATAGAGGACAGTCTGAAATGTCACCATAGCAAATTTTGAGTCTCTAACTCAATCCCTCTAGCGCCACCATCAGTCCAAAATTAGACTCATGTTTATGCTAATAACTTTTGAACCATAAGGGCTAGAAACGAAAATCTTTTTTCCTCTGATTCCTTGGCTCAAGACATTTCGATTGCACCCTATGACGTCATTTTCCGTCATAATAATTTTCCCGCCATTTTTAATTAACCGAAAAACCTACTTTTGCGAACTCGTCCTAGACGGTTCATCCGATTTGCACGAAAATTGAACCAGATCATCTTCAGACCATGCTGACAAAAAATCTTGATATCCAATTTTACCATATCAGCCATTTAGGCTGTCGGCCATTTTGAATTATGTGCTAAAATGCTATATTTTACAAATGCATTAGTGTATTGTTAATAAACTCGGTATGTGACTTCCACTCCATGCCCTGAAGGTACTCAAAAAGTTTTGGGGCAGTGCCACCTTGTGGTCAAAAGTTATAAAAAACTTGACAAAAATGCTAATAACTTTTGATTAAATTAGCTTAGTTAAATGAAACTGGTCATAATACATTCATTGGCTGATGCCGATTCAATTGCACCCTATGACGTCATTTTCGGTCAAGATAATTTTCCCGCCATATTTAATTTTCCAAAAAACCTACTTTTGCGAACTCGTCCTAGACGGTTTGTCCGATTTGCACGAAAATGGAACCAGATCATCTTCAGACCATGCTGACAAAAAATCTTGCAAATCAAGTTGATTTGTCAAATCGTTTTTGATAAACGCGCAAACAAATTTTACGTAGCGGTTGCAAAAGCACTCTTAAGGCAATATCTCCGCAACGCTTTATCGTATTCAAACCAAACTTGGTACATGTCATCACAAGCATGACTTGAGGCAACATGCAGTGTTTCGGCGCAGCGCCACCTACTGGTCCGGAGATACAAAAAATGGCTGTTTTTGCTTTTAACTTTTGAACCGTTTGTCCAAAAATCATAAAAGTGGTCTCGTTAGATTCAGGACGGCATGCCGAGTCGTCTGATATCCAATTTTACCATATCAGCCATTTAGGCTGTCGGCCATTTTGAATTATGTGCTAAAATGCTATATTTTACAAATGCATTAGTGTATTGTTAATAAACTCGGTATGTGACTTCCACTCCATGCCCTGAAGGTACTCAAAAAGTTTTGGGGCAGTGCCACCTTGTGGTCAAAAGTTATAAAAAACTTGACAAAAATGCTAATAACTTTTGATTAAATTAGCTTAGTTAAATGAAACTGGTCATAATACATTCATTGGCTGATGCCGATTCAATTGCACCCTATGACGTCATTTTCGGTCATGATAATTTTCCCGCCATATTTAATTTTCCAAAAAACCTACTTTTGCGAACTCGTCCTAGACGGTTTGTCCGATTTGCACGAAAATTGAACCAGATCATCTTCAGACCATGCTGACAAAAAATCTTGCAAATCAAGTTGATTTGTCAAATCGTTTTTGATAAACGTGCACACAAATTTTACGTAGCGGTTGCAAAAACACTCATAAGGCTATATCTCCGCAACGCTTTATCGTGTTCAATCCAAACTTGGTACATGTCATCACAAGCATGACTTGAGGCAACATGCAGTGTTTCGGCGCAGCGCCACCTACTGGTCCGGAGATACAAAAAATTGCTGTTTTTGCTTATAACTTTTGAACCGTTTGTCCGAAAATCATAAAAGTGGTCTCGTTAGATTCAGGACGGCATGCCGAGTCGTCTGATATTCAATTTTACCATATCGGCCATTTTGGCTGTCGGCCATTTTGAATTATGTGCTAAAATGCTGTATTTTATGAACACATGAACGGATTGTTACGAAACTCGGTTTGGGTCATCAAGACGGTGCCCTGAATGAGCCCAAGAAGTTTCGAAACAGCGCCATCTAGTGGAGATTTTTTTTTTCAAATGCTTATAACTTTAGGTGAGATTGACTTATTTTCATGAGAGTAACTTTTTTCGTCTCCTGAATCCTTGCCGAGTCCAACGATACCAGACTTGCCAGGTTTCGGCGTATTATTTGTGCAGCGTTGTAATTTAGCACTTTAAAAACATTAGCTGATATCTTCGAAACCGCTAGTCCGATCGAGACGAAACCAGCATCAGAAGTTCGGAAACATAGGTCGATAGCTGATCGTTATTGCCCAAATGTCAAAATATTGATAGTAAGGGGGTGTAAAATCCAATCAAAGTCAGGTGTCAGTCATTTTTCATGTGTTTTTTCATATAAATGTATATAACTCCAAATCTAAACAAGATATTTTCACCAAAATTGACACAGACATGTATGGGCTCACTCCAAGGACACATAAAAAAAATGATAGGATTGTGCCACTTGGTGGCGCTATAATAGAATAAAACATGAAATTCCCATTGACTACAATGCAGTTTTATGATATAAAATGCTATGCTTCACAAATGAATTGGTGTATCATTACGAAACTTGAAATTGGGCATCAGCACCATGCCTTTAAGCTGCTTAAACGGTTTCAAAACAGCACCGCCATGTGGTCCATACTTATAATGAAAAGGCCTCTTGAGGCTATATCTCTGCAATGACATATTGACACTATATTGACACTCTGCTTTGATATATTGACACCAATCTTTGCATGTGTCATTGTTCCCTTATTCTGACCACACCACATCAATTTCGTAACTGTGCCACCCGTTGGTTGAAAGTGATAAATCATTAAATCATTATTATTGACTGTATTTATCATTTTACAGCTATTTTGCCTAAAATCACCTTAATAGGTCTTTAATTGCTCATTGCTGCCGTTGATCTGACATTGCCAGCATTTTTGGCATGTCTTGTCTTCTTCTTTGCGCTTGGCCCCGGTATTGCTGCTTGCAGCTATATTTATTAGGGGCCAAGCACCGAAGGTGCGAAGGCACCTATTGAAACCGTTCCCGTTCTTATTATTATTATTCATCTTCTTCTTCTTCTTCCGCCACGAAGTCTATGGCAGCCCATAGAACCGTATGGTAAAAAGTTATGAAATTCGGCACACTTATAGAAGACGGTCTCAAGTGTCTCCATAGCAAGTTTGGAGTCTCTAACTCAATCCCTCTAGCGCCACCATCAGTCCAAAATTGCACTCATGTTTATGCTAATAACTTTTGAACCATAAGGGCTAGAAACAAAATTCTTTTTTCCTATGATTCCTTGGCTCAAGACAATTCGATTGCACCCTATGACGTCATTTTCCGTCATAAAAATTTTCCCGCCATTTTTAATTAACCGAAAAACCTACTTTTACGAACTCGTCCTAGACGGTTCAACCGATTTGCACGAAAATTGACCCAGATCATCTTCAGACCATGCTGACAAAAAATCTTGCAAATCAAGTTGATTCGTCAAATCCTTTTCGATAAACGTGCAAACAAATTTTACGTAGCAGTTGCAAAAACACACTTAAGGCAATATCTCCGCACCGCTTTATCGTGTTCAAACCAAACTTGGTACATGTCATCACAAGCATGACATGAGGCAACATGCAGTGTTTCGGCGCAGCGCCACCTACTGGTCCGGAGATATGAAAAATGGCTATTTTTGCTTATAACTTTTGAACTGTTTGTCCAAAAATCATAAAAGTGGCCTCGTTAGATTCAGGAAGGCATGCCGAGTCGTCTGATATTCAATTTTACCAAATCGGCCATTTTGGCTGTCGGCCATTTTGAATTATGTGCTAAAATACTATATTTTACAAACTCATTATTCTATCGTTACGAAACTTGGTATGTGTCTTCTGCACCATGCTTTGAAGGTACTCAAAAAGTTTTGGGGCAGTGCCACCTTGTGGTCAAAGGTTATAACAAAATTTACAAAAATGCTAATAACTTTTGATTAAATTAGCTTAGTTAAATGAAACTGGTCGTAATACATTCATTGGCTCATGCCGATTTAATTGCACCCTATGAAGTCATTTTCGGTCATGATAATTTCCCCGCCATTTTTAATTTTCCAAAAAACCTACTTTTACGAACTCGTCCTAGACGGTTTGTCCGATTTGCACGAAAATTGAACCAGATCATCTTCAGACCATGCTGACAAAAAATCTTGCAAATCAAGTTGATTTGTCAAATCGTTTTTGATAAACGCGCACACAAATTTTGCGTAGCGGTTGCAAAAACACTCATAAGGCTATATCTCCGCAACGCTTTATCGTATTCAAACCAATCTTGGTACATGTCATCACAAGCATGACTTGAGGCAACATGCAGCATTTCGGCACAGCACCACCTACTGGTCCGGAGATACAAAAAATGGCTATTTTTGCTTATGACTTTTGAACCGTTTGTCCAAAAATCATAAAAGGTGTTTCGTTAGATTCAGGACGGCATGCCGAGTCGTCTGATATTCAATTTTACCATATCGGCCATTTTGGCTGTCGGCCATTTTGAATTTTGTCAAAAAATGCTATATTTTACAAAGGCATTAGTCTATCGTTACGAAACTTGGTATGTGTCTTCCGCACCATGCTTTGAAGGTACTCAAAAAGTTTTGGGGTAGTGCCACCTTGTGGTCAAAGGTTATAACAAAATTTACAAAAATGCTAATAACTTTTGATTAAATTAGCCTAGTTTGATGAAACTGGTCATAATACATGTATTGGCTCATGCCGAGGACATAGATACTAATTTTGCCATATTTGGTCAAACATCCTGTCCTCATTGTTCTTATTTGATCAAAATCTACTTTTTCAAACTCATCCTAGACCGTTTGTCCGATTTCCACCAAAATCAAATCGTATCATCTTCAGACTGTATCAACAAAAAGTTAGGGATTTTGCATCAATAGATGAAACCGTTTTTGTAAACCGCAGCGACGAATTTGAGGCATGATGCCAAAATGACTCTTGAGGCTGTATCTCTGCAATGCTTTGACATATTGGTATCAAACTTTGCATGTGTCATTGTTCCCTTATTTTGACCACGCCATATTTATTTCGTAACTGCGCCACCTATTGGTCAAAAGTGATAAACCATCAACTTATATTATTAGTGACTCTATATATGATATTTCAGCCATTTTGCCTAATCTTCTTAAACTGTATAATTGTTAATTGTTGCAGTTGGTCTGACACTCTCAGACTACAATGCATTTTTCAGCCTTTTGCCTAAAATCATCTTAAAACGTGATTAATTGCTCATTGCTCCAGTTGATCTGACACTGCCAGCCATTTTGGCATGTCTTGTCTTCTTCTTTGCGCTTGGCCCCGGTATTGCTGCTTGCAGCTATATTTATTCATCTTCTTCTTCTTCTTCTTCTTCTTCTTCCGCCACAAAGTCTATGGCAGCCCATAGAACCGTATGGTAAAAAGTTATGAAATTTGGCACACTTATAGAGGACAGTCTGTAGTGTCTCCATAGCAAATTTGGAGTCTCTAACTCAATCCCTCTAGCGCCACCATCAGTCCAAATTTTGACTCATGTTTATGCTAATAACTTTTGAACCATAAAGGCTAGAAACAAAATTCTTTTTTCCTCTGATTCCTTGGCTCAAGACAATTCGATTGCACCCTATGACGTCATTTTCCGTCATAAAAATTTTCCCGCCATTTTTAATTTTCCGAAAAACCTACTTTTACGAACTCGTCCTAGACGGTTCATCCGATTTGCACGAAAATTGAACCAGATCATCTTCAGACCATGATGACAAAAAATCTTGCAAATCAAGTTGATTCGTCAAATCATTTGCGATAAACGCGCAAACAAATTTTACGTAGCGGTTGCAAAAACACTCTTAAGGCAATATCTCCGCAACGCTTTATCGTATTCAAACCAAACTTGGTACATGTCATCACAAGCATGACTTGAGGCAACATACAGCGTTTCGGCGCAGCGCCACCTACTGGTCCGGAGATACGAAAAAATGCAATTTTTGCTTATAACTTCTGAACTGTTTGTCCAAAAATTATAAAAGTGGTCTCGTTACATTCAGGACGGCATGCCGAGTCGTCTGATATTCAATTTTACCATATCGGCCATTTTGGCTGTCGGCCATTTTGAATTTTGTCAAAAAATGCTATATTTTACAAATGCATTAGTGTATTGTTACTAAACTCGGTATGTGACTTCCATGCCATGCCCTGAAGGTACTCAAAAAGTTTTAGGGCAGTGCCACCTAGTGGTCAAAAGATATAACAAACTTGACAAAAATGCTAATAACTTTTGATTAAATTAGCCTAGTATAATGAAACTGGTCATAATAGAGTCATTGGCTCATGCCGATTCAATTGCAACCTATGATGTCATTTTCGGTTATGATAATTTCCCCGCCATTTTTAATTTTCCAAAAAACCTACTTTTGCGAACTCGTCCTAGACAGTTCATCCGATTTGCACGAAAATTGAACCATATCATCTTCAGACCATGCTGACAAAAAATCTTGCAAATCAAGTTGATTTGTCAAATCGTTTTTGAAAAACGCGCACACAAATTTTGCGTTGCGGTTGCAAAAACACTCATAAGCCTATATCTCCACAACGCTTTATCGTATTCAAACCAATCTTGGTATATGTCATCACAAGCATGACCTGAGGCAAAATGCAGCGTTTCGGCGCAGCGCCACCTACTGGTCCGGAGATACAAAAAATGGCTATTTTTGCTTATAACTTTTGAACTGTTTGTCCAAAAATCATGTCTTCCGCACCATGCTTTGAAGGTACTCAAAACGTTTTGGGGCAGTGCCACCTTGTGGTCAGAGGTTATAACAAAATTTACAAACATGCTAATAACTTTTGATTAAATTAGCCTAGTTTAATGAAACTGGTCATAATACAGTCATTGGCTCATGCCGAGAACAGAGATACTAATTTTGCCATATTTGGTCAAACATCCTGTCCTCAATGTTCTTATTTGATCAAAACCTACTTTTTCAAACTCATCCTAGACCGTTTGTCCAATTTCCACCAAAATCGAATCGTATCATCTTCAGACTGTGTCAACAAAAAGTTAGGGATTCTGCATCAATAGATGAAACCGTTTTTGTAAACCGCAGCGACGAAGTTGAGCCATTATGCCAAAATTACTCTTGAGGCTGTATCTCTGCAATGCTTTGACATATTGGCATCAATCTTTGCATGTGTCATTGTTCCCTTATTCTGACCACACCACATCAATTTCGTATCTGTGCCACCTATTGGTCAAAAGTGATAAACCATTAACTTATATTATCAGTGACTCAATATATGATATTTCAGCCATTTTGCCTAATCTTCTTAAACTGTATAATTGTTAATTGTTGCAGTTGGTCTGACACTCTCAGACTACAACGCATTTTCAGCCTTTTGCTTCAAATCATCTTAAAACGTGATTAATTGCTCATTGCTCCAGTTGATCTGACACTGCCAGCCATTTTGGCATGTCTTGTCTTCTTCTTTGCGCTTGGCCCCGGTATTGCTGCTTGCAGCTATATTTATTATTCATCTTCTTCTTCTTCCGCCACGAAGTCTATGGCAGCCCATAGAACCGTATGGTAAAAAGTTATGAAATTTGGCACACTAATAGAGGACAGTCTGAAATGTCACCGTAGCAAATTTGGAGTCTCAAACTCAATCCCTCTAGCGCCACCATCAGTCCAAAATTTGACTCATGTTTATGCTAATAACTTTTGAACCATAAGGGCTAGAAACTAAATTCTTTTTTCCTCTGATTCCTTGGCTCAAGACGATTCGATTGCACCCTATGACGTCATTTTCCGTCATAAAAATTTTCCCGCCATTTTTAATTTTCCGAAAAACCTACTTTTACGAACTCGTCCTAGACGGTTCATCCGATTTGCACGAAAATTGAACCAGATCATCTTCAGACCATGCTGAAAAAAAATCTTGCAAATCAAGTTGATTCGTCAAATCATTTGCGATAAACGCGCAAACAAATTTTACATAGCGGTTGCAAAAACACACTTAAGGCAATATCTCCGCAACGCTTTATTGTATTCAAACCAAACTTGGTACATGTCATCACAAGCATGACTTGAGGCAACATACAGCGTTTCGGCGCAGCGCCACCTACTGGTCCGGAGATACGAAAAATTACTATTTTTGCTTATAGCTTCTGAACCGTTTGTCCAAAAATCATAAAAGTGGTCTCGTTACATTCAGGACGGCATGCCGAGTCGTCTGATATTCAATTGTACCATATCGGCCATTTTGGCTGTCGGCCATTTTGAATTTTGACAAAAAATGCTATATTTTACAAATGCATTAGTATATTGTTACTAAACTCGGTATGTGACTTCCATGCCATGCCCTGAAGGTACTCAAAAAGTTTTAGGGCAGTGCCACCTTGTGGTCAAAAGATATAACAAACTTGACAAAAATGCTAATAACTTTTGATTAAATTAGCCTAGTATATTGAAACTGGTCATAATAGAGTCATTGGCTCATGCCGATTCAATTGCACCCTATGATGTCATTTTTGGTCATGATAATTTCCCCGCCATTTTTAATTTTCCAAAAAACCTACTTTTGCGAACTCGTCCTAGACGGTTTGTCCGATTTGCACAGAAATTGAACCATATCATCTTCAGACCATGCTGACAAAAAATCTTGCAAATCAAGTTGATTTGTCAAATCGTTTTTGATAAACGCGCACACAAATTTTGCGTAGCAGTTGCAAAAACACTCATAAGCCTATATCTCCACAACGCTTTATCGTATTCAAACCAATCTTGGTATATGTCATCACAAGCATGACCTGAGGCAACATGCAGCGTTTCGGCGCAGCGCCACCTACTGGTCCGGAGATACAAAAAATGGCTATTTTTGCTTATAACTTTTGAACTGTTTGTCCAAAATTCATGTCTTCCGCACCATGCTTTGAAGGTACTCAAAAAGTTTTGGGGCAGTGCCACCTTGTGGTCAGAGGTTATAAACAAATTTACAAACATGCTAATAACTTTTGATTAAATTAGCCTAGTTTAATGAAACTGGTCATAATACAGTCATTGGCTCATGCCGAGAACAGAGATACTAATTTTGCCATATTTGGTCAAACATCCTGTCCAATGTTCTTATTTGATCAAAACCTACTTTTTCAAACTCATCCTAGACTGTTTGTCCAATTTCCACCAAAATCGAATCGTATCATCTTCAGACTGTGTCAACAAAAAGTTAGGAATTTTGCATCAATAGATGAAACCGTTTTTGTAAACCGCAGTGACGAAGTTGAGCCTTGATGCCAAAATGACTCTTGAGGCTGTATCTCTGCAATGCTTTGACATATTGGCATCAAACTTTGCATGTGTCATTGTTCCCTTATTCTGACCACACCACATACATTTCGTAACTGTGCCACCTATTGGTCAAAAGTGATAAACCATTAACTTATATTATCAGTGACTCAATATATGATATTTCAGCCATTTTGCCTAATCTTCTTAAACTGTATAATTGTTAATTGTTGCAGTTGGTCTGACACTCTCAGACTACAACGCATTTTCAGCCTTTTGCTTCAAATCATCTTAAAACGTGATTAATTGCTCATTGCTCCAGTTGATCTGACACTGCCAGCCATTTTGGCATGTCTTGTCTTCTTCTTTGCGCTTGGCCCCGGTATTGCTGCTTGCAGCTATATTTATTATTCATCTTCTTCTTCTTCCGCCACGAAGTCTATGGCAGCCCATAGAACCGTATGGTAAAAAGTTATGAAATTTGGCACACTAATAGAGGACAGTCTGAAATGTCACCGTAGCAAATTTGGAGTCTCAAACTCAATCCCTCTAGCGCCACCATCAGTCCAAAATTTGACTCATGTTTATGCTAATAACTTTTGAACCATAAGGGCTAGAAACTAAATTCTTTTTTCCTCTGATTCCTTGGCTCAAGACGATTCGATTGCACCCTATGACGTCATTTTCCGTCATAAAAATTTTCCCGCCATTTTTAATTTTCCGAAAAACCTACTTTTACGAACTCGTCCTAGACGGTTCATCCGATTTGCACGAAAATTGAACCAGATCATCTTCAGACCATGCTGAAAAAAAATCTTGCAAATCAAGTTGATTCGTCAAATCATTTGCGATAAACGCGCAAACAAATTTTACGTAGCGGTTGCAAAAACACACTTAAGGCAATATCTCCGCAACGCTTTATTGTATTCAAACCAAACTTGGTACATGTCATCACAAGCATGACTTGAGGCAACATACAGCGTTTCGGCGCAGCGCCACCTACTGGTCCGGAGATACGAAAAATTACTATTTTTGCTTATAGCTTCTGAACCGTTTGTCCAAAAATCATAAAAGTGGTCTCGTTACATTCAGGACGGCATGCCGAGTCGTCTGATATTCAATTGTACCATATCGGCCATTTTGGCTGTCGGCCATTTTGAATTTTGACAAAAAATGCTATATTTTACAAATGCATTAGTATATTGTTACTAAACTCGGTATGTGACTTCCATGCCATGCCCTGAAGGTACTCAAAAAGTTTTAGGGCAGTGCCACCTTGTGGTCAAAAGATATAACAAACTTGACAAAAATGCTAATAACTTTTGATTAAATTAGCCTAGTATATTGAAACTGGTCATAATAGAGTCATTGGCTCATGCCGATTCAATTGCACCCTATGATGTCATTTTTGGTCATGATAATTTCCCCGCCATTTTTAATTTTCCAAAAAACCTACTTTTGCGAACTCGTCCTAGACGGTTTGTCCGATTTGCACAGAAATTGAACCATATCATCTTCAGACCATGCTGACAAAAAATCTTGCAAATCAAGTTGATTTGTCAAATCGTTTTTGATAAACGCGCACACAAATTTTGCGTAGCAGTTGCAAAAACACTCATAAGCCTATATCTCCACAACGCTTTATCGTATTCAAACCAATCTTGGTATATGTCATCACAAGCATGACCTGAGGCAACATGCAGCGTTTCGGCGCAGCGCCACCTACTGGTCCGGAGATACAAAAAATGGCTATTTTTGCTTATAACTTTTGAACTGTTTGTCCAAAATTCATGTCTTCCGCACCATGCTTTGAAGGTACTCAAAAAGTTTTGGGGCAGTGCCACCTTGTGGTCAGAGGTTATAAACAAATTTACAAACATGCTAATAACTTTTGATTAAATTAGCCTAGTTTAATGAAACTGGTCATAATACAGTCATTGGCTCATGCCGAGAACAGAGATACTAATTTTGCCATATTTGGTCAAACATCCTGTCCAATGTTCTTATTTGATCAAAACCTACTTTTTCAAACTCATCCTAGACTGTTTGTCCAATTTCCACCAAAATCGAATCGTATCATCTTCAGACTGTGTCAACAAAAAGTTAGGAATTTTGCATCAATAGATGAAACCGTTTTTGTAAACCGCAGTGACGAAGTTGAGCCTTGATGCCAAAATGACTCTTGAGGCTGTATCTCTGCAATGCTTTGACATATTGGCATCAAACTTTGCATGTGTCATTGTTCCCTTATTCTGACCACACCACATACATTTCGTAACTGTGCCACCTATTGGTCAAAAGTGATAAACCATTAACTTATATTATCAGTGACTCTATATATGATATTTCAGCCATTTTGCCTAATCTTCTTAAACTGTATAATTGTTAATTGCTGCAGTTGGTCTGACACTCTCAGACTACAATGCATTTTCAGCCTTTTGCCTAAAATCATCTTAAAACGTGATTAATTTCTCATTGCTGCAGTTGATCTGACACTGCCAGCCATTTTGGCATGTCTTGTCTTCTTCTTTGCGCTTGGCCCCGGTATTGCTGCTTGCAGCTATATTTATTATTATTCATCTTCTTCTTCTTCTTCCGCCACGAAGTCTATGGCAGCCCATAGAACCGTATGGTAAAAAGTTGTGAAATTTGGCACACTAATAGAGGACAGTCTGAAATGTCACCGTAGCAAATTTGGAGTCTCAAACTCAATCCCTCTAGCGCCACCATCAGTCCAAAATTTGACTCATGTTTATGCTAATAACTTTTGAACCATAAGGGCTAGAAACAAAATTCTTTTTTCCTCTGATTCCTTTGCTCAAGGCGATTCGATTGCACCCTATGACGTCATTTTCCGTCATAAAAATTTTCCCGCCATTTTTAATTTTCCGAAAAACCTACTTTTACGAACTCGTCCTAGACGGTTCATCCGATTTGCACGAAAATTGATCCAGATCATCTTCAGACCATGCTGACAAAAAATCTTGCAAATCAAGTTGATTCGTCAAATCATTTGCGATAAACGCGCAAACAAATTTTACGTAGCGGTTGCAAAAACACTCTTAAGGCAATATCTCCGCAACGCTTTATCGTATTTAAACCAAACTTGGTACATGTCATCACAAGCATGACTTGAGGCAACATACAGCGTTTCGGCGCAGCGCCACCTACTGGTCCGGAGATACGAAAAATTGCTATTTTTGCTTATAACTTCTGAACTGTTTGTCCAAAAATCATAAAAGTGGTCTCGTTACATTCAGGACGGCATGCCGAGTCGTCTGATATTCAATTTTACCATATCGGCCATTTTGGCTGTCGGCCATTTTGAATTTTGTCAAAAAATGCGATATTTTACAAATGCATTAGTATATTGTTACTAAACTCGGTATGTGACTTCCTTGCTATGCCCTGAAGGTACTCAAAAAGTTTTAGGGCAGTGCCACCTTGTGGTCAAAAGATATAACAAACTTGACAAAAATGCTAATAACTTTTAATTAAATTAGCCTAGTATATTGAAACTGGTCATAATAGAGTCATTGGCTCATGCCGATTCAATTGCAACCTATGATGTCATTTTCGGTCATGATAATTTCCCCGCCATTTTTAATTTTCCAAAAAACCTACTTTTACGAACTCGTCCTAGACGGTTTGTCCGATTTGCACGAAAATTGAACCAGATCATCTTCAGACCATGCTGACAAAAAATCTTGCAAATCAAGTTGATTTGTCAAATCGTTTTCGATAAACGCGCACACAAATTTTGCGTAGCGGTTGCAAAAACACTCATAAGCCTATATCTCCACAACGCTTTATCGTATTCAAACCAATCTTAGTATATGTCATCACAAGCATGACCTGAAGCAACATGCAGCGTTTCGGCGCAGCGCCACCTACTGGTCCGGAGATACAAAAAATGGCTATTTTTGCTTATAACTTTTGAACTGTTTGTCCAAAAATCATGTCTTCCGCACCATGCTTTGAAGGTACTCAAAACGTTTTGGGGCAGTGCCACCTTGTGGTCAGAGGTTATAACAAAATTTACAAACATGCTAATAACTTTTGATTAAATTAGCCTAGTTTAATGAAACTGGTCATAATACAGTCATTGGCTCATGCCGAGAACAGAGATACAAATTTTTCCATATTTGGTCAAACATCCTGTCCTCAATGTTCTTATTTGATCAAAACCTACTTTTTCAAACTCATCCTAGACCGTTTGTCCAATTTCCACCAAAATCGAATCGTATCATCTTCAGACTGTGTCAACAAAAAGTTAGGGATTTTGCATCAATAGATGAAACCGTTTTTGTAAACCGCAGCGACGAAGTTGAGCCATTATGCCAAAATTACTCTTGAGGCTGTATCTCTGCAATGCTTTGACATATTGGCATCAAACTTTGCATGTGTCATTGTTCCCTTATTCTGACCACACCACATCAATTTCGTATCTGTGCCACCTATTGGTCAAAAGTGATAAACCATTAACTTACATTATCAGTGACTCAATATATGATATTTCAGCCATTTTGCCTAATCTTCTTAAACTGTATAATTGTTAATTGTTGCAGTTGGTCTGACACTCTCAGACTACAATGCGTTTTTCAGCCTTTTGCCTAAAATCATCTTAAAATGTGATTAATTGCTCATTGCTCCAGTTGATCTGACACTGCCAGCCATTTTGGCATGTCTTGTCTTCTTCTTTGCGCTTGGCCCCGGTATTGCTGCTTGCAGCTATATTTAGGGGCCAAGCACCGAAGGTGCGAAGGCACCTATTGAAACCGTTCCCGTTCCTATTATTATTATTATTCATCTTCTTCTTCTTCTTCTTCCGCCACGAAGTCTATGGCAGCCCATAGAACCGTATGGTAAAAAGTTATGAAATTTGGCACACTAATAGAGGACAGTCTGAAATGTCACCATAGCAAATTTTGAGTCTCTAACTCAATCCCTCTAGCGCCACCATCAGTCCAAAATTAGACTCATGTTTATGCTAATAACTTTTGAACCATAAGGGCTAGAAACGAAATTCTTTTTTCCTCTGATTCCTTGGCTCAAGACAATTCGATTGCACCCTATGACGTCATTTTCCGTCATAATAATTTTCCCGCCATTTTTAATTTACCGAAAAACCTACTTTTGCGAACTCGTCCTAGACGGTTCATCCGATTTGCACGAAAATTGAACCAGATCATCTTCAGACCATGCTGACAAAAAATCTTGCAAATCAAGTTGATTCGTCAAATCATTTGCGAAAAACGCGCAAACAAATTTTACGTAGCGGTTGCAAAAGCACTCTTAAGGCAATATCTCCGCAACGCTTTATCGTATTCAAACCAAACTTGGTACATGTCATCACAAGCATGACTTGAGGCTACATGCAGTGTTTCGGCGCAGCGCCACCTACTGGTCCGGAGATACAAAAAATGGCTGTTTTTGCTTATACCATTTGAACCGTTTGTCCAAAAATCATAAAAGTAGTCTCGTTAGATTCAGGACGGCATGCCGAGTCGTCTGATATTCAATTTTACCATATCGGCCATTTTGGCTGTCGGCCATTTTGAATTATGTGCTAAAATGCTATATTTTACAAATGCATTAGTGTATTGTTACTAAACTCGGTATGTGACTTCCACTCCATGCCCTGAAGGTACTCAAAAAGTTTTGGGGCAGTGCCACCTTGTGGTCAAAAGTTATAACAAACTTGACAAAAATGCTAATAACTTTTGATTTAATTAGTTTAGTATAATGAAACTGGTCATAATACATTCATTGGCTCATGCCGATTCAATTGCATCCTATGACGTCATTTTCGGTCATGATAATTTCCCCGCCATATTTAATTTTCCAAAAAACCTACTTTTGCGAACTCGTCCTAGACGGTTTGTCCGATTTGCACGAAAATTGAACCAGATCATCTTCAGACCATGCTGACAAAAAATCTTGCAAATCAAGTTGATTCGTCAAATCATTTGCGATAAACGCGCAAACAAATTTTACGTAGCGGTTGCAAAAACACACTTAAGGCAATATCTCCGCAACGCTTTATCGTATTCAAACCAAACTTGGTACATGTCATCACAAGCATGACTTGAGGCAACATAAAGCGTTTCGGCGCAGCGCCACCTACTGGTCCGGAGATACGAAAAATGGCTATTTTTGCTTATAACTTCTGAACTGTTTGTCCAAAAATCATAAAAGTGGTCTCGTTACATTCAGGACGGCATGCCGAGTCGTCTGATATTCAATTTTACCATATCGGCCATTTTGGCTGTCGGCCATTTTGAATTTTGTCAAAAAATGCTATATTTTACAAATGCATTAGTATATTGTTACTAAACTCGGTATGTGACTTCCATGCTATGCCCTGAAGGTACTCAAAAAGTTTTAGGGCAGTGCCACCTTGTGGTCAAAAGATATAACAAACTTGACAAAAATGCTAATAACTTTTGATTAAATTAGCCTAGTATATTGAAACTGGTCATAATACATTTATTGGCTCATGCCGAGAACATAGATACTAATTTTGCCATATTTGGTCAAACATCCTGTCCTCAATGTTCTTATTTGATCAAAACCTACTTTTTCAAACTCATCCTAGACCGTTTATCCAATTTCCACCAAAATCGAATCGTATCATCTTCAGACTATGTCAACAAAAAGTTAGGGATTTTGCATCAATAGATGAAACCGTTTTTGTAAACCGCAGTGACGAAGTTGAGCCATGATGCCAAAATGACTCTTGAGGCTGTATCTCTGCAATGCTTTGACATATTGGCATCAAACTTTGCATGTGTCATTGTTCCCTTATTCTGACTACACCACATCAATTTCGTAACTGTGCCACCTATTGGTCAAAAGTGATAAACCATTAACTTATATTATCAGTGACTCTATATATGATATTTCAGCCATTTTGCCTAATCTTCTTAAACTGTATAATTGTTAATTGTTGCAGTTGGTCTGACACTCTCAGACTACAATGCATTTTTCAGCCTTTTGCCTAAAATCATCTTAAAACGTGATTAATTGCTCATTGCTCCAGTTGATCTGACACTGCCAGCCATTTTGGCATGTCTTGTCTTCTTCTTTGCGCTTGGCCCCGGTATTGCTGCTTGCAGCTATATTTATAATTATTATTCATCTTCTTCTTCTTCTTCTTCCGCCGCGAAGTCTATGGCAGCCCATAGAACCGTATGGTAAAAAGTTGTGAAATTTGGCACACTAATAGAGGACAGTCTGAAATGTCACCGTAGCAAATTTGGAGTCTCAAACTCAATCCCTCTAGCGCCACCATCAGTCCAAAATTTGACTCATGTTTATGCTAATAACTTTTGAACCATAAGGGCTAGAAACAAAATTCTTTTTTCCTCTGATTCCTTGGCTCAAGACGATTCGATTGCACCCTATGACGTCATTTTCCGTCATAAAAATTTTCCCGCCATTTTGAATTTTCCGAAAAACCTACTTTTACGAACTCGTCCTAGACGGTTCATCCGATTTGCACGAAAATTGAACCAGATCATCTTCAGACCATGCTGACCAAAAATCTTGCAAATCAAGTTGATTTGTCAAATCATTTGCGATAAACGCGCAAACAAATTTTACGTAGCGTCTGCAAAAACACACTTAAGGCAATATCTCCGCAACGCTTTATCGTATTCAAACCAAACTTGGTACATGTCATCACAAGCATGACTTGAGGCAACATACAGCGTTTCGCCGCAGCGCCACCTACTGGTCCGGAGATACGAAAAATTGCTATTTTTGCTTATAACTTCTGAACCGTTTGTCCAAAAATCATAAAAGTGGTCTCGTTACATTCAGGACGGCATGCCGAGTCGTCTCATATTCAATTTTACCATATCGGCCATTTTGGCTGTCGGCCATTTTGAATTTTGTCAAAAAATGCTATATTTTACAAATGCATTAGTGTATTGTTACTAAACTCGGTATGTGACTTCCATGCTATGCCCTGAAGGTACTCAAAAAGTTTTAGGGCAGTGCCACCTTGTGGTCAAAAGATATAACAAACTTGACAAAAATGCTAATAACTTTTGATTAAATTAGCCTAGTATATTGAAACTGGTCATAATAGAGTCATTGGCTCATGCCGATTCAATTGCAACCTATGATGTCATTTTCGGTCATGATAATTTCCCCGCCATTTTTAATTTTCCAAAAAACCTACTTTTGCGAACTCGTCCTAGACGGTTTGTCCGATTTGCACAGAAATTGAACCATATCATCTTCAGACCATGCTGACAAAAAATCTTGCAAATCAAGTTGATTTGTCAAATCGTTTTCGAAAAACGCGCACACAAATTTTGCGTAGCGGTTGCAAAAACACTCATAAGCCTATATCTCCACAACGCTTTATCGTATTCAAACCAATCTTGGTACATGTCATCACAAGCATGACCTGAGGCAACATGCAGCGTTTCGGCGCAGCGCCACCTACTGGTCCGGAGATACAAAAAATGGCTATTTTTGCTTATAACTTCTGAACTGTTTGTCCAAAATTCATGTCTTCCGCACCATGCTTTGAAGGTACTCAAAAAGTTTTTGGGCAGTGCCACCTTGTGGTCAGAGGTTATAACAAAATTTACAAACATGCTAATAACTTTTGATTAAATTAGCCTAGTTTAATGAAACTGGTCATAATACAGTCATTGGCTCATGCCGAGAACATAGATACTAATTTTGCCATATTTGGTCAAACATCCTGTCCTCAATGTTCTTATTTGATCAAAACCTACTTTTTCAAACTCATCCTAGACCGTTTGTCCAATTTCCACCAAAATCGAATCGTATCATCTTCAGACTGTGTCAACAAAAAGTTAGGAATTTTGCATCAATAGATGAAACCGTTTTTGTAAACCGCAGTGACGAAGTTGAGCCATGATGCCAAAATGACTCTTGAGGCTGTATCTCTGCAATGCTTTGACATATTGGCATCAAACTTTGCATGTGTCATTGTTCTCTTATTCTGACCACACCACATACATTTCGTAACTGTGCCACCTATTGGTCAAAAGTGATAAACCATTAACTTATATTATCAGTGACTCTATATATGATATTTCAGCCATTTTGCCTAATCTTCTTAAACTGTATAATTGTTCATTGCTGCAGCTGGTCTGACACTCTCAGACTACAATGCATTTTCAGCCTTTTGCCTAAAATCATCTTAAAACATGATTAATTTCTCATTGCTGCAGTTGATCTGACACTGCCAGCCATTTTGGCATGTCTTGTCTTCTTCTTTGCGCTTGGCCCCGGTATTGCTGCTTGCAGCTATATTTCATCTTCTTCTTCTTCTTCTTCCGCCACGAAGTCTATGGCAGCCCATAGAACCGTATGGTAAAAAGTTATGAAATTTGGCACACTTATAGAGGACGGTCTGAAGTGTCTCCATAGCAAATTTGGAGTCTCTAATTCAATGCCTCTAGCGCCACCATCAGTCCAAAATTGGACTCATGTTTATGTTAATAACTTTTGAACCATAATGGCTAGAAACAAAATTCTTTTTTCCTCTGATTCCTTGGCTCAAGACAATTCGATTGCACCCTATGACGTCATTTTCCGCCATGATAATTTTCCCGCCATTTTTAATTAACCGAAAAACCTACTTTTGCGAACTCGTCCTAGACGGTTCATCTGATTTGCACGGAAATTGAACCAGATCATCTTCAGATCATGTTGACAAAAAATCTTGCCAATCTAGTTGATTCGTCAAATCGTTTGCGATAAACTCGCAAACAAATTTTACGTAGCGGTTGCAAAAACACACTTAAGGCAATATCTCCGCAGCGCTTTATCGTGTTCAAACCAAACTTGGTACATGTCATGACAAGCATGACTTGAGGCAACATGCAGTGTTTCGGCGCAGCGCCACCTACTGGTCCGGAGATATGAAAAATGGCTATTTTTGCTTATAACTTTTGAACCGTTTGTCCAAAAATCATAGAAGTGGTCTCGTTAGATTCAGGAAGGCATGCCGAGTCGTCTGATATTCAATTTTACCAAATCGGCCATTTTGGCTGTCGGCCATTTTGAATTATGTGCTAAAATACCATATTTTACAAACTCATTAGTCTTTCGTTACGAAATTTGGTATGTGTCTTCCGCACCATGCTTTGAAGGTACTCAAAAAGTTTTGGGGCAGTGCCACCTTGTGGTCAAAGGTTATAACAAAATTTACAAAAATGCTAATAACTTTTGATTAAATTAGCTTAGTTAAATGAAACTGGTCATAATACATTCATTGGCTCATGCCGATTTAATTGCACCCTATGAAGTCATTTTCGGTCATGATAATTTCCCCGCCATTTTTAATTTTCCAAAAAACCTACTTTTGCGAACTCGTCCTAGACGGTTTGTCCGATTTGCACAGAAATTGAACCATATCATCTTCAGACCATGCTGACAAAAAATCTTGCAAATCAAGTTGATTTGTCAAATCGTTTTTGATAAACGCGCACACAAATTTTGCGTAGCAGTTGCAAAAACACTCATAAGCCTATATCTCCACAACGCTTTATCGTATTCAAACCAATCTTGGTATATGTCATCACAAGCATGACTTGAGGCAACACGCAGCGTTTCGGCGCAGCGCCACCTACTGGTCCGGAGATACAAAAAATTGCTATTTTTGCTTATAACTTTTGAACTGTTTGTCCAAAATTCATGTCTTCCGCACCATGCTTTGAAGGTACTCAAAAAGTTTTGGGGCAGTGCCACCTTGTGGTCAGAGGTTATAACAAAATTTACAAACATGCTAATAACTTTTGATTAAATTAGCCTAGTTTAATGAAACGGGTCAAAATACATTTATTGGCTCAAGCCGAGAATATAGATACTAATTTTGCCATATTTGGTCAAACATACTGTCCTCAATGTTCTTATTTGATCAAAATCTACTTTTTCAAACTCATCCTAGACCGGTTGTCCAATTTCCACCAAAATCGAATCGTATCATCTTCAGACTGTGTCAACAAAAAGTTAGGGATTTTGCATCAAAAGATGAAACCGTTTTTGTAAACCGCAGCGACGAAGTTGAGGCATGATGCCAAAATGACTCTTGAGGCTGTATCTCTGCAATGCTTTGACATATTGGCATCAAACTTTGCATGTGTCATTGTTCCCTTATTCTGACCACACCACATCAATTTTGTAACTGTGCCACCTATTGGTCAAAAGTGATAAACCATTAACTTATATTATCAGTGAATCTTTATATAATATATCAGCCATTTTGCCTAAAATCATCTTAAAACGTGATTAATTGCTTATTGCTCCAGTTGATCTGACACTGCCAGCCATTTTGGCATGTATTGTCTTCTTCTTTGCGCTTGGCCCCGGTATTGCTGCTTGCAGCTATATTTATTATTATTCATCTTCTTCTTCCGCCACGAAGTCTATGGTAGCCCATAGAACCGTATGGTAAAAAGTTATGAAATTTGGCACACTTATAGAGGACGGTCTGAAGTGTCTCCATAGCAAATTTGGAGTCTCTAATTCAATCCCTCTAGCGCCACCATCAGTCCAAAATTGGACTCATGTTTATGTTAATAACTTTTGAACCATAAGGGCTAGAAACAAAATTCTTTTTTCCTCTGATTCCTTGGCTCAAGACAATTCGACTGCAACCTATGACGTCAATTTCCGCCATGATAATTTTCCCGCCATTTTGAATTTTCCGAAAAACCTACTTTTACGAACTCGTCCTAGACGGTTCATCCGATTTGCACGAAAATTTAACCAGATCATCTTCAGACAATGTTGACAAAAAATCTTGCAAATCAAGTTGATTCGTCAAATCATTTGCGATAAACGCGCAAACAAATTTTACGTAGCGGTTGCAAAAACACACTTAAGGCAATATCTCCGCAACGCTTTGTCGTATTCAAACCAAACATGGTACATGTCATCACAAGCATGACTTGAGGCAACATACAGCGTTTCGGCGCAGCGCCACCTACTGGTCCGGAGATACGAAAAATTGCTATTTTTGCTTATAACTTCTGAACTGTTTGTCCAAAAATCATAAAAGTGGTCTCGTTACATTCAGGACGGCATGCCGAGTCGTCTGATATTCAATTTTACCATATCGGCCATTTTGGCTGTCGGCCATTTTGAATTTTGTCAAAAAATGCTATATTTTACAAATGCATTAGTATATTGTTACTAAACTCGGTATATGACTTCCATGCTATGCCCTGAAGGTACTCAAAAAGTTTTAGGGCAGTGCCACCTTGTGGTCAAAAGATATAACAAACTTGACAAAAATGCTAATAACTTTTGATTAAATTAGCCTAGTATATTGAAACTGGTCATAATAGAGTCATTGGCTCATGCCGATTCAATTGCACCCTATGATGTCATTTTCGGTCATGATAATTTCCCGCCATTTTTAATTTTCCAAAAAACCTACTTTTGCGAACTCGTCCTAGACGGTTTGTCCGATTTGCACAGAAATTGAACCATATCATCTTCAGACCATGCTGACAAAAAATCTTGCAAATCAAGTTGATTTGTCAAATCGTTTTCGAAAAACGCGCACACAAATTTTGCGTAGCGGTTGCAAAAACACTCATAAGCCTATATCTCCACAACGCTTTATCGTATTCAAACCAATCTTGGTACATGTCATCACAAGCATGACCTGAGGCAACATGCTGCGTTTCGGCGCAGCGCCACCTACTGGTCCGGAGATACAAAAAATGGCTATTTTTGCTTATAACTTATGAACTGTTTGTCCAAAATTCATGTCTTCCGCACCATGCTTTGAAGGTACTCAAAAAGTTTTGGGGCAGTGCCACCTTGTGGTCAGAGGTTATAACAAAATTTACAAACAGGCTAATAACTTTTGATTAAATTAGCCTAGTTTAATGAAACTGGTCATAATACAGTCATTGGCTCATGCCGAGAACATAGATACTAATTTTGCCATATTTGGTCAAACATCCTGTCCTCAATGTTCTTATTTGATCAAAACCTACTTTTTCAAACTCATCCTAGACTGTTTGTCCAATTTCCACCAAAATCGAATCGTATCATCTTCAGACTGTGTCAATAAAAAGTTAGGAATTTTGCATCAATAGATGAAACCGTTTTTGTAAACCGCAGTGACGAAGTTGAGCCATGATGCCAAAATGACTCTTGAGGCTGTATCTCTGCAATGCTTTGACATATTGGCATCAAACTTTGCATGTGTCATTGTTCCCTTATTCTGACCACACCACATACATTTCGTTACTGTGCCACCTATTGGTCAAAAGTGATAAACCATTAACTTATATTATCAGTGACTCTATATATGATATTTCAGCCATTTTGCCTAATCTTCTTAAACTGTATAATTGTTAATTGCTGCAGTTGGTCTGACACTCTCAGACTACAATGCATTTTCAGCCTTTTGCCTAAAATCATCTTAAAACGTGATTAATTTCTCATTGCTGCAGTTGATCTGACACTGCCAGCCATTTTGGCATGTCTTGTCTTCTTCTTTGCGCTTGGCCCCGGTATTGCTGCTTGCAGCTATATTTATTATTCATCTTCTTCTTCTTCTTCTTCTTCTTCTTCCGCCACGAAGTCTATGGCAGCCCATAGAACCGTATTGTAAAAAGTTGTGAAATTTGGCACACTAATAGAGGACAGTCTGAAATGTCACCGTAGCAAATTTGGAGTCTCAAACTCAATCCCTCTAGCACCACTATCAGTCCAAAATTTGACTCATGTTTATGCTAATAACTTTTGAACCATAAGGGCTAGAAATAAAATTCTTTTTCCCTCTGATTCCTTGGCTCAAGACGATTCGATTGCACCATATGACGTCATTTTCCGTCATAAAAATTCTCCCGCCATTTTTAATTTTCCAAAAAACCTACTTTTACAAACTCGTCCTAGACGGTTCATCCGATTTGCACGATAATTGAACCAGATCATCTTCAGACCATGCTGACAAAAAATCTTGCAAATCAAGTTGATTCGTCAAATCATTTGCGATAAACGCGCAAACAAATTTTACGTAGCGGTTGCAAAAGCACTCTTAAGGCAATATCTCCGCAACGCTTTATCGTATTCAAACCAAACTTGGTACATGTCATCACAAGCATGACTTGAGGCAACATGCAGTGTTTCGGCGCAGCGCCTCCTACTGGTCCGGAGATACAAAAAATGGCTGTTTTTGCTTATAACTTTTGAACCGTTCGTCCAAAAATCATAAAAGTGGTCTCGTTAGATTCAGGACGGCATGCCGAGTCGTCTGATATCCAATTTTACCATATCAGCCATTTAGGCTGTCGGCCATTTTGAATTATGTGCTAAAATGCTATATTTTACAAATGCATTAGTGTATTGTTAATAAACTCGGTATGTGACTTCCACTCCATGCCCTGAAGGTACTCAAAAAGTTTTGGGGCAGTGCCACCTTGTGGTCAAAAGTTATAAAAAACTTGACAAAAATGCTAATATCTTTTGATTAAATTAGCTTAGTTAAATGAAACTGGTCATAATACATTCATTGGCTGATGCCGATTCAATTGCACCCTATGACGTCATTTTCGGTCAAGATAATTTTCCCGCCATATTTAATTTTCCAAAAAACCTACTTTTGCGAACTCGTCCTAGACGGTTTGTCCGATTTGCACGAAAATGGAACCAGATCATCTTCAGACCATGCTGACAAAAAATCTTGCAAATCAAGTTGATTTGTCAAATCGTTTTTGATAAACGCGCAAACAAATTTTACGTAGCGGTTGCAAAAGCACTCTTAAGGCAATATCTCCGCAACGCTTTATCGTATTCAAACCAAACTTGGTACATGTCATCACAAGCATGACTTGAGGCAACATGCAGTGTTTCGGCGCAGCGCCACCTACTGGTCCGGAGATACAAAAAATGGCTGTTTTTGCTTTTAACTTTTGAACCGTTTGTCCAAATATCATAAAAGTGGTCTCGTTAGATTCAGGACGGCATGCCGAGTCGTCTGATATCCAATTTTACCATATCAGCCATTTAGGCTGTCGGCCATTTTGAATTATGTGCTAAAATGCTATATTTTACAAATGCATTAGTGTATTGTTAATAAACTCGGTATGTGACTTCCACTCCATGCCCTGAAGGTACTCAAAAAGTTTTGGGGCAGTGCCACCTTGTGGTCAAAAGTTATAAAAAACTTGACAAAAATGCTAATAACTTTTGATTAAATTAGCTTAGTTAAATGAAACTGGTCATAATACATTCATTGGCTGATGCCGATTCAATTGCACCCTATGACGTCATTTTCGGTCATGATAATTTTCCCGCCATATTTAATTTTCCAAAAAACCTACTTTTGCGAACTCGTCCTAGACGGTTTGTCCGATTTGCACGAAAATTGAACCAGATCATCTTCAGACCATGCTGACAAAAAATCTTGCAAATCAAGTTGATTTGTCAAATCGTTTTTGATAAACGTGCACACAAATTTTACGTAGCGGTTGCAAAAACACTCATAAGGCTATATCTCCGCAACGCTTTATCGTGTTCAATCCAAACTTGGTACATGTCATCACAAGCATGACTTGATGCAACATGCAGCGTTTCGGCGCAGCGCCACCAACTGGTCCAGAGATGCAAAAAATTGATATTTTTGCTTATAACTTTTGAACCGTTTGTCCAAAAATCATAAAAGTTGTCTCGTTAGATTCAGGACAGTATTCAGAGTTGTCTGATATTCAATTTTACCATATCGGCCATTTTGGCCATATCGGCCATAATTGCTTATTGCTCCAGTTGATCTGACACTGCCAGCCATTTTGGCATGTCTTGTCTTCTTCTTTGCGCTTGGCCCCGGTATTGCTGCTTGCAGCTATATTTAGGGGCCAAGCACCGAAGGTGCGAAGGCACCTATTGAAACCGTTCCCGTTCTTATTATTAGGGGCCAAGCACCGAAGGTGCGAAGGCACCTATTGAAACCGTTCCCGTTCCTATTATTATTATTATTCATCTTCTTCTTCTTCCGCCACGAAGTCTATGGCAGCCCATAGAACCGTATGGTAAAAAGTTATGAAATTTGGCACACTAATAGAGGACAGTCTGAAATGTCACCATAGCAAATTTTGAGTCTCTAACTCAATCCCTCTAGCGCCACCATCAGTCCAAAATTAGACTCATGTTTATGCTAATAACTTTTGAACCATAAGGGCTAGAAACGAAATTCTTTTTTCCTCTGATTCCTTGGCTCAAGACATTTCGATTGCACCCTATGACGTCATTTTCCGTCATAATAATTTTCCCGCCATTTTTAATTAACCGAAAAACCTACTTTTGCGAACTCGTCCTAGACGGTTCATCCGATTTGCACGAAAATTGAACCAGATCATCTTCAGACCATGCTGACAAAAAATCTTGCAAATCAAGTTGATTCGTCAAATCATTTGCGATAAACGCGCAAACAAATTTTATGTAGCGGTTGCAAAAACACTCATAAGGCTATATCTCTACAATGCTTTATCGTATTCAATCCAAACTTGGTACATGTCATCACAAGCATGACTTGAGGCAACATGCAGTGTTTCGGCGCAGCGCCACCTACTGGTCCGGAGATACAAAAAATGGCTGTTTTTGCTTATAACTTTTGCACTTTTTCTCCAAAAATCATATCTTCCGCACCATGCTTTGAAGGTACTCAAAACGTTTTGGGGCAGTGCCACCTTGTGGTCAGAGGTTATAACAAAATTTACAAACATGCTAATAACTTTTGATTAAATTAGCCTAGTTTAATGAAACTGGTCATAATACAGTCATTGGCTCATGCCGAGAACAGAGATACTATTTTTTCCATATTTGGTCAAACATCCTGTCCTCAATGTTCTTATTTGATCAAAACCTACTTTTTCAAACTCATCCTAGACCGTTTGTCCAATTTCCACCAAAATCGAATCGTATCATCTTCAGACTGTGTCAACAAAAAGTTAGGGATTTTGCATCAATAGATGAAACCGTTTTTGTAAACCGCAACGACGAAGTTGAGCCATTATGCCAAAATGACTCTTGAGGCTGTATCTCTGCAATGCTTTGACATATTGACATCAAACTTTGCATGTGTCATTGTTCCCTTATTCTGACCACACCACATCAATTTCGTATCTGTGCCACCTATTGGTCAAAAGTGATAAACCATTAACTTACATTATCAGTGACTCAATATATGATATTTCAGCCATTTTGCCTAATCTTCTTAAACTGTATAATTGTTAATTGTTGCAGTTGGTCTGACACTCTCAGACTACAATGCATTTTCAGCCTTTTGCTTCAAATCATCTTAAAACGTGATTAATTGCTCATTGCTCCTGTTGATCTGACACTGCCAGCCATTTTGGCATGTCTTGTCTTCTTCTTTGCGCTTGGCCCCGGTATTGCTGCTTGCAGCTATATTTATTATTCATCTTCTTCTTCTTCTTCCGCCGCGAAGTCTATGGCAGCCCATAGAACCGTATGGTAAAAAGTTGTGAAATTTGGCACACTAATAGAGGACAGTCTGAAATGTCACCGTAGCAAATTTGGAGTCTCAAACTCAATCCCTCTAGCGCCACCATCAGTCCAAAATTTGACTCATGTTTATGCTAATAACTTTTGAACCATAAGGGCTAGAAACAAAATTCTTTTTTCCTCTGATTCCTTGGCTCAAGACGATTCGATTGCACCCTATGACGTCATTTTCCGTCATAAAAATTTTCCCGCCAGTTTGAATTTTTCGAAAAACCTACTTTTACGAACTCGTCCTAGACGGTTCATCCGATTTGCACGAAAATTGAACCAGATCATCTTCAGACCATGCTGACAAAAAATCTTGCAAATCAAGTTGATTCGTCAAATCATTTGCGATAAACGCGCAAACAAATTTTACGTAGCGGTTGCAAAAACACACTTAAGGCAATATCTCCGCAGCGCTTTATCGTGTTCAAACCAAACTTGGTACATGTCATGACAAGCATGACATGAGGCAACATGCAGTGTTTCGGCGCAGCGCCACCTACTGGTCCGGAGATATGAAAAATGCCTATTTTTGCTTATAACTTTTGAACCGTTTGTCCAAAAATCATAAAAGTGGTCTCGTTAGATTCAGGAAGGCATGCCAAGTCGTCTGATATTCAATTTTACCAAATCGGCCATTTTGGCTGTCGGCCATTTTGAATTATGTGCTAAAATACTATATTTTACAAACTCATTAGTCTATCGTTACGAAACTTGGTATGTGTCTTCCGCACCATGCTTTGAAGGTACTCAAAAAGTTTTAGGGCAGTGCCACCTTGTGGTCAAAAGATATAACAAACTTGACAAAAATGCTAATAACTTTTGATTAAATTAGCCTAGTATATTGAAACTGGTCATAATAGAGTCATTGGCTCATGCCGATTCAATTGCAACCTATGATGTCATTTTCGGTCATGATAATTTCCCCGCCATTTTTAATTTTCCAAAAAACCTACTTTTGCGAACTCGTCCTAGACGGTTTGTCCGATTTGCACAGAAATTGAACCATATCATCTTCAGACCATGCTGACAAAAAATCTTGCAAATCAAGTTGATTTGTCAAATCATTTTCGATAAACGCACACACAAATTTTGCGTAGCGGTTGCAAAAACACTCATAAGCCTATATCTCCACAACGCTTTATCGTATTCAAACCAATCTTGGTATATGTCATCACAAGCATGACCTGAAGCAACATGCAGCGTTTCGGCGCAGCGCCACCTACTGGTCCGGAGATACAAAAAATGGCTATTTTTGCTTATAACTTTTGAACTGTTTGTCCAAAAATCATGTCTTCCGCACCATGCTTTGAAGGTACTCAAAACGTTTTGGGGCAGTGCCACCTTGTGGTCAGAGGTTATAACAAAATTTACAAACATGCTAATAACTTTTGATTAAATTAGCCTAGTTTAATGAAACTGGTCATAATACAGTCATTGGCTCATGCCGAGAACAGAGATACTAATTTTTCCATATTTGGTCAAACATCCTGTCCTCAATGTTCTTATTTGATCAAAACCTACTTTTTCAAACTCATCCTAGACCGTTTGTCCAATTTCCACCAAAATCGAATCGTATCATCTTCAGACTGTGTCAACAAAAAGTAAGGGATTTTGCATCAATAGATGAAACCGTTTTTGTAAACCGCAGCGACGAAGTTGAGCCATTATGCCAAAATTACTCTTGAGGCTGTATCTCTGCAATGCTTTGACATATTGGCATCAAACTTTGCATGTGTCATTGTTCCCTTATTCTGACCACACCACATCAATTTCGTATCTGTGCCACCTATTGGTCAAAAGTGATAAACCATTAACTTATATTATCAGTGACTCAATATATGATATTTCAGCCATTTTGCCTAATCTTCTTAAACTGTATAATTGTTAATTGCTGCAGTTGGTCTGACACTCTCAGACTACAATGCATTTTCAGCCTTTTGCTTAAAATCATCTTAAAACGTGATTAATTTCTCATTGCTGCAGTTGATCTGACACTGCCAGCCATTTTGGCATGTCTTGTCTTCTTCTTTGCGCTTGGCCCCGGTATTGCTGCTTGCAGCTATATTTATTATTCATCTTCTTCTTCTTCTTCTTCTTCCGCCACGAAGTCTATGGCAGCCCATAGAACCGTATGGTAAAAAGTTGTGAAATTTGGCACACTAATAGAGGACAGTCTGAAATGTCACCGTAGCAAATTTGGAGTCTCAAACTCAATCCCTCTAGCGCCACCATCAGTCGAAAATTTGACTCATGTTTATGCTAATAACTTTTGAACCATAAGGGCTAGAAACAAAATTCTTTTTTCCTCTGATTCCTTGGCTCAAGACGATTCGATTGCCATATGACGTAATTTTCCGTCATAAAAATTTTCCCGCCATTTTGAATTTTCCGAAAAACCTACTTTTACGAACTCGTCCTAGACGGTTCATCCGATTTGCACGAAAATTGAACCAGATAATCTTCAGACCATGCTGACAAAAAATCTTGCAAATCAAGTTGATTCGTCAAATCGTTTGCGATAAACTCGCAAACAAATTTTACGTAGCGGTTGCAAAAACACACTTAAGGCAATATCTCCGCAACGCTTTATCGTATTCAAACCAAACTTGGTACATGTCATCACAAGCATGACTTGAGGCAACGTACAGCGTTTCGGCGCAGCGCCACCTACTGGTCCGGAGATACGAAAAATTGCTATTTTTGCTTATAACTTCTGAACTGTTTGTCCAAAAATCATAAAAGTGGTCTCGTTACATTCAGGACGGCATGCCGAGTCGTCTGATATTCAATTTTACCATATCGGCCATTTTGGCTGTCGGCCATTTTGAATTTTGTCAAAAAATGCTATATTTTACAAATGCATTAGTATATTGTTACTAAACTCGGTATGTGACTTCCATGCTAGGCCCTGAAGGTACTCAAAAAGTTTTAGGGCAGTGCCACCTTGTGGTCAAAAGATATAACAAACTTGACAAAAATGCTAATAACTTTTGATTAAATTAGCCTAGTATATTGAAACTGGTCATAATAGAGTCATTGGCTCATGCCGATTCAATTGCAACCTATGATGTCATTTTCGGTCATGATAATTTCCCCGCCATTTTTAATTTTCCAAAAAACCTACTTTTGCGAACTCGTCCTAGACGGTTTGTCCGATTTGCACAGAAATTGAACCATATCATCTTCAGACCATAATGACAAAAAATCTTGCAAATCAAGTTGATTTGTCAAATCGTTTTCGAAAAACGCGCACACAAATTTTGCCTAGCGGTTGCAAAAACACTCATAAGCCTATATCTCCACAACGCTTTATCGTATTCAAACCAATCTTGGTACATGTCATCACAAGCATGACCTGAGGCAACATGCAGCGTTTCGGCGCAGCGCCACCTACTGGTCCGGAGATACAAAAAATGGCTATTTTTGCTTATAACTTATGAACTGTTTGTCCAAAATTCATGTCTTCCGCACCATGCTTTGAAGGTACTCAAAAAGTTTTGGGGCAGTGCCACCTTGTGGTCAGAGGTTATAACAAAATGTACAAACATGCTAATAACTTTTGAGTAAATTAGCCTAGTTTAATGAAACTGGTCATAATACAGTCATTGGCTCATGCCGAGAACATAGATACTAATTTTGCCATATTTGGTCAAACATCATGTCCTCAATGTTCTTATTTGATCAAAACCTACTTTTTCAAACTCATCCTAGACCGTTTGTCCAATTTCCACCAAAATCGAATCGTATCATCTTCAGACGGTGTCAACAAAATGTTAGGAATTTTGCATCAATAGATGAAACCGTTTTTGTAAACCGCAGTGACGAAGTTGAGCCATGATGCCAAAATGACTCTTGAGGCTGTATCTCTGCAATGCTTTGACATATTGGCATCAAACTTTGCATGTGTCATTGTTCCCTTATTCTGACCACACCACATACATTTCGTAACTGTGCCACCTATTGGTCAAAAGTGATAAACCATTAACTTATATTATCAGTGACTCTATATATGATATTTCAGCCATTTTGCCTAATCTTCTTAAACTGTATAATTGTTCATTGCTGCAATTGGTCTGACACTCTCAGACTACAATGCATTTTCAGCCTTTTGCCTAAAATCATCTTAAAATGTGATTAATTTCTCATTGCTGCAGTTGATCTGACACTGCCAGCCATTTTGGCATGTCTTGTCTTCTTCTTTGCGCTTGGCCCCGGTATTGCTGCTTGCAGCTATATTTATTATTAGGGGCCAAGCACCGAAGGTGCGAAGGCACCTATTGAAACCGTTCCCGTTCCTATTATTATTATTATTCATCTTCTTCTTCTTCTTCTTCTTCCGCCACGAAGTCTATGGCAGCCCATAGAACCGTATGGTAAAAAGTTGTGAAATTTGGCACACTAATAGAGGACAGTCTGTAATGTCACCGTAGCAAATTTGGAGTCTCAAACTCAATCCCTCTAGCGCCACCATCAGTCGAAAATTTGACTCATGTTTATGCTAATAACTTTTGAACCATAAGGGCTAGAAACAAAATTCTTTTTTCCTCTGATTCCTTGGCTCAAGACGATTCGATTGCACCCTATGACGTCATTTTCCGTCATAAAAATTTTCCCGCCATTTTTAATTTTCCGAAAAACCTACTTTTACGAACTCGTCCTAGACGGTTCATCCGATTTGCACGAAAATTGAACCAGATCATCTTCAGACCATGCTGACAAAAAATCTTGCAAATCAAGTTGATTCGTCAAATCATTTGCGATAAACGCGCAAACAAATTTTACGTAGCGGTTGCAAAAACACTCTTAAGGCAATATCTTCGCAACGCTTTATCGTATTCAAACCAAACTTGGTACATGTCATCACAAGCATGACTTGAGACAACATACAGCGTTTCGGTGCAGCGCCACCTACTGGTCCGGAGATACGAAAAATTACTATTTTTGCTTATAACTTCTGAACTGTTTGTCCAAAAATCATAAAAGTGGTCTCGTTACATTCAGGACGGCATGCCGAGTCGTCTGATATTCAATTTTACCATATCGGCCATTTTGGCTGTCGGCCATTTTGAATTTTGTCAAAAAATGCTATATTTTACAAATGCATTAGTATATTGTTACTAAACTCGGTATGTGACTTCCTTGCTATGCCCTGAAGGTACTCAAAAAGTTTTAGGGCAGTGCCACCTTGTGGTCAAAAGTTATAACAAACTTGACAAAAATGCTAATAACTTTTGATTAAATTAGCCTAGTTTAATGAAACTGGTCATAATACAGTCATTGGCTCATGCCGAGAACAGAGATACTAATTTTTCCATATTTGGTCAAAAATCCTGTCCTCAATGTTCTTATTTGATCAAAACCTACTTTTTCAAACTCATCCTAGACCGTTTGTCCAATTTCCACCAAAATCGAATCGTATCATCTTCAGACTGTGTCAACAAAAAGTTAGGGATTTTGCATCAATAGATGAAACCGTTTTTGTAAACCGCAGCGACGAAGTTGAGCCATTATGCCAAAATGACTCTTGAGGCTGTATCTCTGCAATGCTTTGACATATTGGCATCAAACTTAGCATGTGTCATTGTTCGCTTATTCTGACCACACCACATCAATTTCGTATCTGTGCCACCTATTGGTCAAAAGTGATAAACCATTAACTTATATTATCAGTGACTCAATATATGATATTTCAGCCATTTTGCCTAATCTTCTTAAACTGTATAATTAGGGGCCAAGCACCGAAGGTGCGAAGGCACCTATTGAAACCGTTCCCGTTCCTATTATTATTATTATCTTCTTCTTCTTCTTCTTCTTCTTCTTCTTCTTCCGCCACGAAGTCTATGGCAGCCCATAGAACCGTATGGTAAAAAGTTATGAAATTTGGCACACTTATAGAGGACGGTCTGAAGTATCTCCATAGCAAATTTGGAGTCTCTAATTCAATCCCTCTAGCGCCACCATCAGTCCAAAATTGGACTCATGTTTATGTTAATAACTTTTGAACCATAAGGGCTAGAAACAAAATTCTTTTTTCCTCTGATTCCTTGGCTCAAGACAATTCGATTGCACCCTATGACGTCATTTTCCGCCACGATAATTTTCCCGCCATTTTTAATTAACCGAAAAACCTACTTTTGCAAACTCGTCCTAGACGGTTCATCCGATTTGTACAAAAATTGAACCAGATTATCTTCAGACCATGCTGACAAAAAATCTTGCAAATCAAGTTGATTCGTCAAATCGTTTTTGATAAACGCGCACACAAATTTTACGTAGCGGTTGCAAAAACCCACTTAAGGCTATATCTCCGAAATGCTTTATCGTATTCAAACCAAACTTGGTACATGTTATCACAAGCATGACTTGAGGCAACATACAGCGTTTCGGCGCAGCGCCACCTACTGGTCCGGAGATACAAAAAATGGCTGTTTTTGCTTATAACTTCTGAACCGTTTGTCCAAAAATCATAAAAGTGGTCTCGTTAGATTCAGGACGACATGCCGAGTTGTCTGATATTCAATTTTACCATATCGGCCATTTTGGCTGTCGGCCATTTTGAATTATGTGCTAAAATGCTATATTTTACAAATGCATTAGTGTATTGTTACTAAACTTGGTATGTGACTTCCACTCTATGCCCTGAAGGTACTCAACAAGTTTTGGGGCAGTGCCACCTTGTGGTCAAAAGTTATAACAAACATGACAAAAATGCTAATAACTTTTGATTTAATTAGCTTAGTATAATGACACTGGTCATAATACATTCATTGGCTCATGCCGATTTAATTGCACCCTATGACGTCATTTTCGGTCATGATAATTTCCCCGCCATATTTAATTTTCCAAAAAACCTACTTTTGCGAACTCGTCCTAGACGGTTTGTCCGATTTGCACGAAAATTGAACCAGATCATCTTCAGACCATGCTGACAAAAAATCTTGCAAATCAAGTTGATTCGTCAAATCGTTTTTGATAAACGTGCACACAAATTTTACGTAGCGGTTGCAAAAACACTCATAAGGCTATATCTCCGCAACGCTTTATCGTGTTCAATCCAAACTTGGTATATGTCATCACAAGCATGACTTGAGGCAACTTGCAGCATTTCGGCGCAACGCCACCTACTGGTCCGGAGATACAAAAAAATGGCTATTTTTGCTTATAACTTTTGAACCGTTTGTCCAAAAATAATAAAAGTTGTCTCGTTAGATTCAGGACGGTATTCAGAGTTGTCTGATTTTCAATTTTACCATATCGGCCATTTTGGCTCGGCTATTTTGAATTATGTGCTAAAATACTATATTTTACAAACGCATTAGTCTATCTTTACGAAACTTGGTATGGGTCTTCCGCACCATGCTTTGAATGTACTCAAAAAGTTTTGGGGCAGTGCCACCTTGTGGTCAAAGGTTATAACAAAATTTACAAAAATGCTAATAACTTTTGATTAAATTAGCCTAGTTTAATGAAACAGGTCAAAATACATTTATTGGCTCATGCCAAGAACATAGATACAAATTTTGCCATATTTGGTCAAACATACTGTCCTCAATGTTCTTATTTGATCAAAATCTACTTTTTCAAACTCATCCTAGACTGTTTGTCCAATTTCCACCAAAATCGAATCGTATCATCTTCAGACTGTGTCAACAAAAAGTTAGGGATTTTGCATCAATAGATGAAACTGTTTTTGTAAACCGCAGCGACAAATTTGAGGCATGATGCCAAAATGACTCTTGAGGCTGTATCTCTGCAATGCTTTGACATATTGGCATCAAACTTTGCATGTGTCATTGTTCCCTTATTCTGACCACACCACATCAATTTCGTAACTGTGCCACCTATTGGTCAAAAGTGATAAACCATTAACTTATATTATCAGTGACTCTATATATGATATTTCAGCCATTTTGCCCTAATCTTCTTAAACTGTATAATTGTTCATTGTTGCAGTTGGTCTGACACTGTCAGACTACAATGCATTTGTCAGCCTTTTGCCTAAAATCATCTTAAAACGTGATTAATTGCTCATTGCTCCAGTTGATGGCATGTCTTGTCTTCTTCTTTGCGCTTGGCCCCGGTATTGCTGCTTGCAGCTATATTTGTTAATTGTTGCAGTTGGTCTGACACTCTCAGACTACAATGCATTTTTCAGCCTTTTGCCTAAAATCATATTAAAATGTGATTAATTGCTACTTGCTGCAGTTGATCTGACACTGCCAGCCATTTTGGCATGTCTTGTCTTCTTCTTTGCGCTTGGCCCCGGTATTGCTGCTTGCAGCTATATTTCATCTTCTTCTTCTTCCGCCACGAAGTCTATGTCAGCCCATAGAACCGTATGGTAAAAAGTTATGAAATTTGGCACACTAATAGAGGACAGTCTGAAATGTCACCATAGCAAATTTTGAGTCTCTAACTCAATCCCTCTAGCGCCACCATCAGTCCAAAATTAGACTCATGTTTATGCTAATAACTTTTGAACCATAAGGGCTAGAAACGAAATTCTTTTTTCCTCTGATTCCTTGGCTCAAGACATTTCGATTGCACCCTATGACGTCATTTTCCGTCATAATAATCTTCCCGCCATTTTTAATTAACCGAAAAACCTACTTTTGCGAACTCGTCCTAGACGGTTCATCCGATTTGCACGAAAATTGAACCAGATCATCTTCAGACCATGCTGACAAAAAATCTTGCAAATCAAGTTGATTCGTCAAATCGTTTTTGATAAACGTGCACACAAATTTTACGTAGCGGTTGCAAAAACACTCATAAGGCTATATCTCTACAATGCTTTATCGTATTCAATCCAAACTTGGTACATGTCATCACAAGCATGACTTGAGGCAACATGCAGTGTTTCGGCGCAGCGCCACCTACTGGTCCGGAGATACAAAAAATGGCTGTTTTTGCTTATAACTTTTGAACTGTTTGTCCAAAAATCATAAAAGTTGTCTCGTTAGATTCAGGACGGTATTCAGAGTTGTCTGATATTCAATTTTACCATATCGGCCATTTTGGCTCTCGGCTATTTTGAATTATGTGCTAAAATACTATATTTTACAAACGCATTAGTCTATCGTTACGAAACTTGGTATGGGTCTTCCGCACCATGCTTTGAAGGTACTCAAAAAGTTTTGGGGCAGTGCCACCTTGTGGTCAGAGTTTATAACAAAATTTATAAACATGCTAATAACTTTTGATTATATTAGCCTAGTTTAATGAAACTGGTCATAATACATTTATTGGCTCATGCCGAGAACATAGATACTAATTTTGCCATATTTGGTCAAACATCCTGTCCTCAATGTTCTTATTTGATCAAAACCTACTTTTTCAAACTCATCCTAGACCGTTTATCCAATTTCCACCAAAATCGAATCGTATCATCTTCAGACTGTGTCAACAAAAAGTTAGGGATTTTGCATCAATAGATGAAACCATTTTTGTAAACCGCAGCGACGAAATTGAGCCATGATGCCAAAATGACTCTTGAGGCTGTATCTCTGCAATGCTTTGACATATTGGCATCAAACTTTGCATGTGTCATTGTTCCCTTATTCTGACCACAGCACATCAATTTCGTAACTGTGCCACCTATTGGTCAAAAGTGATAAACCATTAACTTATATTATCAGTGACTCTATATATGATATTTCAGCCATTTTGCCTAATCTTCTTAAACTGTATAATTGTTAATTGTTGCAGTTGGTCTGACACTCTCAGACTACAATGCATTTTTCAGCCTTTTGCCTAAAATCATCTTAAAACGTGATTAATTGCTCATTGCTCCAGTTGATCTGACACTGCCAGCCATTTTGGCATGTCTTGTCTTCTTCTTTGCGCTTGGCCCCGGTATTGCTGCTTGCAGCTATATTTAGGGGCCAAGCACCGAAGGTGCGAAGGCACCTATTGAAACCGTTCCCGTTCTTATTATTAGGGGCCAAGCACCGAAGGTGCGAAGGCACCTATTGAAACCGTTCCCGTTCTTATTATTATTATTAGGGGCCAAGCACCGAAGGTGCGAAGGCACCTATTGAAACCGTTCCCGTTCTTATTAGGGGCCAAGCACCGAAGGTGCGAAGGCACCTATTGAAACCGTTCCCGTTCCTATTATTATTATTATTCATCTTCTTCTTCTTCTTCTTCTTCTTCTTCTTCCGCCACGAAGTCTATGGCAGCCCATAGAACCGTATGGTAAAAAGTTATGAAATTTGGCACACTTATAGAAGACGGTCTGAAGTGTCTCCAGAGCAAATTTGGAGTCTCTAATTCAATCCCTCTAGCGCCACCATCAGTCCAAAATTGGACTCATGTTTATGTTAATAACTTTTGAACCATAAGGGCTAGAAACAAAATTCTTTTTTCCTTTGATTCCTTGGCTCAAGACAATTCGATTGCACCCTATGACGTCATTTTCCGCCATGATAATTTTCCCGCCATTTTTAATTAACCGAAAAACCTACTTTTGCGAACTCGTCCTAGACGGTTCATCCGATTTGTACAAAAATTGAACCAGATTATCTTCAGACCATGCTGACAAAAAATCTTGCAAATCAAGTTGATTTGTCAAATCGTTTTTGATAAACGCGCACACAAATTTTACGTAGCGGTTGCAAAAACCCACTTAAGGCTATATCTCCGAAACGCTTTATCGTATTCAAACCAAACTTGGTACATGTCATCACAAGCATGACTTGAGGCAACATACAGCGTTTCGGCGCAGCGCCACCTACTGGTCAGGAGATAAAAAAAATGGCTGTTTTTGCTTATAACTTCTGAACCGTTTGTCCAAAAATCATAAAAGTGGTCTCGTTAGATTCAGGACGACATGCCGAGTCGTCTGATATTCAATTTTACCATATCGGCCATTTTGGCTGTCGGCCATTTTGAATTATGTGCTAAAATGCTATATTTTACAAATGCATTAGTGTATTGTTACTAAACTTGGTATGTGACTTCCACTCCATGCCCTGAAGGTACTCAACAAGTTTTGGGGCAGTGCCACCTTGTGGTCAAAAGTTATAACAAACTTGACAAAAATGCTAATAACTTTTGATTTAATTAGCTTAGTATAATGACACTGGTCATAATAGAGTCATTGGCTCATGCCGATTCAATTGCACCCTATGACGTCATTTTCGGTCATGATAATTTCCCCGCCATATTTAATTTTCCAAAAAACCTACTTTTACGAACTCGTCCCAGACGGTTTGTCCGATTTGCACGAAAATTGAACCAGATCATCTTCAGACCATGCTGACAAAAAATCTTGCAAATCAAGTTGATTCGTCAAATCGTTTTTGATAAACGTGCACACAAATTTTACGTAGCGGTTGCAAAAACACTCATAAGGCTATATCTCCGCAACGCTTTATCGTGTTCAATCCAAACTTGGTACATGTCATCACAAGCATGACTTGAGGCAACTTGCAGCGTTTCGGCGCAGCGCCACCTACTGGTCCGGAGATACAAAAAAATTGCTTTTTTTGCTTATAACTTTTGAACCGTTTGTCCAAAAATAATAAAAGTTGTCTCGTTAGATTCAGGACGGTATTCAGAGTTGTCTGATTTTCAATTTTACCATATCGGCCATTTTGGCTCTCGGCTATTTTGAATTATGTGCTAAAATACTATATTTTACAAACGCATTAGTCTATCGTTACGAAACTTGGCATGGGTCTTCCGCACCATGCTTTGAAGGTACTCAAAAAGTTTTGGGGTAGTGCCACCTTGTGGTCAAAGGTTATAACAAAATTTACAAAAATGCTAATAACTTTTGATTAAATTAGCCTAGTTTAATGAAACAGGTCAAAATACATTTATTGGCTCATGCCAAGAACATAGATACTAATTTTGCCATATTTGGTCAAACATACTGTCCTCAATGTTCTTATTTGATCAAAATCTACTTTTTCAAACTCATCCTAGACTGTTTGTCCAATTTCCACCAAAATCGAATCGTATCATCTTCAGACTGTGTTAACAAAAAGTTAGGGATTTTGCATCAATAGATGAAACTGTTTTTGTAAACCGCAGCGACAAATTTGAGGCATGATGCCAAAATGACTCTTGAGGCTGTATCTCTGCAATGCTTTGACATTTTGGCATCAAACTTTGCATGTGTCATTGTTCCCTTATTCTGACCACACCACATAAATTTCGTAACTGTGCCACCTATTGGTCAAAAGTGATAAACCATTAACTTATCATATATAGAGTCACTGATAATATATTTCAGCCATTTTGCCCTAATCTTCTTAAACTGTATAATTGTTCATTGTTGCAGTTGGTCTGACACTGTCACACTACAATGCATTTGTCAGCCTTTTGCCTAAAATCATCTTAAAACGTGATTAATTGCTCATTGCTCCAGTTGATCTGACACTGCCAGCCATTTTGGCATGTCTTGTCTTCTTCTTTGCGCTTGGCCCCGGTATTGCTGCTTGCAGCTATATTTCATCTTCTTCTTCTTCTTCTTCCGCCACGAAGTCTATGGCAGCCCATAGAACCGTATGGTAAAAAGTTATGAAATTTGGCACACTAATAGAGGACAGTCTGAAATGTCACCATAGCAAATTTTGAGTCTCTAACTCAATCCCTCTAGCGCCACCATCAGTCCAAATTTAGACTCATGTTTATGCTAATAACTTTTGAACCATAAGGGCTAGAAACGAAATTCTTTTTTCTTCTGATTCCGTGGCTCAAGACAATTCGATTGCACCCTATGACGTCATTTTCCGTCATAATAATTTTCCCGCCATTTTTAATTAACCGAAAAACCTACTTTTGCGAACTCGTCCTAGACGGTTCATCCGATTTGCACGAAAATTGAACCAGATCATCTTCAGACCATGCTGACAAAAAATCTTGCAAATCAAGTTGATTCGTCAAATCATTTGCGATAAACGCGCAAACAAATTTTACGTAGCGGTTGCAAAAGCACTCTTAAGGCAATATCTCCACAACGCTTTATCGTATTCAAACCAAACTTGGTACATGTCATCACAAGCATGACTTGAGGCAACATGCAGTGTTTCGGCGCAGCGCCACCTACTGGTCCGGAGATACAAAAAATGGCTGTTTTTGCTTATAACTTTTGAACCGTTTGTCCAAAAATCATAAAAGTGGTCTCGTTAGATTCAGGACGGCATGCCGAGTCGTCTGATATTCAATTTTACCATATCGGCCATTTTGTCTGTCGGCCATTTTGAATTATGTGCTAAAATGCTATATTTTACAAATGCATTAGTGTATTGTTACTAAACTCGGTATGTGACTTCCACTCCATGCCCTGAAGGTACTCAAAAAGTTTTGGGGCAGTGCCACCTTGTGGTCAAAAGTTATAACAAACTTGACAAAAATGCTAATAACTTTTGATTTAATTAGCTTAGTATAATGAAACTGGTCATAATACATTCATTGGCTCATGCCGATTCAATTGCATCCTATGACGTCATTTTCGGTCATGATAATTTCCCCGCCATATTTAATTTTCCAAAAAACCTACTTTTGCGAACTCGTCCTAGACGGTTTGTCCGATTTGCACGAAAATTGAACCAGATCATCTTCAGACCATGCTGACAAAAAATCTTGCAAATCAAGTTGATTCGTCAAATCGTTTTTGATAAACGTGCACACAAATTTTACGTAGCGGTTGCAAAAACACTCATAAGGCAAAATCTCCACAATGCTTTATCGTGTTCAATCCAAACTTGGTACATGTCATCACAAGCATGACTTGAGGCAACTTGCAGCGTTTCGGCGCAGCGCCACCTACTGGTCCGGAGATACAAAAAATGGCTATTTTTGCTTATAACTTTTGAACTGTTTGTCCAAAAATCATAAAAGTTGTCTCGTTAGATTCAGGACGGTATTCAGAGTTGTCTGATATTCAATTTTACCATATCGGCCATTTTGGCTCTCGGCCATTTTGAATTATGTGCTAAAATACTATATTTTACAAACGCATTAGTCTATCGTTACGAAACTTGGTATGGGTCTTCCGCACCATGCTTTGAAGGTACTCAAAAAGTTTTGGGGCAGTGCCACCTTGTGGTCAGAGGTTATAACAAAATTTACAAACATGCTAATAACTTTTGATTAAATTAGCCTAGTTTAATGAAACTGGTCATAATACATTTATTGGCTCATGCCGAGAACATAGATACTAATTTTGCCATATTTGGTCAAACATCCTGTCCTCAATGTTCTTATTTGATCAAAACCTACTTTTTCAAACTCATCCTAGACCGTTTATCCAATTTCCACCAAAATCGAATCGTATCATCTTCAGACTATGTCAACAAAAAGTTAGGGATTTTGTATCAATAGATGAAACCGTTTTTGTAAACCGCAGTGACGAAGTTGAGCCATGATGCCAAAATGACTCTTGAGGCTGTATCTCTGCAATGCTTTGACATATTGGCATCAAACTTTGCATGTGTCATTGTTCCCTTATTCTGACTACACCACATCAATTTCGTAACTGTGCCACCTATTGGTCAAAAGTGATAAACCATTAACTTATATTATCAGTGACTCTATATATGATATTTCAGCCATTTTGCCTAATCTTCTTAAACTGTATAATTGTTAATTGTTGCAGTTGGTCTGACACTCTCAGACTACAATGCATTTTTCAGCCTTTTGCCTAAAATCATCTTAAAACGTGATTAATTGCTCATTGCTCCAGTTGATCTGACACTGCCAGCCATTTTGGCATGTCTTGTCTTCTTCTTTGCGCTTGGCCCCGGTATTGCTGCTTGCAGCTATATTTATTATTATTCATCTTCTTCTTCTTCTTCTTCTTCTTCTTCTTCTTCCGCCACGAAGTCTATGGCAGCCCATAGAACCGTATGGTAAAAAGTTGTGAAATTTGGCACACTAATAGAGGACAGTCTGAAATATCACCGTAGCAAATTTGGAGTCTCAAACTCAATCCCTCTAGCGCCACCATCAGTCCAAAATTTGACTCATGTTTATGCTAATAACTTTTGAACCATAAGGGCTAGAAACAAAATTCTTTTTTCCTCTGATTCCTTGGCTCAAGACGATTCCATTGCACCCTATGACGTCATTTTCCGTCATAAAAATTTTCCCGCCATTTTGAATTTTCCGAAAAACCTACTTTTACGAACTCGTCCTAGACGGTTCATCCGATTTGCACGAAAATTGAACCAGATCATCTTCAGACCATGCTGACAAAAAATCTTGCAAATCAAGTTGATTCGTCAAATCATTTGCGATAAACGCGCAAACAAATTTTACGTAGCGGTTGCAAAAACACTCTTAAGGCAATATCTCCGCAACGCTTTATCGTATTCAAACCAAACTTGGTACATGTCATCACAAGCATGACTTCAGGCAACATACAGCGTTTCGGCGCAGCGCCACCTACTGGTCCGGAGATACGAAAAATTGCAATTTTTGCTTATAACTTCTGAACTGTTTGTCCAAAAATCATAAAAGTGGTCTCGTTACATTCAGGACGGCATGCTGAGTCGTCTGATATTCAATTTTACCATATCGGCCATTTTGGCTGTCGGCCATTTTGAATTTTGTCAAAAAATGCTATATTTTACAAATGCATTAGTATATTGTTACTAAACTCGGTATGTGACCTCCTTGCTATGCCCTGAAGGTACTCAAAAAGTTTTAGGGCAGTGCCACCTTGTGGTCAAAAGATATAACAAACTTGACAAAAATGCTAATAACTTTTGATTAAATTAGCCTAGTATACTGAAACTGGTCATAATAGAGTCATTGGCTCATGCCGATTCAATTGCAACCTATGATGTCATTTTCGGTCATGATAATTTCCCCGCCATTTTTAATTTTCCAAAAAACCTACTTTTACGAACTCGTCCTAGACGGTTTGTCCGATTTGCACGAAAATTGAACCAGATCATCTTCAGACCATGCTGACAAAAAATCTTGCAAATCAAGTTGATTTGTCAAATCTTTTTCGATAAACGCGCACACAAATTTTGCGTAGCGGTTGCAAAAACACTCATAAGCCTCTATCTCCACAACGCTTTATCGTATTCAAACCAATCTTGGTATATGTCATCACAAGCATGACCTGAAGCAACATGCAGCGTTTCGGGGCAGCGCCACCAACTGGTCCGGAGATACAAAAAATGGCTATTTTTGCTTATAACTTTTGAACTGTTTGTCCAAAAATCATGTCTTCCGCACCATGCTTTGAAGGTACTCAAAACGTTTTGGGGCAGTGCCACCTTGTGGTCAGAGGTTATAACAAAATTTACAAACATGCTAATAACTTTTGATTAAATTAGCCTAGTTTAATGAAACTGGTCATAATACAGTCATTGGCTCATGCCGAGAACAGAGATACTAATTTTTCCATATTTGGTCAAACATCCTGTCCTCAATGTTCTTATTTGATCAAAACCTACTTTTTCAAACTCATCCTAGACCGTTTGTCCAATTTCCACCAAAATCGAATCGTATCATCTTCAGACTGTGTCAACAAAAAGTTAGGGATTTTGCATCAATAGATGAAACCGTTTTTGTAAACCGCAGCGACGAAGTTGAGCCATTATGCCAAAATTACTCTTGAGGCTGTATCTCTGCAATGCTTTGACATATTGGCATCAAACTTTGCATGTGTCATTGTTCCCTTATTCTGACCACACCACATCAATTTCGTATCTGTGCCACCTATTGGTCAAAAGTGATAAACCATTAACTTACATTATCAGTGACTCAATATATGATATTTCAGCCATTTTGCCTAATCTTCGTAAACTGTATAATTGTTAATTGTTGCAGTTGGTCTGACACTCTCAGACTACAATGCATTTTCAGCCTTTTGCCTAAAATCATCTTAAAACGTGATTAATTGCTCATTGCTCCAGTTGATCTGACACTGCCAGCCATTTTGGCATGTCTTGTCTTCTTCTTTGCGCTTGGCCCCGGTATTGCTGCTTGCAGCTATATTTCATCTTCTTCTTCTTCTTCTTCTTCTTCTTCTTCCGCCACGAAGTCTATGGCAGCCCATAGATCCGTATGGTAAAAAGTTGTAAAATTTGGCACACTAATAGAGGACAGTCTGAAATGTCACCCTAGCAAATTTGGAGTCTCAAACTCAATCCCTCTAGCGCCACCATCAGTCCAAAATTTGACTCATGTTTATGCTAATAACTTTTGAACCATAGGGGCTAGAAACAAAATTCCTTTTTCCTCTGATTCCTTGGCTCAAGACGAATCGATTGCATCATATGACGTCATTTTCCGTCATAAAAATTTTCGCGCCATTTTGAATTATCCGAAAAACCTACTTTTGCGAACTCGTCCTAGACGGTTCATCCGATTTGCACGAAAATTGAACCAGATCATCTTCAGACCATGTTGACAAAAAAACTTGCAAATCAAGTTGATTCGTTGAATCATTTTCGATAAACGTGCAAACAAATTTTACGTAGCGGTTGCAAAAACACACTTAAGGCAATATCTCCGCAGCGCTTTATCGTGTTCAAACCAAACTTGGTACATGTCATGACAAGCATGACATGAGGCAACATGCAGTGTTTCGGCGCAGCGCCACCTACTGGTCCGGAGATATGAAAAATGCCTATTTTTGCTTATAACTTTTGAACCGTTTGTCCAAAAATCATGAAAGTGGTCTCGTTACATTCAGGACGGCATGCCGAGTTGTCTGATATTCAATTTTACCATATCGGCCATTTTGGCTGTCGGCCATTTTGAATTATGTGCTAAAATCCTGTATTTTATGAACACATGAACGGATTGTTACGAAACTTGGTTTGGGTCATCAACACGGTGCCCTGAATGAGCCCAAGACGTTTCGAAACAGCGCCACCTAGTGGAGAATTTTTTTTTTCAAATGCTTATAACTTTAGGTGAGATTGACTTATTTTCATGAGAGTAACTTTTTTTGTGTCCTGAATCCTCGCAGAGTCCAACGATACCAGATTTGCCAGGTTTCGGCGTATTATTTGTGCAGCGTTGTAATTTAGCACTTTAAAAACATTAGCTGATATCTTCGAAACTGCTAGTCCGATCGAGACGAAACCAGCATCAGAAGTTCGGAAACATAGGTCGATAGCTATACGCTAATACCCAAATGTCAAAATATTGATAGTAAGGGAATGTAAAATCCAATCAAAGTCAGGTGTCAGTCATTTTTTATGTGTTTTTTCATATAAATGTATATAACTCCAAAACTAAACAAGATATTTTCACCAAAATTGACACAGACATGTATGGGCTCACTCCAAGGACACATAAAAAAATGATAGGATTGTGCCACTTGGTGGCGCTATAATAGAACAAAACATGAAATTCCCATTGACTGCAATGCAGTTTTATGATATAAAATGCTATGCTTCACAAATGAATTGGTGTATAATTACGAAACTTGAAATTGGCCATCAGCACCATGCCTTTAAGCTGCTTAAACGGTTTCAAAACAGCACCGCCATGTGGTCCATACTTATAATGAAAAGGCCTCTTGAGGCTATATCTCTGCAATGACATATTGACACTATATTGACACTCTGCTTTGATATATTGACACCAATCTTTGCATGTGTCATTGTTCCCTTATTCTGACCACACCACATCAATTTCGTAACTGTGCCACCTATTGGTTGAAAGTGATAAATCAATAAATCATTATTATTGACTGTATTTATCATTTTACAGCTATTTTGCATAAAATCACCTTAATAGGTCTTTAATTGCTCATTGCTGCCGTTGATCTGACATTGCCAGCATTTTTGGCATGTCTTGTCTTCTTCTTTGCGCTTGGCCCCGGTATTGCTGCTTGCAGCTATATTTTATATTATTACAATATATTTTCCATAGTGTGTTAATTTACTCCACAATCAGGGATGATTGCCCAGCAGCTGCATTACATTATTGTGTAACTAATTTCTGTTACTAAATGAACGCACCGCCACCCCGAGGTGTTACTCAGCCCATATCCATACCCAACCACCTCCAGAAAACTCCCCACGGCATAAAAACGGAGAGCCGCCAGCAGCTGGATTTCAGGGCTGAGAGGGTAGCTCCGTCCAGTTTGTCTCGACTAAGTTGGACCAACAAGATCTAAAAGCTGCTCAATTTGCTGTCGTGGCAGGCGACATTTATTTTGAATAGCGGCTTCTGACATGGTAGCCAGGGGACTAAACTTTTCACGTATGAAATAGTGCATATACACTAAATGGCTCCGCGGACGGCGCCGTCTTTGATTTAGCACAACCAGTGGCGGTTCTAGACCACGGTAACTATGGGGGCCAGGCAGGGGCCACTTGTGCTTTTAGGGGGCACACGTTAACATTTATCTTAACCAGTAGATAATTAGGTTCACCTAAAAATTCTATTACCATTTCCTCACCCCCATGTCGTTCCAAATAGGACTTTCTTATGTTGAACACAATATTAACTTATTTATTTTATTAAACTGTTGTATAAGATCAGTAGGCCTGCCTATCGCATTTGCACTCATGCTATTCTGGGTAGAAAAACAGAACTCGTGTAATATTGCACTCGTTACTCATGTTATATTGCTTATACTGTAGTCTATATCATAATGTAAATGTGAGGGCGTTTTCACACTGGCATTTTTGTTAGAATAATTGGTAATGTGAAAGTTGTCATGCGGACCCGGGTGAGCTGAGCTCAGGGGAACTGAATTCGAGACTGCCTGAAGGAGGTGGTCTGAGCTCGGTTGCGCAAATTGCGCTCGAGCTGTGCTGCGATTCATGGGAATGTGAAAGCAATAAGCTAACATACGACTAGCGGGCCAGTGGCGGACCACTGGAGGCAAAGTTGGCGGCCCGCTGGCATTTTGCTCATCGTTTTCCTAGCGGACCACCGGCAGCAGCCACCACTTTTCCGACAGTGCTCCGCTACCGAGCCGCTGGTTTATAATGTTTTCTGGCCACCCACGGACGATCCACAGGTCATATATGATTCACAACTGGGTAATTATAGTTAGATCCAATATAATATTATTTTATGCAATAATGAATCAAAAACAAAGTACACAACTGCTAATAACCATTGTATATGTATTTTTTTGGATAGGCAACACAAATGCGTAGCTAAACAAATGGAAATAAACATAAAATAACTATAAACATTATGATAGCCTATTCAAAATATTTACTTTATATATATATATAAATAAATAAATAAAAACAGGATACATAAAATTGTATTATATATTATAAGATTAAGACTCGGGTGCGCAAGAAAAGTAACCTGCGCATGCATTTTATCAGATGACGACGTATTTAGTTCAATACAACACATGTGTAAGGGATGATAGTGTTGATTATTTACCTTGGATACGAGCGAGAGGGAGCCTGCGGTGTAGAACGCGCTCTGACGCGGACCACAACAAACGTGCCCAGTGTAAAAACGCTCTGAGACTAAAACTCAAACGGGCATTTCTGCCGCATATCTTAATTATGGACATTCTAACTAAGAAGCACTGACATGGTTTGGTTAACGACATTCTAACTAATACAGGTTTTGGAACAACACGAGGGTGAGTTACATTAGGTGTTTTTATTTTCTTTTTGGGGGAACTAACCCTTTAATTTATTCCCAGATTATTGAAAGTATTTTATTTGGCCATGTACCTGTATCACTCTGTCTGCAGTCTCTACACGTGAAGTAAAATCATTTCAAGTTCATTATTTATTTGAAAAGTAATGTATCTGTAATATGATCATGCATGCTCAATTTATAAAAGTAAAACTAAACCATTTATTTTACATGTTTTGTAGCCTACCTGCTCTGTTAGCAGACTCTTCGCAAAGTTAGCATAGGCATAAAAACAAACATCTAATACTCTATAAGCAACACTGGACAATTGGATAAATAATATTATTTCTCGCTATATGTGAACAAGACTGAAATTACATTATTTTCTGTATCTTTTCTCGGGTAGGCTATGCCTATCTGTATGCCTAATATCTGCCTGTCATATTCGCACATGAACGGTTCTTTCATTGCGTTGGTCATAATTTATCTTTGGCTGCATCTTCCTAATTCGGAATATGATCAAAGATTACATATAATATTAATATAATTTTTATATAGATTAATATATTTTAACTAGCCATCCAGTAAATGAACGAAATGACTGAATGGAATTCAAAGTCGTCAAGTCAGTAAAATTAATCTCCAGTAGCTATCACTGCTGCGTATGGGTGAAGTTACACACAACACAACGTGTATAAAGAGAGCTTTTATCTATAATCAAGTGCGTAGCAACCGCTATAGCCCGCGTTTTACAACTATTTGAGCGAATGCAGACTGACGAATCATTCATAAACAGACATCACTTGCGCGCCACAGCGCGCAGCCTCCTCATTGCTTCTCTGGTTATTGGTTACGACACAATTAAGTGCTCTTTTCATCACACACCGCCACAGCAAAAACCGCACATTGCAACCAGTTTCAGAAAATTGTTTGGTGCGATGTGATTCCAAATTTACGGGGGCCAGAGGGGGGGCCAAGCTTGTTGACACGGGGGCACCGGCCCCCCTGGCCACCCCCCTAGAACCGCCACTGAGCACAACTATTCGCTGTCTCGCTGCCATAGTTTGACCAAACTCCCCTCCACAATCATTCCCTTTAAATAGGCTCCTAAGCTTTTCCTGTCTAATGGTTTGCCAGCTGATGTACCTTTGGATAATATAATTAAAAATCTAACAACCATTAGTGTAATGACAATTGTAATCCTTTCATTAAAAAAAATTAGCCTGATTGAACATTGGGTGTATATTACAACTTCAGAATTATATTCGTATAGACTGACATGTAAAGACGCTTTTTGCACAGTGGTGGCCACTATAGTGGAATTAACTGTCAATAGTGATAAGGTATGGCTAAGAGTGGTCCAGACCAACCTTACGAAAGTAATACTTACAGAAGGTATTCTTAACTAAGATAGTTTCGGGAAACACGTATTAACGTTAAGGTACACCTTAAGGTATAACTTAAGAACGACGTAGTGTTAAGAAGGTTTCGGGAAATGCAGCCCTGATGTTTACCTGCTTTGTTTTATCCTTATTCAATAAAGGAACCTAATGTTACACTGTGTTTTTATATTTATATGGAATGTGTATTTTATACGACCGAGTATTAGGGCCACACTGAGGAAGAAGGAAAAAGTCATACATTTATGAGGCTGGTTCTTTCTGCGGAAAAGATGCAGATTCTTTTTACAGTCCTGATACTTATGACAATGTGACGCTGATGTGCCAAAAGATTAAGTATGTCCTTGTTTGTGAAACCATACTGAAGAACAATTCCACGAAATGCCCCACATCTGTCCTTTTAACAACCGTCTTCCTCTAAAACAACGGGTTACAATATTATGACTTAATTTTTCGAAGTTTGTGACTTTTCTTTTTTTTCCTCTGTGGCCCTAATATTCTATCATTTTTATACAGGCTATAGCCTTATAGTCTATGGGAAACCGTAAATTATCTAATGATAGCAACATCATCTAAAAATCATAATTTATCCAAAATGATTGAAATTATGACCACAAACGTTTAAATAATGACAGTGGGTCTAGTTATATGTGATAATGTATAGTGGGCAGTAGAATAACTATTGGTTTCCGTTTGTGGTGACTGCTGACTGACATAAGGGATGAGATTAAATAGATCCTGGAATTTAGCCTGGTCTGGAGCAGGCTAGCTCCACAGAATAAATCTCCATGGTAATTTATACCATAACATCCAACTGTGCCCTATCCAGCTTTAGTGCAACCGGATCACGGATAAATTGAGCCAGGATCACCAAGATATCCCGGCTTAATCCCTTATCCTAGTTTTGTGCAATAGGCCTCTGGGCAAGACTTCTGGAGGATTTGTGCTTAGTGAACATTGTAATGGGTGTTCTTTAGATTTACTGGTGAATGGGGAGAGGACAACAAACAGTTCAATGCAACGCAATACACCTAACAACCCACAAGGGCGCGCTCTGTGTGTGTGAAACGAAGCTTCGGATGTCATTGGTCAGGTGATTTTGATAGAACGGATCAAGCATCGATAGGCCTACAAAGCTTCACTGAAAATCTTTTTTTTTTTTTTTTGAGACACGCTTCGGAGGTTTGGTGTCACTGTTAACATCACTTAGTTTAATAAAAAAAAAACTGCTGCACTTAGATCCTGTATCTTCTCTGCTGCAACCAGCCCGTGACAGAACGACAGGCAGACCACTTATGGCTAGTAGCAGTTCAAGGGTAGTTTGATAAAAAACAAATTGAAAATTAGCCCATGATTTACTCACCCTCAAGCCATCATCCTGTATGACATTCTTCTTTCAGACGAATACAAAAAATGTCCCGGCTCTTCCAAGCTTTATAATGGCAGTGAATTGTTGTTTCTGCTTTTAAGTCAATGCTAAGTTGTCTCTTAATTTTTTTTTCCAGCGCTATATGTATATAATTTGCTTTTAATATGGATAAATATTTGCTTTTCCTTAACAGATTTGGTCAGATTGTGGTTTAAAGTGAAATATCTGTATGAATCACAGAAGCCACAAACAACACCCAAGAAAAAGTAGACACAACTGAAGGACTTAAATGCAGATGCTAACGAACTAAAAAGCCAACAGGTGTGATTAAATTACTTACACAATGAATCACCATAGCAACAAATGAAGAGCGGGAATAGATTAAGACAGGTTAGGCCTTAGTTTAATTTGGACATTTAAAAAGCTTTTATAAACATGCCTTAGAAAAAACATTACTGGTGTTCATCTTGAGACAAAACCATGGCACCGACATGTTTTAAGATAAAATATTGCTTTCGGTTAAAACAGCTCAAACAATCATTTTATCTTAAGCCTCGTCTGTGAAACCGAGGGTCTGAGTGTAATTCTCTATTTCTGCTGCATCTGATCATGATCAATCTGATTTTTGAATACAGTGAATCAACACACATTTCAACCAACTTTTTTTAATTTTTTTTTTATAACATTCAGATACAAATGTGTATATTCATTACATTTTTGCAAAATAATCATGCGTTTTTTCATGTTAGAACAGCTGCTCTTGGAAGCAAAGGCAAAGTCAGTTTTTGACAATAAACTATTGACTATAGAGGACAGAAATCTTGCATGAAAATTAGTTCATCAGACAAGCTTTTATCCAAAACACTTCCAGATGAGAATATATCAAGCGCGATTAATCCAAAGCACAACACAATGCACATCACATTTCTGTTTTAAAGTAGAGAAATGTTGAACAAAAAGCTTCTTGTTAATTTACTTTTTTTTTCTGGTATAAGTGCAATAAGGCGAGTTTATCAGTCAAGTGCTTCAGCATGATTATGACACTCTAGATTCAGGTCATATTTATAACTTCATATTCAGATCTGATTAAAGGACAGAGAAACTTCTGAACATATCTTTGGATAATATATTTAAGTGAAAGTATTTAATATACTGTAGCAGAAAAAAGGTACAAAGGCACAATTTAAATTAAACGAAAACGTAAAATAGTAAAAATAATGTTAACTAATGTTAAAACAATTTAAAAAATATATACATTTAAGTAACACTGAATGCGTCACTGGACGGTGAGATGTTTCTGAACTGTGTGTCTCTACACACGAGGACAGTGTCATGTGACCTCGGCTTCAGAGACACTGCCCTAACCTCAAAGTTGAACTTGAGCATTAACCTAATATTGGTGTTAGTTATTATATAACATCACATACAATGGTTAGTGAAAAACTGCTTATTTCTGACACTCACTGTATACAATCACACAAAATCAAAGCTGTGAGAGTCAAACTGCTAATGGAGTAACAGGTATGAAATGTAACATTAATAATATGATATATGAACATGTTTTTTTCATTTAAAAGCAAATAAGCTTTTGACACACGAGATTAACAGCTCAAAAGACACATATTAATTTCTGACTGTCACTGGACGGAGGCTCATAAAGATGGAGCTCAACTGTTGATGATGTCACAGGGATGGACACTAATCAGGCACAGATTAACACACTAGACCAAAGAATCAACCCAAGAAATCAACAGAAATCAGTGCACTGGGGGGCTTTTAACACATGCACAGGGCACAAACGTGTCATAATCTATCCCTGACACTGATGTGTGTGTCTTATCAAAGTGAGCTGGTCTCCTGCCGCTCATTCGCTTCACTCAACAGCGGCATCACTACAGTCACAGATTCCTTCACTCCATCAGGAATCTCTTTATTTGACCGTGGCTTCAGTGCAGTCGATGATTCATTCACTCTGTGTTCTGTTGAACCCGAAAGAAAATACAGAGACAATGACAGAAATTAAAGACAGAAGATGAACTGATCTAAACTAAGATATCAAAACTAACATCAAAAATCTGCCATCAAATTACCATTAGAAATACAATGCACAAAATCATTTAAAGGGGTCATGAATTGAGAAATCAACTTTCCCTTGAGCTTTTGATATCAGACCTGCAAACTCACAAGTGGTAAAAAAGGTGAAATGTTTCCGAATTAAATACTTGTAGGGGGGTCTGGGTATAAAGTTTTTGTGGTTTTAACATGTAAACGAAGCATTCTGGTGCACTCTGACAAGAAAGTAAAGGAAAAAGACATGCTTTCAAATAAAAAAAAAAACATTTACACTATAATGCTGAATGGGCATTGACACAAATTTCACAATTTGATTTGATATTGATTACCTTGAGGGGGTGTAAATATATTTATTCTGAAGTAAAATTCTCATCAGTGTTATATCAGCTTTTAACAGCAAACACTCAATCTCAGAATGTGCTTCCCTGTGACATCAGCGTGTGGTGAAACCGCCTCAACAGAAGAAGGACGCCTGATTCTGTTGCCCCGTCCACGAGTCGTGCAAGAAATGTAACATAAATAACATGGGCCTACGTCGAGCTAAACGGATCGTGCTACCGAGGAATAAACATGCTGCATAAGCTTCATTCGGATTCTAATATTATGAATGCATGGATGAACCTTATTTTTAATGAATATCCAGCTCACATGGGGAAGACATTACACGTTCACCTTCATTTGACCATGGATTTGTTTGTAAACAAGAGACTGGATTTGCGGACAGGATGAGATGACATGAATGAATGAATGAATGACGCAACACACTAATGTGAGTAAAAAAAAGGTTTTTTTATATGTGATAGTATTGCATTGTTACAGATTGTTTGATATCTATGGAGTATGTGTACGTGTCTAACTGAACATAACTTAGCACGCTGTCACAGGCTGGAGAATCCTTTATTTAAGGTGTTGTTGGTTCAATGTGCTGTGATTTGTGATCAGACTCGGCCTGCCAAAGGGATTTCTTAAATAGTGAAATAACATTCCTTTCTTGATGTGCTATTTCTTTACTTTCTTGACTTGATATTTGAAGGAAAAATACAATCGCGGAAGTTTTGATCATGCAGATTTGTCTGACTCTGCAGTGAGGCTTGTGCGTGCGTGTTAGTGATGCATGGTTCAGGGTTATATCCACCGATCGGGCGGGCAAAGTAATAAAAAAATAACATTCCAATCAATCACGGGTGGAAGAGAGATAAATCATTGTGTTTGTTTGATATAGACATTTTGCAAGCCCTGTAGGCGAATTATTCCGGTTGCCGTTTCCCACATGCTTTCAAAACAATGCCTCATGTGTTCTTCACATCTTAACAATTAAAAACTGAATTTATGATTTTAACTCAATTTGACAAGTTATAAAGCTGAAAATAAAGAGATGCAGATGAATATCCTATATATTCAGGTTTCAGGTCTCTACCCCTACATTATGAGGACGTACCAGCTGTCTCCATAGTTCAAATGGCTAAATAAACACTAAATATTAAAATATTAAAAATGTATTAAAAACAATTCTGTGAGGGTTATTGAGGGTTCCTCAAATCTGGTCCCAGTGGGCCACTGCACTGCACAGATACTAGAATACTGCAGGTGAGTTTGATCAGGACCAGAACTAAACTCTGCAGGACAGTGGCCCTCCAGGATCTGAGGAATCTAGGGGATAGAAAACCCATTACGCCAATTGAAGGTCCTCATAATGATAGCAGCACCAGTGTGTATGTGTGTGTGTACGTGTTTGAGAGCGTCAAGAAGTATTGGTAAAAATAAACTGCCGGTGACGTGCAAATCAAACATGTAACATTAATAACTTCAATACTTCAGAACAAGTTCTAACATAAATACCATATCTGCAGATGCATTATTTAGTATATTATTCATGCTTTAGCTTCGTTTTGAACTATTTTCATTAATGGATCAAAAACACAAAGTGGATCATCACTTTTCACCTCATCTATATTTTAAAAATAAACGGAAAGACAACTACTTACCCCAGACAGTAACAGAGAATCTCTTGATTGTGGTTCCTCTGCTGCTGATGATATATATTTTATAAAAACCAGATTCTTCAGTTCCCATGTTTGTGATGGTCAGAGATCCAGTCTTCTCATCCAGCTTCAGTCTGCCTCTGAATCTCCCATCAGCAACATCATCAAACGTCTGTCCGGTCCCTCCTTTGATTTGAGCTATGGGATTATCTCCAAACATCCACAGTATCTGATCATCTCTCTGTATTTCAGTATCAGTGTTTAGAGTGGCATCCTCTTTCTCCTCCACTGATATCTTCCTCGCTTCATTAGTGACAGCAGCACATACAGACAGAGAAACACAAAGAAATGTTGCCATGAGATCAAGTGTGTGCAGAACATCAGAGTTTGAAATGACTACATAAAGATCTTTTAGATGATGTTTCATCAGTTTGAAATGAGCAAAGACACAAAACTTCATATTCCTGTCTCACAGTAGCACTGTAATGTGTAGCAGGACCCTGAACCGACAGGTGACGTCCTCTGACTTCTTTCTGCATGGGTTTATCATTTAAATGGTCACTTTGTGCAGGTATGATGAACTGATCTGTTAATATATGATGCTTTCAGCTCTTTACTTTATTTGTTTAGCACATTTAAAAACAACTCGAGTTGTTCAAAGTGCTTTCCATTAAAACAATATCCCAACATCATACATAACAAAATACAAAAACATTAAACACCAAATCAAAAAAACTATTAAAAAACAACAACAACAGTAACACAACATCAACTGCTAGCTCAACCATAAGCCTGCGCAAGTAAATGTGCCCTCAAAGGTGATTTAAAAAATACCCAATGAATTTAGTACATCTAATATCCAGACGCAGATTATTTCAGGTCTCTACCCCTACATTATGAGGACAAACCAGCTGTCTCCATAGTTCAAATGGCCAAATAAACACTAAATATTAAAAATGTATTAAAAAAAGTTCTGTGAGGGTTATGTTTAGGGCAGGGTTCCTCAAACCCGGTCCTACAAGGCCACTGCACTGCACAGATACTAGAATATTGCAGGTGAGTTTGATCAGGATCGGCGGAGCTAAACTCTGCAGGATAGTGGACCTCCAGGACTGGATCTGAGGAACCCTGGTTTAGGGGATAGAAAACCCATAACGCCAATTGAAGGTCCTCATAATGATAGCACCACCTGTGTGTGTGTGTGTGTGTGTGTGTGTGTGTGTGTGTGTGTGTGTGTGTGTGTGTGTGTGTGTGTGTGTGTGTGTGTGTGTGTGTGTGTGTGTGTGTGTGTGAGAGAGTCAAGAGTATTGGAAAAAATAAACTGCCGGTGGCGTGCAAATCAAACATGTAACATTAATAACTTTAATACTTCAGAACAAGTTCTAACATAAATACCATATCTGCAGATGCATTATTTAGTATATTATTACCGGTACTGCCTTAGTTTCGTTTGGAACTATTTTCATTAATGGATCAAAAACACAAAGTGGATCATCACTTTTCGCCTCATCTATATTTTAAAAATAAACTGAAAGACAACTACTTACCCCAGACATGAACAGAGAATATCTTGTCTGTGTTTCCTCTGTTGCTGTTGCTGCTGATGATATATAGTTTATAAAGACCAGATTGTTCAAATCCCATGTTTCTGATAGTCAGAGATCCAGTCTTCTCATCCAGCTTCAGTCTGTCACTGAATCTCTCAGGAACATCATGAAACGTCTCTCTCTTCCCTTCTTTGATTTGAGCTATGGGATTCTGTCCAAACATCCACAGTATCTGATCATCCCTCTGTATTTCAGTATCAGTGTTTAGAGTGACTGATTCTTCCTCCTCCACTATTATCTCCCTCTCTTCATTAGTGACAGCAGCACATACAGACAGAGAAACACAAAGAAATGTTGCCATGAGATCAAGTGTGTGCAGAACATCAGAGTTTGAAATGACTACATAAAGATCATTCAGATGAAGTTTCATCAGTTTGAAATGAGCAAAGACACAAAACTTCATATTCCTGTCTCACAGTAGCACTGTAATGTGTGTAGCAGGACCCTGAACCGACAGGTAACGGCCCCTGACTTCTTTAAATGGTCACTTTGTGCAGGTATGATGAACTGATTTGTTAATATATGATGCTTTCAACTCTTTACTTTATTTGCTTAGCCCATTTAAAAACAAATCGAGTTGGCCAAAGTTCTTTCCATTAAAACAATATCCCAACATCATACATAACAAAATATAAAAACATTAAACACCAAATAAAAAGACAAACAATAAAAAAACAAGACAATAGTAACACAAGGTACAATCTCAACCATAAGCCCTCAAACGTGATTTAAAAAATATCCAATGTAGCAGTGTTGTAGTCGAGACCAGCTCGTTTGAGTCCGAGCCGAGAACGAGACCAGAGAAAATCCACAAACAACATCAGAACTCAATTTGATTAAGTTTTTAGTTACTGAGGGCATGCACAAGAGTGACTAAACACATATGACTGAATAAACACATTTCCTGTAAACTTTTATCTAGGCCTATAAATTTCATAGAATTTTACATTTAATCATAACTAGTCAACAGAGGATTCAACAAAAATAAATTACTGAAGTAGTACTGAAATATTGAACAAATCAATTAATTTTATTTGTTATATTTGTGCTGTAGGTAAAAGTTGTGGAAGTTCTGCTCTTACAGCACCTGTTAGCAGAAACAAACTAGATGTTTCAGTCCATACCTCACATTTCCTTTGGTTTGCAAAAAAAGAAAGACACATCTAAAAAAAAATTACATAGCATCATCTAAAAATAATTCCATCATTCTCAGATTTGAAATACATAGTGAGACTTTGAGTTTCTAGACACTAAAGGTTTCCTTCTGAGAAATAGTGTGCACTCGTATGAGTTTGGTTGTTTAGCAAAACCAGTTGTTGGCGAGTGTGATGGCATTGGCTTTATAATGTGTTCGAAACATAGATCAAGCATAGTGTCAACTTCTGGTTCAACCAATGGTAGGACGTTGGGGCAGGCCAATCAGGGTTAAGTTTTAACTTCGGCAGTTACAGTGTTTTCAAATCATGTCAGAAAGAATGCATTTATGAGTTAAAATGCACATGAACATCAGCACAACTGGTAATTATGAGTTTTGGTAACTTCAGTTAAAAAAATTACACAGGTCCACAGAGGACAACAACATCCATGTCAAAAAAAACTATATTTTATGTTATAGGCCTACTGTTTTTAAAAAAATTGTTTTGATATACAGTATTTATAATTTATACAATTTATATTGGGTGCACAGACTTAAGTTTGGTCTCATTTTAAAGAAGACCCTTGGCGGTGTTGGGGTAACAGTTTAGGACCCAGGACCAGTAGTGAAAAATGAAGACCAAGAGTCAGGAGTGCAATTAATTAAAGAAAAATTTACTGAAGAATAGTTTGTAGTTTCATCAGCAGAAGCCAGCTTCAAGTCTCACAAGGAGTTTGTTGGCCACACTCCCTCTACCAGCCTACCCACCTCTGCCTATCGTACATACGATTTCTGAACAGTTATACTGTTTTCAAGGTCTAACCACGTCATTACTGCAAGTTGAATGATTCTGATTGGCTCAGAGAAAATGCAGTCACTGTAAATTTCCACACAAGGATAGATAGCAGAGTATATCACTAAACTAGGTAGAATAGTTGTTGCCCCATCACTAGAATTACACACACACACACACACACACACACACACACACACACACACACACACACACACACACACACACACACACACACACACACACACACACACACACACACACACACACACACACACACACACACACACACACACACACACACACACACACACACACACACACACACTCCCTAGAATCACAGCTCTCCCAACTTAGGTTGGAGAGTCTCAACTAACTATCAACAAAACACTTCACCAAAACATGCTGATAACATGTGCTTTTCTCTCAGTGAGAGGTACAGACAATAGTACAATTGTATTAATACAATTCTTTAGTGTTTCAGTAAAAGGAAATCTAAAATGTAATAAAATAAAATTAAATGAAAGACAAATCCATATTTCATCTCTGGAAGCCGGGCTAAATGAACAATCACTTTTGCATTCTCATTGAGTTAGAAGTGTGTGATACCTCCAAAATCCAAACACATGACTGAAATCGAGTGTTCTAGTGACACATCACACACGCCTAGGACAGACCCTCAGTCACCACTCAGAGACCAAATACAAACTTTAGAAAATATAAAGGAAGAAACAAAATCCTAACTGGAGAGAATAATTAAAAATCATTATAATAATATAGAAAGATAAATATTGATTAAGGCTTTGATTATAAATTTAATTAGGATATATACAATTATATTGAAGCGGTAGTGGATTTCAGAATCCACCTTTCAGCGGATTACAGTTCCGCTACAGTGTTTAAAAAGCTGTGTAACTTTTTATATGTTAGGTTGTCTATTTAATTTTGATAATGAACAGACAGCGATGTCAAGTTTGCAATGCTGGAATACGTTGTGTGTGCACGTGAGGCGCCGGCGTGATCGAACAGAGGAAACACAAATGTCATTCAATATTTTAAATGTCACTTCTTTGGCCTTAGGAAAAATTGGGTAGGCTAAATATCGCTTCCTTGTTTTTTGCCTCTTCCTCTGTGAAATCTTTAAGAACATATTTTCTTTTTAGTTGGCAAGGATAATATTGTTTGAATAACATATTTCTGATAAACTTATTTGTAAACTCTTTGCTATTTAACCTAATATTTTCAATACAGAGTGGTCTCATTTCTGATTGGGTGTTGGAGTACATAACAGTACAGAATGCCACAGCAAAGTTCCTCAAAAGAAAGCGCAAATTTGATCACGTAACTCCAATTCTAAAATCACTACATCGGTTACCTGTGCATCTCAGAATTGATTTTAAAATTCTACTCTTTGTCTTCAAATCATTAAATAACCTGGCACCGAGCTATTTGTCTGAGCTACTCTGTCCACATAAGCCCACACGAAATTTGAGGTCTGGTGATAAGAGACTTTTATCTGTCCCCAGATCTCGATTAAAACACAGAGGAGACAGAGCCTTTGCTATTGCCGGCCCTAGGCTATGGAATAGCCTTCCGGATTATATCAGATCGGCTCAGTCTGTAACCACTTTTAAATCTTCTCTTAAAACCTACTTTTTCTCTATAGCTTTTAATTCACTGTGATTTTATGTCTTAAATGTTGGGCTATGTCCTTGTTTCTTTAACTTGTGTATTGTTCAGCACTTTGGTCAGCCATGTTTGCTGTGTTTAAATGTGCTATATAAATAAAAAAATTTTAAAAAAATAACAGACTGTTGAATCATTGTTTTTAGGGGTGTTGGGATGGCCTTTAACATTTAATTGGCCTATTAAACTCTCTGATTGGGCACTGGAAATTAAATGTATCACAAAAATTACCTAAATTATCCATCAAATGCATTACTGCCCATATTCATTTTTTCATCCAAGTCTCTAAAAACAAAGACTTTCTATTACTTTGCTGGTGAGAAACAAACCGAAATGGCAAGTGAAAATCTTGTGTTGCAGTCCTGTGTGTGTGCAGCAGCTCGCTCCGCGCACAAGCGCATTCTTTGAGATATCAATTATAATAAATGTTAATACAAATATTTTTTTAACATCTCTGTTGTTCTCTGGTTGTCAGTTAGTCAGAATGACAGTTCTTGCGTGAACGTTATAGGCCATTGGCTACGTCAACGCATTATTCTTTCCTTTTTGTATTAGTGTTTAAAATATTTAATTTACAACTAATTAATTTATATCTTAATCTATTTATTTGTATTAGTGTTTAAAATATTTAATTTACAACTAATTCATTTATATCTTAATTAATTTATTTTTGCTGGGCAACCAGGGTAGGCTATGACAGCCGTCATATAGACCTAGCCTGCCATGCCCAGCTGATGCGAAGTGTATGTGAATTTCTATCTACACAGAAGAAAGCCCTGTATAGGCTCTGCCCCGGTACGTGTTGTGTCGAGCCATTCGTTAGTCTGGTTGTTTGATGAATAAAAGATTAAATGTAGCTGCAATAAACGCGCTAAGAATCCGTACAGCTGTAGCAGCGCAGGACTTTTATTCTAATTTTCCTTATAGAAACGGGTATTAAAAAACAAAAAATGGCTCCTTTTTCGTTTTTTAAACAAAACGAAAAACAAGAATTCAACTTTATTTTTTGTTTTTCGTTCAGAGGTGGAAAATTAATAAACGGCTTGTATTTTTGATTTCTAGACGTGGGCGGGAATTATACGCCCCTTTATGCTGATTGGTCAGCCGAAGATCAAATTGTTCCATCATTAGTTCTTCCTCAGTAGTCTACGGCACAGCAGAATAACAGTCCTGCGATTCTACGGATTCTTAATGCGTTTATTGCAGCTACATTTCATATTTTATTCCTAAAACAATCAGATTAATGAATGGCTCGACACAACCCGTCCAGAGGCAGAGCCTAGACAGCGTTATTCTCCTGTGTAGATATAAATTCACATCAGCTGGGTATGGCAGGATATATGATGGCTGTCATAGCCTACCCTGGTTGTCCAGTAAAAATAAATAAATGAAGATTTAAATTAATTTAATTAGTTGTAAATTAAATAAACACTAATAAAAATAAATAGATTAATCATTAAGATATAAATTAATATCAATAGTTGTAAATTAAATATTTTAAACTTTAGACTTGGTATTGGGCCTATTCACGCAAGAACTGTCATTCTGACTAACTGAAAACCGGAGAACAACAGTTCACACAGTTCCAATAGCCTAAATTGCGATGGGTTAATTAAACTGAATGAACTAAATAAGCAGATAAACGCCAACATTCAAGCGCAGACCAGTAGGCCTATTGGAGTGTTCAGGAGATACGCAGCAGTTATAGCTACCTTTTGGTTTTGAGTTTATTTCATTAATAGTGAGAATTAATTGATGTCAAACAAAACGGCGCGTGTTATTTTCTCTAACAAGTAAACTTCCAAAGCACATAATGTGCGCTTTCTCCGCGCTGTCCTGTGTCCCGCAGCTATGATTTTTATGATCGACCGTTGCTATTTGCCAGAAAATAAGTCGCACCTGAGTGTCATGTTGAGAGAGTTTTTGTTTGTTCGCATTGTTGTTAAAACTGCTTTTTATTATTAGCCTACATTCAGAATTAGTATAAAATACAGGTAAATAAAATACAACAACACTGGGTTATGTGCGTACTTGCCCAACAACAGATCATTTGCAACCATTGTACAAAAGACCAAGCAGAATATTTTTTTTAAATGTTTTTATTGAACATTATTACTGAAGTTTTATTTTGATAATAATGTACGCGTGAGTCGCCGGCGTCAACGTGATTTTTTTTCCTCAGCAGAGGAAATAAATGTATCATCATACTGATGAGTAAGACATAATCATCATCGTAAAATGTATACTTTTATACATTCAAAATGACTACAATATGTAGCCTAATGCCTTTGAAAAATAAAGAAAACACCAGGATGCGCTGCGCGTCTCTGTCTCCTTGAACATCTTCTGGCGCACACAACAACATTAACCAAAATACAATGAATGACGAACCTACTTTTAAAAGTTTAGATTATTTTACGTTAAATGCATTATTTATGTCACTTTGGAATAAATCACAGCATGTTTCATGATAATCTATATTTTAATTGTTATTGCATACTCTGAATTGTACCACAATGTCTTATTTCTGTTTTGTACATTTTAATTGAACTAATAAAAAAAAAAAGTAAAAAAAAAAAAAAAAACACGATAACAAAAAAAAGTGACGGAAAATGTTGTATGATATAGCAAATTCGCGGACCCCCTGGAACTTTGCGCAGGACTAAAGCCGCTGGTCTACACAGAAGAAAGCCCTGTCTCGGCTCTGCCCCAGTACTGGTTGGGTCGAGCCATTCGTTAGTCTGGTTGTTTGATGAGAAAGAGATGAAATAGGCAAGTTGCAATAGGCTAAACGCGTCAGTCCGCATTTGCCCAGTTGTTTTTTTCAAGCGGATTCAAATTTGTAAAATAATCCTTTGCAACTCATGCTGTAGGTTATATTCCTAGCGTTCTGAAGGTATAGTTACTGTAGGGTTTGCTGGTGAGAAACAAATCGAAATGGCAAGTGAAAAGCTGCGTGCCCCGCAGCTCGCTCCGCACGGAAGGGCATCCTTTTGAGATATCAATTATAATACATTTTAATAAAACGCAAGGCCTACATCATAAAACTCAGAAGAGTATGTAGGCCTATTTTAACATATCTGTTGTTCTGTTGTCAGTTAGTCAGAATGACAGTTCTTGTGTGAATGTTATAGGCCTATTACATGTCAACGCGATATTCTTTCCTTTTTGTATTAGTGTTTAAAATATTTAATTTGCAACTAATTATATTAATTTAAATCTTTATTTATTTATTTTTACTGGGCAACCAGGGTAGGCTATGACAGCCATCATATATCCTGCCATACCCAGCTGATGCGAAGTGTATGTGAATTTATATCTACACAGGAGAATAACGCTCAGTCTGCTCTGCCTCGGTACGGGTGTCGAGCCATTCGTTAATCTGATTGTTTGCACAGGACTGTTATTCTGCTGTGCGGTACTGAGGAAGAACTAATGATGGAACAATTTGATCTTCGGCTGACCAATCAGCAGAAAGGGGCGCATGATTCCCGCCCACGTCTAGAAATCGAAAATTCAAGCCGTTTATTAATTTTCCACCTCTCAACGAAAAACGAAAAATAAAGCTGAATTCTTGTTTTTCGTTTTGTTTAAAAAAACGAAAAAGGAGCCTTTTTTTGTTTTTTAATACCGTTTCTAGAAGGAAAATCGAATGAACGAAAAAGTACACGGACCGCATCACTTTGAGCACAGAGTAAGTTCATGATCTTCATGATTCCGTCCTTCGGATGAGACGTTAAACCGAGGTCCTGACTCTCTGTGGTCATTAAAAATCCCAGGATGTTCTTCGATAAAGAGTAGGGGTGTAACCCCGGCATCCTGGCCAAAATTTGCCCATTGGCCCCTGTCCATCATGGCCTCCTAATCATCCCCATATATATATATGATTGGTATCATCCCTCAGTCTCCTCTCCACCAATCAGCTGGTGTGTGGTGGGCGTTCTGGCGCAATATGGCTGCTGTCGCATCATCCAGGTGGATGCTGCACATTGGTGGTGGTTGAGGAGATTCCCCCCTTCTATATATGTAAAGCGCTTTGAGTGCCTAGAAAAGCGCTATATAAATGTAATTAATTATTATTATTATTATCTCCCGTTTTAATGTTAAACTGAATTCACAACTTGTTTGACACAAACAATGACAACTTGACTGCTGTTAGAGAATGTTTCCCAGATAATCAGCGTCAGTTTTTCATGAGTGTCTGCCAACAGTTTTACAGCCTGTTCACTGACAACACCTGCTCAGAACAAGGCCTAGTTATTTTTTCGTTATCACACGATGACGGACATTTTGTCATATTAAACATCTCTCTCTCCAAATAGGCTTAAAAATTTGATTAACACTAAATAAATTAAAGTGTATTGCATCGTCGATGTTATACGATGCTGTCACTCACTCACTCACTCACTCACTCACTCACTCACTCACTCACTCACTCACTCACTCACTCACTCACTCACTCACTCACTCACTCACTCACTCACTCACTCACTCACTCACTCACTCACTCACTCACTCACTCACTCACTCACTCACTCACTCACTCACTCACTCACTCACTCACTCACTCACTCACTCACTCACTCACTCACTCACTCACTCACTCACTCACTCACTCACTCACTCACTCACAGGGAAATTTTAGTCTGGTCTTGTTTTAAAGAAGACACTCAGCAGATTATTGCTGAAGTGAAAGCAATTCAAAATATGAAAGTATGAACAAGTTATGGAAGTTTAAATTTACCGTAAATGAAAAATACTGTACTAAATATTTTTTATTTTATATAAAATATATATTTTACAAAAATGTTTTACTCTAAAATTACTATAAAATCAAAGCCATATATGTCTAACCAATTTGTGTTCCAAATTTGAAGTTGATATCACAAAAATTGAAGTTCCCATGAGATTTTGTTTAGACGCTGTACCAAAAATAGCCACCGGGTGTTATCCACATTCCATTGGTAGTTTTTTTTGATGCATTTTCCTGTAAATTTCTGTCCAAATATCACTTCATTAACAAAACAGTCACCAAATACCAGTCACCAGACCTTTCCGATGATATGCGTTTTGTCAAGATTAGAAAAGACTTTGATTATAAAGTAGTTAAAATACATTTTGTAATATGAAATATGACACCGCCCACTAGGGGAGGAGCCAGCTAGAAGAATTTAGAATACCGTTTCCATGGTAACGCAACATCCAATTTCAAAACGGTTTTCACGGGATGAATTTTGATTTTGTAAGCTTTCGAATGATACCTAATTTATGATAATTACTCTGATATGATACGAAAAAAAGGCAATCAATAAAAGAGCGCCAGGCGTCACGCCAATTGCCAACAAAACCCCCATTGTTGTGTTTGGGTGGGGGGTTGGAGATGTCACTCTTGCCTGTCTTCAAAAAAGAGAGCCCTGATGCAACATTATGTCAATTCGTATGTCATGAAATAAAAGTAAAGTACCCATAAATCACGTCACTGGTTCGACGCCTGTTAGCTGGGAAGGCATGCAGGTGTGATGTTCATCAGGAGCAGTTTATATGATTCATCAGTGGTGGGCCGTTAGGGCCAGCAAGGCCTTCTCTGCTGGCCTAATCACTATCAGAATCACAGACTTACATTTTTATATTTTTTCTCCATGAATGTGTGTTTATTCCCAATAGTCTATTTTCTTAACTTCATAGCTTTTCTCTTGGTTGCGCTGCTTCCAGTAGTGTTTGTTTATGTTAGAGCTTTTATCCAATCATATTTCAGGCATCATGTGTTGCCAGGGTCAAAGAAATCTGCCTTAAGGCTTTCAGAATCAATATTGCGGGCTCTTGGTTAAAATGAATGACAATGAAACGGTGCGCTTTAACCAATCAGAGAATCACTCCGATTTAAACAGCCAATCAGATTTCGAGTTGGCGACAGCTGGGCCATCTAGCAGGTGTAAAATAAAGTTGGCATTTTCACATCCTTTGATTGGATGGTCAGAGAGCATACTATAACTAGTGGCCTAGTCAGAATAACTAGTAAACCGCACAAGATAAAACATCTTTTTCAAACCACAATGGAGAAGAAAGAATTAGTGTATTTATTAACATACTTACAAAGCCATTTTCAAAATTCCCGCATGCAGCCTTATGGCCTTCTATTCGATCCGTCCCAGCTAAAAACGAACGGACTGTAATGTATACCATCACTGATTTTGAAGTCCCGCGTATCTCCATTATTTATTTGAGAGCATGGGTCAGCTGCACACATTGGTATGTTTTGTGTACAAATAATCATAGCCTATTTTGGTGAGTAAGTTAAGCTATAATGCTTTTTATTTACATTCTTTATATCCTACAGTCAACCCTGGGCTGGCAAATCCGGGCCCCGTTTTTTGTGATGAATGTGATTGGGTTTTTTTTCTTGTAAATTTATGATCAAATTTTTATTTTTATTATTATTTTAGTTATTATATTATTTACAACATTTTCATACTCTTAAAATCGCGAGTTTTATGGGTTTTAATAATTTTTTATGTAGAACACTTTGTATTATCTTTGAACCTCACCTAAAATAAATTTGTGATACTGTTGGTAAGTTTTTCAAAAACTATTTATGCTGTTGCGTTTTCTTTCCTGTAAAATTTGCACAAAAAAACACAATTTGCTTTCCGTCAAAAGGTAGCCTAGGCCTACTACAAAAATGCACGGAAAACCCGGAGCGGATCGATGCTTCTGTTAGATATGATGTATGTGACGCAGCTGTGGCTTCAGTGAAAGGAGACTTGTTGAACTGTGTTAATTGGGTTTCCTGCATTAATAAATCTTAAATTATTTAATTTAATAATTCATTCTCACTCCATGAGAGACGCAATGGCCTGTTATACTGCGTTTCTGTATAATATTAATGGTTTCTATAGCCGTGACGTCATGAGGATTTTATTAAGAGATGAATTAATTCAATTAGGATACCACTGAAGGCCTAGGTGTGAAATGCAGGGCCCGCCACTGCTTTACATGCACATGAACTTTAATGAAATCCCATTCTTAATCCGTAGGATTTAATATGGAGTTGGCCCACCCTTTATAACAGCTTCAACTCTTCTGGGAAGGCTTTCCACAAGGTTTAGGAGTGTGTTTATGGGAATTTTTTACCATTCTTCTAGAAGCGCATTTGTGAGGTCAGGCACTGATGTTGGATAAAAAGGGCTGGCTCACAGTCTCCACTCTAATTCATCCCAAAAGTGTTCTATCGGGTTGAGGTCAGGACTCTGTGCAGGCCAGTCAAGTTTTCGCTGCTGAAATAGAACAAAAACAGTCAACCACTGTATGATGAGTGAATCTCCTGCGTACATCCGTTTATCTCTGATCTGAGTGCAGATTTCAGTGAGAGCGGCGCGCGCTCTGAACCTTCTCGTTTACTTTGAATGGGTGACGTAACTCTGGCTAATCTGAACGCCTCTGATTATGAGACATTGCATTCATAAACTCAATAGAAACACGTGTGAGTGGTTATAATGCGCAACGCGATTATAACAGATGGCTTTTGAGAAGACTATAATAAGTTAAACAGCCAGAGTGGCGGTCATGTGCAGCCGAATAACGTTACACCCTCAGATGGCGGTTGTTAAAGGGGGGGTGAAATGCTGTTTCATGCATACTGATCTTTTTGCACTGTTAAAGACTTGGATTCCCATGCTAAACATGGACACAGTTTCATAAGCTAAGGTGGACGTTTGATGGGAGTATTTCTTTGCCAAAATTAGTACTTCCTGTTAGTCATAAGTTTCGGAAAGTTTTTTTCGATCATGGGTCCGCTTGACGTCAACAGGGCGGAATTTCCTTGTATGGGCCGTACGGACAATTCTACCGGAAGAGTGCGCGCGTGAAAGCAATAGGCTACGCCCATCAAAGCGCTGGCTCGTACAGATAGAATTTGCTTTTCCGGATCAACAACTGAGTTGCGCAAATATTTATGTCTGTTCCCTGCATTTCGGTGCCGATTGTTTTATAAACAAGGCCCAGTTCGACGCCGGATTTTCAGATCGCCTAATACTGAAGGATGGAGCGGTCCCAACGATAAAGGTCCCAACGTTGGAACCGCAGGTTTGACTGCTTCAAATGTCTGTTTTTGCCTATGCCCATCAAGTAGCCCAAACATGATCAAGCATTGATCAATGGAGCATGCGATGTATAGTGTGTACATTTGTTTAGCTGGCCACTATATATGTGTATGTTTGTGTATTGTAAAAGCACTCCAAACAACAATACACAAAGAGTGGGGAAATAAGTTGAACTAAATAAGCGCGCTTCTTCATTGAAATGCGCTACTATTCCATGTCTTTCTATGTAAACACTAGCCTGACGCGCAAAACCAGTCCGCTTACTACAAATCATGTCTACACAAACCACGCGTAAACAAACACACACACACACACACACACACAGTAACACTCGCGCTTGACATGGTGTTCTAAATAACACAAGCCGCTAAACATATTATATAGTTAGTGTAACTTATACCACATTGTTGACGTCCTGCTCTAGTCGTTTTTGCTGCTGCTCCTGTTCAACTTCAGCCTCTGGGTCTGATTCCGGATCATAGATGTATGGCTGTATCTGATTAAAAGCCATTTTTTATGTTGAATAAAGTTTTTTCCCGCTTTTAGGGATGACGCAGCTTTCAGACGCACTCAAAACAGTAACAGCGGCGCGCGCTCGACATTCTTTAGCTCCGCCCACACGATACGCCCCCAGCCGCACGGCTTTTTCCGGAAAGACTCGGAACAGCGCATCTTTCTTTTATAATTATAATAAAAATAAAGACTTTTCGGAGATATGCAGGATGCAATGCTACTCTATAGGTACTCAAGATTGACATGAGACTGACTGAAACTGAGTGTTTCCCCACCCCTTTAATGTCAAGCCCTGATTATTATCCCTTAATGTCACCCTAGTCTTGTCTGAATTTGTTCGTTCGCTTCACGTTATTATTTGCCAGACGTAGTTTTGGTATTGAGGTCAAAGTCCACTTGCCGTGTGTTCGTAGTTTTGGAGTGTTTCCCCCGATTACAACGACGTTCTGCAGACAGGGTGACCATCTTCGATTAAGTTTCCCTCAGGACTTTTGTAAAAGCCAAAATATGACCACACCTCAGATTTAGTCCTTTTAGAAGTCTGAACTATCCCCCGAGTGCTGTCACTGCCATCTGCCATTTCGTCTCATTCAAAAACAGCAGTGCGCTGCACCAGACTGACACTGACTGGACAGGATTTACCGCGAGTTTTCACAATCGTGATAGTCACACACGGTTTTAATGATAATAAAATTTTATACGATATTACTAACCGTCACTAAATTTTATTGTGGTTTATCGTGAAACCGGTTATCGTTCCATCCCTACTGGTACGCAGTCATATTGGAACAGGAAGGGGCCATCACCAAACTGTTCCCACAAATTTGGGAACATGAAATTGTCCAAAATGTCTTGGTATGCTGAAGCATTAAGAGTTAATTTCACTGGAACTAAGGGGCCAAGCCTAACCCCTAAAAAAAAAACCACACACACACCATAATCCCCCTCCACCAAACTTAACACTTGGCACAATGTAGTCAGGCAAGTACCGTTCTACTGGCAACCACCAAACCCAGACCTATCCATCGGATTGCCTACCACTTCGTGGCTGAGTTGCTGTTGTTCCCAATTGCTTCCATTTTGTTATAATACCACTAACTGTTGACCGTGGAATACTTAGTAGTGAGGAAATTTCACAAATGGCCTTGGTGGCAACCTGCCACAGTTGCACGCTTGAATTCACTGAGCTCCTGAGAGTGATCCATTCTTTCACAAATGTTTGTAGAAGCGTCTGCATGCCTAGTGCTTGATTTTATACACCTGTGGCCATGGAAGTGATTGAACACTTGAAAACAATGATTTGGAAGGGTGTCCCAATACTTTTGCTAATATGGTGTATAAAACAATTATAAACATAATTCAACATATAAATAACACTTTCTACTTAAAGTGTTTATTACAAATAAATTACTAAATGCTAAAAATGAATAAATGTAAACGAACAAACATTTGCATTACATTTACAATCCTGTGAAAACGGGGCAGCACCCCTCTTCCCGTGCCCCTGTATGTACTCCGCGAGTCAAGAGTATTGGTAAAAATAAACTGCCGGTGACATTCCAATTAAGCATGTAACATTAATAACTTCAGAACAAGTTCTAACATAAATACCATATTTATCTGTGCAGATACATTTATACATGCTTCGTTTGGAACTATTTTCATTAATGGATCAAAAACACAAAGTGGATCATCACTTTTCACCTCATCTATATTTTAAAAATGAACTGAAAGACAACTACTTACCACGGACAATAACATGGAATCTCTTGTCTATGGTTCCTCTGCTGCTGTTGATGACCTGTAGTTTATAAATACCAGATTCTTCATTTCTCATGTCTGTGATGGTCAGAGATCCAGTCTTCTCATCCAGCTTCAGTTTGCCTCTGAATCTCTCATCAGCAACATCATCAAACGTCTGTCCGGTCCCTTCTTTGATTTGAGCTATGAGCTTCTCTCCAAACATCCACAGTATCTGATCATCTCTCTGTATTTCAGTATCAGTGTTTAGAGTGGCTGATTCTCCCTCCGTCACTGATATCTCCCTCTCTTCATTAGCAACAGCAGCACATACAGACAGAGAAGCACAAAGAAATGTTGCCATTAGATCAAGTGTGTGCAGAACATCAGAGTTTGAAATGACTACATAAAGATCATTCAGATGATGTTTTATCAGTTTGAAATGAGCAAGACACAACACTTCATATTCTTGTCTCACAGTAGCACTGTAATGTGTGTAGCAGGACCCTGAACCGACAGTTGACGTCCCCTGACTTCTTTCTGCATGGTTTTACCATTTAAATGGTCACTTTGTGATGAACTGATTTGCTAATGATCTAGTGTTTGGTCCGCCATTTGAGACGTGGTTAATCTCATGACCAACATCACACTCATAACACTCCATCAGGTAGTTAGCAAGTGATGGAGCATCTAAAGTAGAATTTTTTTTAAAAATTTAGATAAAATAGATTTGTGAAATTGTGAATTTTCAACTGCTTCTCAAGCATGGGGGCCCAATGTGAGTTAGAGGATGCAGGGCAACCCATTGGTCTGTTCCCGATATTCCGGTTGCTCCGCCATAAGAACGGACAGTATGGTTTAAATAGAGTTCACTTTTTTCCAAGCATTTTTTATTCCTTTTTAATAATTAGGGTAAATGTACATATTAAGCACAAGTACCCATTAAGCACACTACTATCTTTGAGCTCAGATTATAAAAAGAAGAAATGTATGTATCATCCTACTTGATGTCTTAACCCATTGATGTGTTTGTTACTATATGCCTCCTGTAATTTTAAGCTAATCAGACCATTCACACTGAGATATGGGTGTTCATGTGTTCACACTGAGATATGGGTGTTCATGTGTTCACACTGAGAGATGGGTGTTCATGTGTTCACACTGAGATATGGGTGTTCATGTGTTCACACTGAGATATGGTATTCATGTGTTCACACTGAGATATGGGTGTTCATGTGTTCACACTGAGAGATGGGTGTTCATGTGTTCACACTGAGATATGGGTGTTCATGTGTTCACACTGAGATATGGGTGTTCATGTGTTTACACTGAGATATGGGTGTTCATGTGTTCACACTGAGATATGGTGTTCATGTGTTCACACTGAGATATGGTGTTCATGTGTTCACACTGAGATATGGGTGTTCATGTGTTCACACTGAGATATGGGTGTTCATGTGTTCACACTGAGATATGGGTATTCATGTGTTCACACTGAGATATGGGTGTTCATGTGTTCACACTGAGATATGGGTGTTCATGTGTTCACACTGAGATATGGGTATTCATGTGTTCACACTGAGATATGGGTGTTCATGTGTTCACACTGAGATATGGGTGTTCATGTGTTCACACTGAGATATGGGTGTTCATATGTTCACACTGAGATATGGGTGTTCATGCGTTCCCACTGAGATATGGGTGTTCATGCGTTCACACTGAAATATGGGTGTTCATGCGTTCACACTGAAATATGGGTGTTCATGCGTTCACACTGAAATATGGGTATTCATGCGTTCACACTGAGATATGGGTGTTCATGCGTTCACACTGAAATATGGGTGTTCATGCGTTCACACTGAAATATGGGTGTTCATGCGTTCACACTGAAATATGGGTATTCATGCGTTCACACTGAAATATGGGTGTTCATGCGTTCACACTGAGATATGGGTGTTCATGCGTTCACACTGAAATATGGGTGTTCATGCGTTCACACTGAGATATGGGTGTTCATGCGTTCACACTGAGATATGGGTGTTCATGTGTTCACACTGAGATATGGGTGTTCATGTGTTCACACTGAGATATGGGTGTTCATGTGTTCACACTGAGATATGGGTGTTCATGTATTCACACTGAGATATGGTATTCATGTGTTCACACTGAGATATGGTATTCATGTGTTCAGACTGAGATATGGGTATTCATGTGTTCACACTGAGATATGGGTGTTCATGTGTTCACACTGAGATATGGGTATTCATGTGTTCACACTGAGATATGGGTGTTCATGTATTCACACTGAGATATGGTATTCATGTGTTCACACTGAGATATGGGTGTTCATGTGTTCACACTGAGATATGGGTGTTCATGTGTTCACACTGAGATATGGGTGTTCATGTGTTCACACTGAGATATGGGTGTTCATGTGTTCACACTGAGATATGGTGTTCATGTGTTCACACTGAGATATGGTGTTCATGTGTTCACACTGAGATATGGGTGTTCATGTGTTCACACTGAGATATGGGTGTTCATGCGTTCACACTGAAATATGGTGTTCATGTGTTCAAAATGAGATATGGTGTTCATGTGTTCACACTGAGATATGGGTATTCATGTGTTCACACTGAGATATGGGTGTTCATGTGTTCACACTGAGATATGGTGTTCATGTGTTCACACTGAGATATGGGTGTTCATGCGTTCACACTGAAATATGGGTGTTCATGCGTTCACACTGAAATATGGGTGTTCATGCGTTCACACTGAAATATGGGTATTCATGCGTTCACACTGAGATATGGGTGTTCATGTGTTCACACTGAGATATGGGTGTTCATGCGTTCACACTGAAATATGGTGTTCATGTGTTCAAAATGAGATATGGTGTTCATGTGTTCACACTGAGATATGGGTATTCATGTGTTCACACTGAGATATGGGTGTTCATGTGTTCACACTGAGATATGGTGTTCATGTGTTCACACTGAGATATGGTGTTCATGTGTTCACACTGAGATATGGTGTTCATGTGTTCACACTGAGATATGGTGTTCATGTGTTCACACTGAGATATGGTGTTCATGTGTTCACACTGAGATATGGTATTCATGTGTTCACACTGAGATATGGGTGTTCATGTGTTCACACTGAGATATGGGTGTTCATGTGTTCGCACTGAGATATGGGTGTTCATGTGTTCGCACTGAGATATGGTGTTCATGTGTTCACACTGAGATATGGGTGTTCATGTGTTCACACTGAGATATGGGTGTTCATGTGTTCACACTGAGATATGGGTATTCATGTGTTCGCACTGAGATATGGTGTTCATGTGTTCGCACTGAGATATGGTGTTCATGTGTTCACACTGAGATATGGGTGTTCATGTGTTCGCACTGAGATATGGGTGTTCATGTGTTCGCACTGAGATATGGGTATTCATGTGTTCGCACTGAGATATGGTGTTCATGTGTTCGCACTGAGATATGGGTATTCATGTGTTCACACTGAGATATGGTGTTCATGTGTTCACACTGAGATATGGGTATTCATGTGTTCACACTGAGATATGGGTGTTCATGTGTTCACACTGAGATATGGGTATTCATGTATTCACACTGATATATGGGTGTTCATGTGTTCACACTGAGATATGGGTGTTCAGGTGTTCACACTGAGATATGGTGTTCATGTGTTCACACTGAGATATGGGTGTTCATGTGTTCACACTGAGATATGGGTATTCATGTATTCACACTGATATATGGGTGTTCATGTGTTCACACTGAGATATGGGTATTCATGTATTCACACTGATATATGGGTGTTCATGTGTTCACACTGAGATATGGGTATTCATGTGTTCACACTGAGATATGGTGTTCATGTGTTCACACTGAGATATGGGTGTGCATGTGTTCACACTGAGATATGGGTATTCATGTATTCACACTGATATATGGGTGTTCATGTGTTCACACTGAGATATGGGTATTAATGTGTTCACACTGAGATATGGTGTTCATGTGTTCACACTGAGATATGGTGTTCATGTGTTCACACTGAGATATGGTGTTCATGTGTTCACACTGAGATTTGGTGTTCATGTGTTCACACTGAGATATGGGTGTTCATGTGTTCACACTGAGATATGGGTATTAATGTGTTCACACTAATATATGGGTATTCATGTGTTCACACTGAGATTTGGTATTCATGTGTTCACAATGAGATATGGTGTTCATGTGTTCACACTGAGATATGGTGTTAATGTGTTCACACTGAGATTTTGGTATTCATGTGTTCACACTGAGATATGGGTGTTCATGTGTTCACACTGAGATATGGTGTTCATGTGTTCACACTGAGATATGGGTATTCATGTGTTCACACTGAGATATGGGTGTTCATGTGTTCACACTGAGATATGGTGTTCATGTGTTCACACTGAGATATGGTGTTCATGTGTTCACACTGAGATATGGTGTTCATGTGTTCACACTGAGATATGGTGTTCATGTGTTCACACTGAGATATGGTGTTCATGTGTTCACAATGTCTGGTGGCCATTTTGAAAGCTGAAAACTTTCACCAGAAGAGTAGCCCCTTAAATGTGCAGTTTTTATGTTTAAGGCTTTATTTTTGAAAAGTATAACTTCTTACTGCGAAATTAAGAGATGAATGTTTAGACTTTTGCATATTATAACCTGGAACCTGGATGTGGGAAATAATTACAGTGAGACCCAAAAGATAGTTTTAGCAGGTGCTACAGAACATTGTTAGCTTACTAGCTGTATAAGATTGTGTGCTACACTAATATTTTACTTCACAGGCATTACTGGCTTGTACTTTTAAATCCATTATATTATAAATTTAGTTTATTTATGTTCTGTGGTTTCACACTGCTGTTATTAAAGAAATCATATTATTGTAAGGTGAGCTTTTAAGGGTGCACTACTATGAAATTCACAGCATAAGTGTGACATCAATAAGAAAACAGTATAATTTCATAGATATTTTCAATAATAGCTGTTCATATTCAAATTCTAGATTATTTATTTAGCAAAATTGTCCTTTTTAATTTAATTTAATCCACATTGAACATCTATGTAAATAGTTCATGAACAGACTTTAAATATGAACTGATTGTCACTTAATCAAGTTAATCTTTATAAAATTATTCTTTAAAAATGTGTTTAAAATAAACAAGAATTTCCCCCAAAAAAACATGTTGTGAGCTTAATGGCAACAGGGGTGTAAAGGGTACAAACATGTACCCATTAAGCACTTCCAGACTTTTTACATTTAATGATGTACATCTTAATTTAAATGCCTTTGTCATTTAAAATAAAATATTGTGTGAGTAATTAATATTTTATTTTAACATAACTTCTTCTAACTAAAAAACCAATACCCTGTGCACTAAAATGTCTCAAAGTAGACTTGATTAGCTTAATAGGTATGTTTACCCTAGACAAATGGAATAATTTTATAATGGGATACAACAAGGATAAAACAGCTTTTCACCAGATTTGGAATGAGGAACATAGGCCCCATTTCCACCTGGTATTACAGTTTTTTTTACAATCGCTATGACAATTTTAACAAATTTCCTAAACTCTTAACGCACCAACACCACACAATTGCCAAAACGGTTAATTTCATGCTCAAAATCACACATTGTAAACTAAACTCCAAAACTAACATTCAAAATACAATAATTCACTAACACAATACACTATGTCTACCAAAACCCTAACACATGTTCTCTTCTTACAGGAACATTTAGTCAATCATGGCATAATGTCATAAAAACACTAACACTATATGGAATTACAGAAACTGCATTGTTTTTTGTGTCAGGTCTGCCTTTATACAATAGACAGTATATTTTATTGATCACAAATTGTGTCTTTTGAAGACTCTCCACATTTTTGTTTTGTTGGGTTTAGTAGCTACATGCATGCATTTTGTTTCTTTTGCTGCAGAAATTCAATACAAAAAATGAATGACCAATCTTAGAGTAGCTTTATATAATGCCCTTCAGTTTAGTTTAATTAGCAGCAATCACCATATTGACAAAAAGTTCCTGTTCTACATTTAGGAGCTTTCCTCTGCCCTCTGATACCCCTTTTCCACCAAAGCAGAGCCAGAGCTAGATCGGAGCCAGAGCCTAGTTTCAAATCGGTTCTTTGTGTTTCCACACCCAAAGCCCCAGCTCCGAGCCAGGAAAAGTGGTTCTTAAGTAGCACCAAAACATTGCTGGGCTAGAACAGGGCTAGAAGTAAGAATCGATTACGTCTGGCGCTGGGGGCGGGGTCAACAAGACCAACACACACTTGAGATCCGACATTGTGAAATAGCAGCTAATGGAGCTAACAGCTGCTGATCGTTTGTAATCTCCGTCTATACAAATTACGGCGAACTACATGAATGCGTTGGATTCGCTGTGTTTGCGTTGTGTTTTGATGCCGATGTAGGATCGTAAAGCCATGTGGATGAATAGTAACGCAACGTTTGCATTGTTGATGGAAGGCTTGTTCGCAGCGGTGCTGTGCAGAGACCGATCGCCGTATGATAACGAGTCCTGCGAGAGCACATGACTCCTTATGCTTTTGATTCACTCATGCGTTTTTATATCATATGTGGATCGGTCTGGCAAGCGCTGATGCGCCTCGAACAAGCCTGGTGTGTGTGTGTTTCCCGGCAGGGTTGCCCCAATTGCTACTCAAAACAAGCCCAACCGCGTTCCAGGGGGGATTCCCCAGTAAAAATCACATTTGGGGGTAAAATATGTTTTTTTTGGCATGGTTGCCTACTAAAATTCGCAATATGGGTCTAAATATCACATAATTGGGGTCGCTTCATACTGTGGACATGAAAAAACAGCCCGCGGCAAAACCACGGACTTGGCAACATTGCCGCTGCCTCGCTAGCTTTGCTGAGATAGATGAGACGTATACAGTGACGTAAGACATGGCTCTGTTGTGGCTCTCAGCCCGTGGAAAAGCAAACGGTTCTTAGAAAGCTCCACAGTCGAACCAACTATGAACTGGGACTAGCTCTGGCTCTGAATTAGCTCTAGCACTGCCTTGGTGGAAAAGGGGTATGAGGGAGAGACGTTGAATCCTTAGTAGGGATGTACCGAATCCAGGATTCGGGTTCGGATTCGGCTGAATTTTGGGCTTTTTGTTGGGGTTCGGTTTTTGCCGAACCTCAGAATTTTTTTCCACCGAACCGAACCCTAGGCTTGCACTATGCGCGCTCCGCTGGTCGAACGTAATGACATCGCCATTGAAAGTGAAAAACATCAAAAAGTCAAAAACATTTGCGATTATTTTCTAAATTTCAATAAAAAACTATTGCGAAATGACAGTTCCCATTAAACGATGTTATGCGACTAAAACCTTTTTTTCCCTCTCGCAATAAGTCATTCAAAATATTATGACATGGATGTTGGTAGGTTTATGTATCCCAGCCACCGCGTCGGACACATTAAGGCTGTAAGAAAAGCACCTTATAGCCACTTGAGCGGCACGTATGAGGTGTTTGTGTGTTTCTCCCTCCTATCTGCTTCAAGGTCTTGATAAATTGTGGCATTTCTTAGTTTAGAATCCAGTATTCCTGTAATTCTGTTGTCTTTTATGAGTTTAATAATGAGCAACAGCCCCCTTCACCAGACATGTTATTCCTCTCTACAGCATCCCCGCTTCGGAGCTTCACAGAGAAAATGGATTTTGTTTATACTGGAACCAGACAATCACACTCGATCACTGCGAGCCCCCAGATATCAACCAAAGAGCGTCGAGCCTCACAACCACCAAAGACTGTGGGCCCAGCTCGCTCTGCCCCTCCTCCTGTGAGATTTCTACGGTCACACCGCCAGGGTTCTGTTCTGTTACATGATAGAAAGTCTAAGGCCTTCTCAGGCCGTATGGCAAACCCATCTAATCTGCTGCCTGTTACTTGTCAAACTAAGATTACTGTGGGGGAAAAAATTTAAATGAATACTGTTAAGTTAGCACTGTTAAACATCCGTTCACTTAAAAACAAACCATTTCTAGTCAACGACTTAACCACAAACAACCTAGATTTTTTTGCTTCTAAATGAAACGTGGCTAGAAGACAGCTACAGTGCAACAGTCCTCAATGAAACAGCCCCTCATAATTTTACTTTTATGAGTGTCTGCAGAGCAGAGCAGTCAGGAGGGGTGGAGGGGTCGCTGCTCTTTTTAAAGATGACTATCAATGTAAGCAAGTATCATTAGGTGACTATTTATCTCTAGAATATCTGGGCATTGTGCTAAAAGGTGCTCCACGCATCCTGATTATCATTATTTACATGCCTCCAAATTATTGTCCAGCCTTTATTGATGACTTTACAGAGCTGTTATCAGCAATCACATCTGAGTATGACTGTTTTGCTATTGCTGGGGATTTTAACATTCAAATTGACAATTGACAGCATTGACAATGCTGAAACCAGTACAACAAAAGATCTCATGGCTGTTCTTAACACTTTTGATTTGACACAACATGTACACGGACCCACACATGATCGTGGACACACTCTAGATTTACTTATCAGTAAGGGTCTAAACATTTCATCGATAGTTATTAAGGATGTGACACTGTCTGATCATTTCTGTATTTTCTTTGATATATCAATCTCTCGTGCCATTGAAACTAGATCTGTCTCTGTCAAAAAGAGATGCTTAAATGAGAACACTAGTGTGCTGTTTATGAAGGCTATATCTCTAACACCAAGCATATCTGCAGACTCTGTTGATATTCTCCTTGACGTGTAATTGATTATATTGCTCCTGTGAAAGTCAGAAAAAAGAGTAGCAAACAAAAAGCACCTTGGAGAAACTCAACAGCAGTGCAATTAATGAAAATACAATGCAGGAAATCTGAACGCATGTGGCAAAAGACAAAACTTGTAGTCCATTACAACATCTATAAAGACAGTCTTCGTGCTTTCAATGTGGAGCTAGGCAAAGCTAGACAGACCTTCTTTTCAAATATTATAAACAGAAACATAAACAACACGCAACTTTTTGCTACTGTAGAGAGACTAACAAACCCTCCGAGTCACATTCCCAATGAAATTCTCTCAGACAGCAAATGCAGTGAGTTTGCTTTCTTCCTCTCTGAGAAAATCAATCATATTAGAAATGTGATCAGCACATCCTTGAGTTGCTCTGGGGTGAGTCAGATCAGACCACAACCTAAGAAAATTACTATGACTTGTAGCAATTGTGGGCGCAGACACATAGTTTAATGAATCTTCCAAATGATTCGATCAAATGAACATCCCCTTCACAAAGCCCAATTCAGCTCCAGACCCCAGGAAATCGACCATCGATCACAAGAGAGATGGAGGCTCGATTCTGCCCGGAGCTACTAGTTGTAGATAATAATTAACCGACTTCCTATGGACTTTTGTCCAAAACTTAGTTAAAGAGGACAGAGGACTCGTTGTGATCAAAAGACAAAGAAACAAACCAGATCTCTGTCTTTTCAATGACCAGTAAATGAACTCCACGTGACACAGCTAAAACTCCAAGCAAGCTCACAGAAACTGTTACATATGGAGTGCATGAAATTACTGATTATTGGACTTTCATTCAAATAGCCTTCGACATAGCTTGTTAGTGTGTTTACAACTGAATACACGTGACTATTATGCATGTATATCACTCCGAATTCATGCAATTATGTAACTATTTAATGAGGGGATGAAAAGACACTGTGTTTGATATTTTTGTGTTCGAATGGGTATAATCCAACAGATGAGCTGAATGAAATCTTTATAGAATTGATCATGTCCTTATAGTAAGAAATTAGGTCTAAATTTACTCTCTGCTTAAGAGCAGGAAACTAAATTACAATTGAAGGGTCAAGGGTCAAGCCAAACATCACTTGCCTCTTCATCAGACACATATCCTTCAAGAATGATTTTATGTTCAATATTAAAATAAGAATTAATGATAATCAAGTTATAACCATTTCCTACATTTGATAAATCAGTTCTCTATATTCAAGGAGTGATTTTGGATATTGTAGTGTTTTAGTTGCTGTGTGCTTTTGAATCCACATTCTTTAGGTGCTGCTCTGAGTCTGTGTGAAGACGTGCTGACAGGCAAATGTCCTTGGTGTGTGTAATAGCACCCCAGGGAGTGAGAAGGGCTCAGCATGTGCTAGTGTAGCACTAAGAATGTAAAACGGGACAGATATCAGTGCACCCCCCTTTAAATTTCTAACTGTTAAAGTTATTGTTAGTTACCTGTATTACTTTATTGCATTGTGTTCAATTTGGTGAAACTCGGAGTCGTCAGCAGGGGGCAGCCGGGAGTTGCATGGCGCATGAGTGGCTGACTAGCTAGCAGCATAGAAGTAATATTCAGTACGAGATGAAGCGCGCAAGTGCAGAGAAATGTGCTCCTTGTTTGAACAGTGATTTTTTTGTGTTTTATACAGGTAAGCTGACAATAATCTTATTACTGGTAAATTCATAACAGTATTGTATTCTTATAGAGCTGTAGTTCGTGCCTGAGATGTGAAGAAAAGCTGAGTTTTTACTGTGATTACGATTGTCATGCGTGAAATGGTGGACGATAGTGTTAACAACTCAACGGGGAAATTAGTAACTCTTAATGTGAACAAAACGGAGGAATAAAGGCTTAAAAAGATATATTCTCGAGATGTGAGTGCGTGACGAGGGATAATTAACCAAATAGATGTGTACGAACATTATTAAGTCGTGTGTATTGACGTGTCTGGGCAGTCTGAGCTAACGAGGCACACGTGTCTGTTATTGGTCCGTGCATAGACCTGTTACCCTCATTTACCATTATTTCGTCAGCCATTACATGTAAAAACGATTTCAGTACTGTTAAATAAGAACTCCAGTCAGATTCAGAGGTAAAACACTTTTATTAATCATTTTCTGAGTTTATAGTGGGAACACAGTAACTGTTAAACGGTTGAAACATAGTTCATGATATATTCAGTTCATTAGCTTATTTCATGAAAGAGTAAAAACGGATTAAAAGATAATTAAAACAGTGATATGAAAGAGAATTAAAATATGTGTGCAGTTATCAATGCTAGAGTAATGTGAATGTAGACTAAACTATTACTGAGATCTGAATATCTACTGTTACTAATTCTAAATGCTATTTTCATGGTTATGTTTAATGATTCACTTGTATTCATTTTAAAAAGAAAGTTTGTAATACTTTAATGATGGTATTCATCAGACCTTTCCTTTTATGTCGTTTATAGCGGGCACAGCACATGTTTAGATCTATTTTAATGTTTGTGTATTTAGGGCATGTATTTCTTGAGAATTGAGTACTGTATAAAGAGTAATGCGCCTAGTGTTACGTACCAGCTTAGACATTTGCACCATCAGACATGTGATTGTTTATGATAATTTGTAAAGGTATCACAGGACAAGAGCATAGAAGTAATATTCAGTACGAGATGAAGCGCGCAAGTGCAGAGAAATGTGCTCCTTGTTTGAACAGTGATTTTTTTGTGTTTTATACAGATAAATAAATGTGTTGCCCCAGGAAGTGACATCGCTTCATTCCTAAAAAGTGTAACATATTTTGGCGAGCCAGCCAGGAGGAGGCGACAGAGTGACCAGCACCATTAACCCCCTCCTTCCCAACGAGTCGAACCTTGAACAAAATGGACGCCAGTCAGAATGTACGTGACAAAGTGAGTGCAGCTCTGTGGCAGCTAGGGGAAGATTCTCTCATTGATGTCTGCAGGTACCTGAAATGTGATAGCCTGGACAGTGGAGAGCCCCGCAGCAGGACACGGAGGGCGCTCATCAAGATGGCCGAGCGTCAATTGGATGAGCTTGAAGAGAAACTAGATGGCGATGAAGGTGAACAGTACTGTGTTGATTTATTATCATTCATTGAAAGACAAAGTAGGGGGCGTATTCAGTCAGATAAAGTGTACCCATCAGAGAAGCCAGCTACAAAAGAAGAACTAAAAAAAGATTTCTCGCCACACACCTCTCTTTTAAAGACTGATTCACCATTCAAGAGCCGGCTAGAGCCAGTTAGCCCATTCCCGGAGGTAACGATGCGAAGGGAGTTTAAAATTTGTGGGCAAATTGGAGAGAGTGGTCAGAGGGACAAATTGTCGTATCTCAGTTTAGTCCGCCAGATTGAGCTGGGAATACAAAAGGGGCACACACAGACTGAAGTGGTTGAGGCTGTAATCAGGGCTGTCAGTCCAGGACTACCGTTGAGAGACATGTTAGAGATCAAGCGTGGGCTGACGCTCAGTGCACTCCTCACCATCCTAAAGGGCCACTATCGAGTAGACAGTTCGACAGAGCTTTACCACCAGCTTCTTAACATCTCCCAAGAGCCCAAAGAGACTGCCCTGAACTTTGTATTCCGTGCGATCGAGCTGAAAGAGAAACTGTTGTGGAAAGCCGCAAACGAAGACACCGATGAGCAGTACAGCAGAGCTGTCATTCAACGCAAGTTCCTCCGCTCGATCGAAACTGGACTGTTGAGCGATTCTGTAAAGTTCCAAATTCTACCCCATCTCAGTGATGTGAGCATAACAGATGAGGAACTGATACAGCAAGTGGATGAGGCGGCCAAAGTCGAAAGTGAGAGACAAGAGAAACGAAAAAGATCTACTGCTGGTAAAACTCCCAAAGTACAAGAGCTTCAAGCAGACTCTCAGGTAAAATCCACAGCTGGCCAGAGCCCCTCTAAACACATGGAGTCCGACTCAACAGCGTCAATTAAAACAGTAAAGCGGAATGAGACTAAGTCTGACAGCATAAACGCACAGCAGATGATGGAAGAGCTTCGCAAGGAAATGCAGCAGATGTTTCGGGCTGTAATGGAAGCAAGTCCCCGCCCTCATGGACTGAAGCCGGGAGGGAGAGGCTGCAAAAAGTGCAAGGAGGAAGGAACAGGTGAGAACTGTTCGCATTGTTTCAAATGTGGGCAGGAGGGCCACTTCTCTCGCGGGTGCAGAACCACGTCGGGAAACGGGCAGGGACTGCTGAGGTGGGGCCAGCAGTAGTCCAAAGCCAATTGCCCCGAAACGAGCAGCCACCATCCAGCCCAGTCATGCAACCAACAACAGCCTTGGAAAAGAGAGCAGCTGGAGCCTCATCAGCTGTAAGTGTGATTAACTACATACTGCCTCGACACCAGCCACAGTTGATAAGCCTTGTGGGTAGCCGATGCATTGTAGATTGCGTTATGGACAATTGCCCAGTTAGAGCCCTGTGGGACACGGGAGCACAATCCAGCATTGTGAATGACCTCTGGCGACTGAACCACCTACCCCACACTGTTGTCAAACCCATCTCAGAGTTATTGGGGGATGAGACACTGACAGTCTTTGCTGCTAATGACACCCCCATTCCATATATCGGCTGGATTGAAGTCAGTTTCAGACTAGGCAGTGGCCACACCAAGACAAATGATTTACAAGTGCCAGTACTAGTGTCAAGCGACCCAGCAGTTGCCAGTGACCCCATTATCGGTTACAACGTCATTGAGGCCATCCTCAACAGAAAAGAGGAAGACACTGAAGGTGAAAGGAAGCACCTGGCACACAAAGTGAGTAAAGCTTTTGCGATAACAGTGAAGACTGCTCATCGTGTGGTGAAGTTGATGCAGAACGCTGATTCAGAGACGGGAGTAGTTCGTACTGGCGGAAAAAGAGTACCCATACCAGCAAAACAAGTCACCACTGTCTATATAAGAGCGCATGTAAGTTCACGAGCCCAAGGCCAACAGATGTTCTTTTCACCTGACATGCTTAATCCCCCACCAGAAGGCGTGATATACAATGATGTACTGGTGCAGATCCCAGAAAAAAGAGTGCCATACATACCCATCTCCATGACCAACACTACGGATCGCACCATCTACCTCGACCGTCACAGAATGATTGGTCACCTGGAGCCCATCAAGACCGTATACACAGCACCTGTGCGAACAACAGAGAATGAGACGACAGCCGTAATGAAGGACAACGAAGAGACAAAGTCTAGAGAAGCAAGTAGAACACAGCCAGATAACAAGCAGGCAGGAAGACCAATGTCATGGGACCCCCCTGTAGATCTCTGTCATCTCCCAGAAGGACAGCAGGAGGCGGTAAGGAGGGTGTTGAGGGAGGAATGTGAAGCCTTTTCCTTTGACAGTGATGATGTGGGCTGTATACCATCCCTCAAGATGCATATAACCCTCCAAGATACCAGCCCTGTTCAAAAGACCTACATGTCTGTCCCAAAGCCTCTTCACAATGAGGTTAAGGAGTACTTGCAGGATCTATTGAGAAGAGGGTGGATCACACACTCTCGATCCCCTTATTCATCGCCAGTGGTGTGTGTCCGTAAGAAGGATGGTAGTCTTCGTCTCTGTGTTGACTTCAGAGAACTCAACCGTAAGTCAGTCCCCGATCGCCATCCGATACCGAGGATTCAGGATATGTTGGATGCTTTGGGTGGAAGCTCGTGGTTCTCGGTCTTAGACCAGGGTAAAGCGTACCACCAGGGTTATCTGGATGAGGAGAGCCGCCCTCTCACAGCTTTCATCACACCCTGGGGGCTTTATGAATGGGTGCGCATACCCTTTGGTCTGAGCTCGGCACCCGCAGAGTTTCAGAGGAGTATGGAGCACTGTTTGGCTGACCTGAGAGACACAATTTGCCTCCCATACCTTGATGACAACCTGGTACACAGTAGGAGTTTTAAGGAGCACTTGGAGCACATCCGTCTTGTTCTCCAGCGTTACAAGGAACATGGTGTGAAGCTGACCCCAAAGAAATGTGAGCTGTTTAGATCGAGTGTGAGGTTTCTTGGCAAGTTGGTGACAGGAGAGGGTTACACAATGGACCCTGCAGAGATGGCTCCGGTGCAGGCGTTAAAAGAGAAGACCCCTGCCACAGTGGGTGATGTGCGCCAGATCCTTGGGTTCCTCTCCTACTACAGACCCTTCATACCCAATTTCTCCCGTGTGGCCCACCCGCTGTATAACTTACTCACTGTCCCCAACCCCGAGAAGTGCACTCCAGACCCGACTGTGAAAAAGCCCCGTACAACAGGAAAGAAAAACAAGGGTCACTTACCATCGCAGACACCTGTACAGTGGACCAACTCTCACCAGGAAGTGTTGAACCAGTTAATAGATGCACTCACAAAGCCCCCTGTCCTTGGATATCCGGATTTCACCCAGGCATTCGTATTACATTGTGACGCATCCCAAGTTGGTCTGGGCGCGGTGTTATACCAGAGACAGCAGGGGAAGATGAGAGTGATCGCCTATGGCTCCCGCACCCTGAGTCCAGCAGAGAAGAGGTACCATCTGCACTCTGGAAAGCTAGAGTTTTTAGCGTTGAAGTGGGCCATCTGTGAACGTTTCCGGGACTATCTTTACCATGCCCCATCGTTTGTGGTATATACAGATAATAACCCACTAACATATGTACTCACCACCGCAAAACTCAACGCAACAGGACACAGATGGGTGGCGGAGTTGGCCGATTATAACTTTACCATCCGGTACCGCCCAGGCAAGAACAACTCCGATGCAGATGGGTTGTCACGGATGCCCTTGGATATTGAGGACTACATGCGTTGCTGTACGGCTGAGGCCAGTCAAGATGTAATCAGTGCATCCATGGAGGGGGTCATAACGGAAAGGAGAAACCCTTGCCGGGGTGTGGGGTTGATTCAGGTCAGTGCTTTGAGCATGGTGAAGGACAGTGAAACCAGCCAACCTCTCACCGCAGATCAAATTCGCAAAGCACAGGAGGAGGATGAAATCCTGTCGAGAGTCCTCTGGTACAAGTCACAGAGCAGGAGGCCGAGTAGAACTGAAGTGAAAACAGAGAACCCTGCAGTGGCCATACTGCTGAAACAATGGCTCAAGGTTCAAGTTGGTCCAGATGGTGTCTTGCGCCGCAGAACTTCCCGTCGAGAACAACTGCTGCTCCCCAAAGCTTATCATCCGCTGGTCTTAAAAGAACTACACCAGGACATGGGTCACTTGGGGGTCGAAAGGACGCTTGACCTGATTCGAGAACGGTTCTACTGGCCACAGATGAGCAAGGATGTTGAACATTTTGTCAGTAATGTGTGCGAATGTCTCAAGAAGAAGAAGCCGAGTAAGCAGAGCCGTGCACCTCTGGTGCCCATCCAGACCACTTATCCCTTCCAGCTCGTCTCCATAGACTTCCTGCATTTGGAGAAATGCAAGCATGGCTATGAGTATATATTAGTGGTAATGGACCATTTTACGAGGTTTGCGCAGGCCTACGCGACAAGTAATAAATCGTCCAAAACAGTAGCTGACAAGATTTTCAATGACTTTGCACTCAAGTTCGGGTTCCCAAGCAGACTACATCACGACATGGGCAAAGAGTTTGAGAACAGACTGATGGCTAGCTTAAAAAAACTCTCTGGCATCCAGGGCTCGCACACAACACCATATCACCCCCAGGGTAACGGGCAGGTGGAAAGGTTTAACCATACCCTGTTGTCCATGCTGCGTACCTTGGAGGACGAGGAGAAGGAGGATTGGAAGGAGTCCCTCGCGAAAGTTGTCCACGCGTACAACTGCACAAAGAATGAGGCAACGGGTTACGCGCCTTATTTCCTTACCTTTGGACGTTCTCCTCGCCTGCCTATTGATCTTTTATTCAATCTTGAAAAAGATGAGGCCCATGACACCTATGATGACTATGTGAGTCTTTGGAAGACGAGAATGCAAGAGGCATACCAGATTGCGGCAAAAACAGCTGTCAAGGGGGCGGTTCGGGGAAAAGTCCTCTACGACAGAAAAGTACAGGGGAGAGACCTTCACCCCGGCGACAGAGTTCTCCTCAGAAACCTCACTCCCAGAGGGGGTCCTGGAAAGATCCAGTCCTACTGGGAGGGCCAAGTGTACAAGGTGAAGGAGAGGAAAGCTGATGGCAGCCCAGTTTATGAGATCAGTCCAGAAAATGGTAAAGGAAGAGACAGAGTGGTTCACAGAAATCTTCTGCTGCCCTGTGATTTCCTTCCCCTTGACCAGCCACCAGCAGAGATTCGTCAGCCACAGAAGGACTCCCAGGGCTTTCCAAAGGAAAGAACCAAGCCAGAACGACAGCATCGGCAACAGCTAGAGCAGAGTGATACCTCCAGCGACGAATACAGTGGCAACTACCAGTGGCATCTCAGACCTGGTCGAGGGAGACGGCAAAGACAGGGTTTACTGAATCCTCTAGCAGAGCCTTTTCAGCCTCAGCAGAGTCCTCAGCATCACGAAGAGGATGTGCCACTACATAGCAAAGAGGATGTGCCACTACATAGCGAAGAGGATGTGCCACTACATAGCGAAGAGGATGTGCCACTACATAGCGAAGAGGATGTGCCACTACAATCTCAGAGACCTGATGTGAGTTCTGACAGGTCTGAGAATGTTGAATCAGAGGCCGACCCGCTGGTTCGGACGCTAGGAGAGCGACAGGCGGTAGGACCGCGACCCCAGAGACTGAGACATCAGCCTGTTGTACTAAGTTATGATACATTGGGTCAACCGTCCTTGGTAAAAAGAGACTGTAAGGTAACAGAGAGCCAGGTAACTCAGACTAAGGGTTACTGGAGGCCTTGGATGGCTGAGGTGTTCTAAAGAAATGTTCACTTGTTCCCAGAAATGTCAGGAGACATTTAATTTTGTGGGGGAGAGTGTAGCACTAAGAATGTAAAACGGGACAGATATCAGTGCACCCCCCTTTAAATTTCTAACTGTTAAAGTTATTGTTAGTTACCTGTATTACTTTATTGCATTGTGTTCAATTTGGTGAAACTCGGAGTCGTCAGCAGGGGGCAGCCGGGAGTTGCATGGCGCATGAGTGGCTGACTAGCTAGCAGCATAGAAGTAATATTCAGTACGAGATGAAGCGCGCAAGTGCAGAGAAATGTGCTCCTTGTTTGAACAGTGATTTTTTTGTGTTTTATACAGGTAAGCTGACAATAATCTTATTACTGGTAAATTCATAACAGTATTGTATTCTTATAGAGCTGTAGTTCGTGCCTGAGATGTGAAGAAAAGCTGAGTTTTTACTGTGATTACGATTGTCATGCGTGAAATGGTGGACGATAGTGTTAACAACTCAACGGGGAAATTAGTAACTCTTAATGTGAACAAAACGGAGGAATAAAGGCTTAAAAAGATATATTCTCGAGATGTGAGTGCGTGACGAGGGATAATTAACCAAATAGATGTGTACGAACATTATTAAGTCGTGTGTATTGACGTGTCTGGGCAGTCTGAGCTAACGAGGCACACGTGTCTGTTATTGGTCCGTGCATAGACCTGTTACCCTCATTTACCATTATTTCGTCAGCCATTACATGTAAAAACGATTTCAGTACTGTTAAATAAGAACTCCAGTCAGATTCAGAGGTAAAACACTTTTATTAATCATTTTCTGAGTTTATAGTGGGAACACAGTAACTGTTAAACGGTTGAAACATAGTTCATGATATATTCAGTTCATTAGCTTATTTCATGAAAGAGTAAAAACGGATTAAAAGATAATTAAAACAGTGATATGAAAGAGAATTAAAATATGTGTGCAGTTATCAATGCTAGAGTAATGTGAATGTAGACTAAACTATTACTGAGATCTGAATATCTACTGTTACTAATTCTAAATGCTATTTTCATGGTTATGTTTAATGATTCACTTGTATTCATTTTAAAAAGAAAGTTTGTAATACTTTAATGATGGTATTCATCAGACCTTTCCTTTTATGTCGTTTATAGCGGGCACAGCACATGTTTAGATCTATTTTAATGTTTGTGTATTTAGGGCATGTATTTCTTGAGAATTGAGTACTGTATAAAGAGTAATGCGCCTAGTGTTACGTACCAGCTTAGACATTTGCACCATCAGACATGTGATTGTTTATGATAATTTGTAAAGGTATCACAAGACAAGAGCATAGAAGTAATATTCAGTACGAGATGAAGCGCGCAAGTGCAGAGAAATGTGCTCCTTGTTTGAACAGTGATTTTTTTGTGTTTTATACAGATAAATAAATGTGTTGCCCCAGGAAGTGACATCGCTTCATTCCTAAAAAGTGTAACACTAACTGTATGTCTTCCTAAAGTGACCCCTGGGGTCACCTATGTCACAGCTATGGGACTCTTTGGTACCTCTTTGATATACTTTTCTTTCTTTATAGAATCGAATAAAGTCACTTCTGAATTAGAGTTAGTATCAGCATGTTTTGGAGAAGTGTTTTGTTGATAGTTAGTTAAGATGTTCCCAACCTTGATGGATTCGGTGGAGCTTTGTGTGTGCGTTTCATGATTCTGTGCAGATCCAGTATTGGAGATGGTCCTTTCGGCAGATGATTCTAGACTTGGAGGCATCTTTTCTGTGACCTCCGAGGTCACTGGGGACTAATCTGGGCCTGGGCGACATCGAGTCTACGCATTTTTAGAGATATATGCTCCTATCTGTCTACGTGTGGAAAGTTGCTTACGTTGCATGTTGTTAGAACCAATCAGAATCATTCCACAAGGCAGTAATGACGTGGCTAGACCTTGAAAACAGTATAACTGTTCAGAAAATTGTATGTACGTTAGACGGAGGCGGGGAGACTGTTAGAGGGAGCGCGGCCTACGAACTCCTCTTGAGCTGGCTTCTGCTGATGAAACTGCAAACTATTCTTCAGTAAATTTTTCTTGAATTAATCTGACTCCTGACTCCTGGTCTTCATTTTTCACTACTGGTCCTGGGTCCTAAGCTGTTACCCCAACGGGCTGATAAAAGTACAAACCCAACAGATCACTCAGATCATCAGGATCAACTCAATTAGAAATACCAAGGGTTCACTCAAAGCAAGGAGAGTCTGCTTTTAGCTATTATGCCAGCCGTAGCTGGAACCAGCTTCCTGAACAGATCAGATGTGCTCCAACAGTAGCCACTTTCAAATCCAGACTCAAAACACATCTGTTTAGCTGTGCATTTACTGAATTAGCTATGCCACTGTACGTCCGACTGATTGCACCTTATCTTATGCATTTACTGAATGAGCTCTGTGCTTTGTCCGAACTGCTTGCACTTTAATTATGTGTTTCAATTTAACCCGGTTTTTATTTTTATTTTTAATTATACTTTTTTTTTTTTGTTAAGGCTGTTAAGGCTGACTGGCTGGAAGAGGTTGAGAGACGGGGGAGCGATAAATCGAAATCCCTCCGGCGCGAAGACGATCCGTTTAGATCTGCTCTGACGGATAGATCTGTATAGCCTTGGTGGTAAGAGGAAGGACCGTGTAGATCCGCTCTGATGGTCGAACAAAGTAGAGATAGCCCTGGTGTTCCTGTCCAGGAAGATTTTTCTGTAAGGGTACTGTTTAAATGCACAGTTTCCTGACAAATATTTTTTGAGTACTCCCTCCGGTGCGAGGAAGACCCGTTTAGATCTGCTCTGACGGGTAAAACATCTAGAGAACGCCCTCAAGTTAAGCCAAGAAGATTTGTCTGTAAGGGTACTGTCTAAACGCAGTTACCTGACAAATATTTTTAAAGAGCACCTATCATGAAATTTTGAAATTTAACTTTCATGTAGTGTGTAATATAGATCTAAGTGAACAAAAACATACTTCAAAATTTTGAAATATGACAGTACACCGTATATATAGTTATTTTCTTTCAAAAGTAAGAGTCGACTCTGAGTCATTTTTAAGAATCGTTAGAAGACCGAAGCTTTTTCTCTGACTAGATGACGTCAACTTGTCAAGTTATTTGAATACGATACGCCCACTTGTTGCGCTCCAAGACGCCAGTGAAAACTAGAAAACATCATGGCGACGAGACGCGGTGTTCTGAAGTGCGACTCAAAAGCAAACTTTTTTCATCTGCCCAAGGATGAGCATTTGAAGTGGCTTGAAGACAAACCATACATTGTCGCGATTGTGTGTTTATTTAATCGTCAAATGTCTCTATTTGCATGTTTCGCGATCTCAGGAAGCTTTTATTATGGACTTCTATTATGGCACATGGTATCTTCTTCGTCTGTCTGTACCATATATGGACTACATGTGCACAGAGCGCCCTCCGGCTGCCAGTATGAATTGAAAACAACACATAAGAGACTCGATCGCTCATGATTAGGATACATCTGCACATTTTGAGGAAGTATTGAATAAAAAATACTCCTCTGTTTAGAAATTTGACACAGACATATGAGAATCTATCAATATGTCTCCTCATCTGCACACTTTTGAACTAAAAGCCCTGAGGGATGTTGATTTGTCGCGAGTCTTCGTGTGGAGAATAGGAGTTTTTTTATGAATGAGATCAGCTGAGGCTCATATTACAATCAAACGGTTCCGACGCGGTTTTCATATTCATAACTCCTGACACATATTAACAAATTACTGTCACTATAAGACTTTGATGGGCGTTCCGTTTCCGAAAATATCTGCACAGACTATACCAATCACAAATGACTGGGTCATCGGACCAATCACCGCAGATTAGCGTCACGTAAAGGCGGGGTTTTGAAAAGTGAATCACTAAAGGAATCATTTGAGAATCGCTGTCAAAACAGGTAAAAATAAATACATATTATAAGAAAACTAACGTCTTTTTTGTCATTGCATGCATGCAAAACTGTTGTTGGGGACTTCTAAAACAATATTTGGAACATTTTAAATGCCATGATAGGTGCTCTTTAAAGTAAACCTGACTCTCCATTTTCTTCCACCCCAGATTTCATCTTTTTTTTAAAAATTTTTTTAATTCCTATTTTAACTGTTATACTATATATATTTTTATTTTATTCACTTATGAATATTTTAACTTCATTTCTGTGTAAAGCACTTTGAATTGCCACCGTATATGAAATGTGCTAATACAAATAAACTTGCCTTGCCTTGGAGTGCAAAATAATCTGTTCCTTGAGTCCACAGCCTTTGTTGTTGTGGTGAGTGTACACAAATAAAAGTAGACAGTTTATAGTTTATAATGATGTCTTGCACTAGAGTGCGGATCGGGCCGAATTTTTCTGTCCGAGCCCGGCCCGCGTCCGACAGAGCATTAACTGAACCCGACCAGAGCCCGACAGGCATTAAGATATTTATGTCCGAGCCCGACCTGAGCCCGAATCTATTGTAGCGCACAGACTCTTCATAGTTGTGAAATTGCTGTTTTGTTTTGCACCGGCAGTGATAGGGTTAACAAAGGGAGTTCAGAGGGGTGAAAACAAATACGGAAGACGGGTCACTTGAGTGAGAGTGTTCATCTTTGTTCTGATTAAAAGTTCGGAAACAGAGCCTCCCTGTCATTCTTCAGACATGACACTTTTTTTTTCCTCATACTAATGACACATGTCAGTTGTTCGTGTGGAAAGGCCGCTTTTATTAAGCAACTGTAGGAAGGCATTCTGAAATTATTACAGATGAGCGCATTAGCGCGCACACGGGGAAACAAATAGGCTACACGTGTTAACGGGGCCCTATCAAATAGCCAATTGTGAAACCAAAATTAAAGGGATAGTTCACCCAAAAACGAACATTTGATGTTTTTCTGCTTACCCCTAAGGCATCCCAGATGTAGGTGTCTTTGTTTCTTCAGTAGATTAAAAATGAAGATTTTTAACTCCAACCGTTGCTGTGTGTCACTCATATAATCCGTGTCAATGGGGTCGAATTCTATTAGAGTAAAAAAAACATGGACAGACAACTTCAAATTAAACCCAGCGGCTCGTGACGACACATTGATGTCTTAAGACACGAAACGATCGGTTTCTGAGAGAAACCGAGCGGTATTTATGCAAATATATCACTTCATATCAGACGAACGCTTCAGCTCTGCAGACTGCCATTACTTCCCGTGTGTGAGGTCAAAATTCTGAGGAATCTATGTATATATCTATGACCCGGCCAGAATTTTTACCTCACACACGGGAAGTAATGGCAGTCTGCAGAGCTGAAGCGTTCGTCTGATATGAGGTGATATATTTGCATAAATACTGCTCGGTTTCTCTCAGAAACCGATCGTTTCGTGTCTTAAGACATCAATGTGTTGTCACGAGCCACGAGGTTTAATTTGAAGTTGTCTGTCCATGTTTTTTTTACTCTAATAGAATTAGACCCCATTGACAAGCATTATATGAGTGACACAGCAATGGTTGGAGTTAAAAATCTTCATTTGTGTTCTACTGAAGAAACGAAGAAACCTACATCTTGGAAGCCTTAGGGGTAAGCAGAAAAACATAAAATTTTCGTTTTTGGGTGAACTATCCCTTTAAAAGAACAAAGGTCTACCAAAAATGGCCAAAGCTAACAGAACAAAACATTAACGTAACAAATGCAGCTTATTGAAATGAAAATCACTCTTACCATTTTTCTCGCAAACTGTATGGCTACTAAACTGCAACATGGGATCTATTTACATAATCCATCCATCAAAGTTTAGGCTAATCCAGGTTATTATGCAGAAAAAGGATTGCATCAACTGTGGATGGCTTCAAGGCTGTCCTCTGCTCGATGGTCCTGCCAACAGCGCTGAAGTTGCGCTGCCAGCCACATGTGCCCTAATAATATGCAATATGCACGCACACGTTGCGCGCTGGTTGCGCATTGTCACAGCTACATAAACAAATTTCCGCGCACAGGAAGACGAATGTTAGGGTAATATTTTTAATTTATTTTAATCACAAAAACATCAAGTTAAAAAGGCCCATTGGCTACCTACATGATAAGCTGTTTTAAATTTCAAATGTTCAATGCCTTATTGCGCTGACGTGACCGAGCCCGACCCGAACCTGAACATTATTTCTAAATATCTGTCCGAACCCGGCCCGGCCCGTCGGTTACCGACGGGTCCCGTCGGGCTCGGGTCGGGTATCCATCCTCTATCTTGCACTTATCTGTATGGCTAAAATTAACTGAGTTGTTTCCGCTGGAAAAAGAGGAAAAGGAAAAAAAATAAAAGGAATAAATGTGCGGGCTCTTTCGTCGGACAGAGGGTCTATTTAGTTTCATAGTTAGGCTATGTTTAAATATTAGCATATAACATTATTTTTTAAATAACTAATTGTCTGTATATTTAATAAATAAGAAGCAAACCAAGATCGTCGGGAATGGATTGACATGCGTAGCCTACGTTTTCCTGTTTCCTTAACACAATTAAACAGAATTGTCAAATATTCGGGCTCATGTTATACAAGAAAAATTTTACTTTATTTTGGGGAAATATTACACTGTAAAAAAAAAAAAAAATCAGGTCTCCAATTGAACATTTTCTAGTAACCGATCACATCTAAATTTGCAATTTAATTCACAGAAATTCAATTTGGCCAACTAAAAAATCTATATGCGATCAGTCACTAGAAAATTTTCAATTGGAGACCTGATTTTTTTTTACAGTGTAGATTCCTGACCACTTTTACAGTCTATAAGCCTTATAGAGAGATGCACTATAGAGCACAGCCTGGTGCGTAATGGAGATTCCCAAGCTCTTCTTTGGTCAGAACCACGGAGAGCGATCGCGGACAGGTCCGTCCTATGCACTGAACATTTTTACAATGCAACTAAATATTTAAAGAACATCAAGCTATTAAAATCTCTATTATGTAAGCACAGACAATATAACACTATATTAGTCAGTCATTTTTATTAGGTTAAAGAGATTTGATAACGTTTTTAATTTAAGGCCCACCCATAATTGGTCTGGCTCTGGCCCATCCAAAACTGGAATCCTGGCGCCGTGCCTGATTAATATAATAATAATAACTAGAATGTACATTTCCTGAAGAAAATGTGAGTGGTGCTTGCTGTGGCAAAATTCGCCACCCGGATAATGCAAAAAAGCCAAGCAACATGTCTGTAGGATGTTCTGGGGCTGAGATATGGCTTATTCATGTGTTTGTACGGTTGCTAGGGTACTGTAAATGGTTGCTAGGGTGTGGCTATACAGTTTGAATATCACTACTTATTAGTTGCTTGATATAAACCAACTAGGGATGGGCGATATGGACTTAAAAATTTATCCCGATATTTTCTAGTATTTATTGCGATAACGATATCAATGACGATAAATGTAGTATCATTCCCCATGTTTTTGGATACAAGTGAGAGCTGCATGCATTCTGCATGCAGACTCAGAAAAACAAATGATCTTACTTAAAACGTACCTGTCATCAAATAGGCTCCTATAATACATAATATATATACATTTATTTTTTTTATGTAAAATTCCACACCAGCCTTTTCAGAAATGGAAAAGTTGCAGATATAATTGTCTTCTGTAAAAGTGCAGGTAATGTTTAAATAGTGCAACTGTGCTGAAAAACATCACACAATACAAACAATAATAATTCAAATCAATGACAAGTTTTAAATGTAAACCGATTCTGTATTCATACACTCATGGTGCAAACAGTGGTAAAAATAGCAGAAACAGCAAAAGTAATTATCCCAACCATGTCTTCAGATTACAAAAAAGTTACAAATAAGGATTTAATTATAGAACTTCAGTCATTTGAGTTGATAAAATAATACCACGAATTCTTCAACTAATAAAAATAAACTGCACTAAGGATTAATGAGCTTCTGGGTTCATGAATATTAATCACGTTGTCAGCGCTCATTCGAACTGATTTGCTGAAATCAAAACAGGCACAGCCTATGAGATTCCCGTTTGGTTTGTGCATTCGTCTCTTCCTGTTCACGAAAGGCTGAATAATTCCAAATAAAACACCTTTATTTTACAGGAAAATACAACAAAGGATATTGTTTACATGTAGCACGTCAATTCTGTGTTGTGTAAGACTCTCTCGCTCTCTCTTTGAGTGTGTGTGTAACACTGAGCGCTCTCAGTCGCGCGCCTCACACTAGTGTTTATTGTGCGTCAAATACACTGCGCGCATTCATTGAGATGAACTGAAATAGTGTGCTTTACCGATCGATTGAGACGGAGCGAATCTCTTAAGCGGTCAGTCCAAGTGCTCAGCGAGTGAAAATACATCTGTATGTACAGGTTCAGATTGCCCTCAGGTAGCCCCTCGTTTAGCTATGAACTCTTCCGCAGCTCTGCACGTGAGATGCGGATTCAGTGCCGCCGCTCCCATCACGCGCTCCGCGTAGGGCACCAAGTGCTGCGGGGAGCACCACAAGAAAAGTTCATATATACTAAGTGACGAACGCAGCCACCACGGCCATCATAAAGTAATAACGCTTAGGGCATCAACACGGCCAGCGACGGCACTGTGCGGATGGGTCGCGCCATCAACTAGGCTTTATCGTTATTATCGCGGGAAGACAAATTCTTATCGTGGGGAGAATTTTTACCGGTATATCGCAAACGATAAGATATCGCCCATCCCTAAAACCAACCCCCATGTCTCTAAGATGTTCTTAAGCAGAGATAGAGGTCTTGGTAAACGGTTGCTAGGGTACTTTGTAGGGTACCTAGCAGTATGAATGATATAAACCAACCCCCATGTCTCTATGATGTTTTGATGCAGAGAGATATGTCTTGGTAAACGGTTGCTAGGGTACTCTGTTTGGTTGCTATGGAGTGACTTGGCAGCATCCAACGATGATACTGCTTGTTAGTATGGATGATATAAACCAACCCCCATGTCTCTATGATGTTCTGAGGCAGAGACATAGGTCTTGGTAAACGGTTGCTAGGGTACTCTGTTTGGTTGCTATGGAGTGGCTTGGCAGCATCCAATGATGATACTGCTTGTCAGAATGAATGATATAAACCAACCCCCATGTCTCTATGATGTTCTGATGGAGAGATATAGGTCTTGGTAAACGGTTGCTAGGGTACTCTGTTTGGTTGCTATGGAGTGGCTTGGCAGCATCCAATGATGATACTGCTTATCAGTATGAATGATATAAACCAACCCCCATGTCTCTATGATGTTCTGAGGCAGAGATATAGGTCTTGGTAAACGGTTGCTAAGGTTTTCTGGGTGGTTGCTAGGGTGTTGCTAGGCGGTTGCTAGGGTGTTCTGGGTGGTTGCTAGGGCGTTGCCAGGCGGTTGCTATTTTGTTCTGAGTGATTGCTAGGTGGTTGCTAAGGTATTCTTGTTGGTTGCTAGGCGGTTGCTAAGGTATTCGGAGTGGTTGCTAGGGTGTTGCTAGGCGGTTGCTAGGGTGTTGCTAGGTGGTTGCTAGGGTGTTCTGGGTGGTTTTTAGGGTGTTGCTAGGCAGTTGCTAAGGTATTCGGAATGGTTGCTAAGGTGTTGCTAGGTGGTTGCTATGGTATTCTGGGTGGTTGCTAGGGGGTTGCTAAGGTATTCGGAGTGGTTGCTAGGGTGTTGCTAAGGTATTCTGGGTGGTTGCTATGGTGTTGCTAGGCAGTTGCTACGGTATTCTGGGTGGTTGCTAGGGCGTTGCTAGGCGGTTGCTAAGGTGTTCTGGGCGGTTGCTAGGCATTGCTAAGGTATTCTGGGTGGTTGCTAGGGCGTTGCTAGGCGGTTGATAAGGTGTTCTGGGCAGTTGCTAGGCATTGATAAGGTATTCTGGGTGGTTGCTATGTTGTTGTTAGGCAGTTGTCAATTGTCACAAATGGTTACTATGGAGTTTTTATAGAGTTGTTAGCATGTTCTCAGCCTGATTTAGCTGTTAGCTAATCATTATTAGCATGTAGCTATTCACTGCTAGCATGTGTAGCATGTTGAAAGTCCAGTTTGCTAGCATGAGCCAAAAGACCCAACCCCCATGTCTCTATGATGTTCTGATGCAGAGATATAGGTCTTGGTAAACGGTTGCTAGGGTACTCTGTTTGGTTGCTATGGAGTGGCTTGGCAGCACCCAATGATGATACTCCAAAGGCTGCTTGTCAGTATGAATGATATAAACCAACCCCCATGGCTCTATGATGTTCTGAGGCAGAGATATAGGTCTTGGTAAACGGTTGCTAGGCTGCTTGATAACGGTTGCTAGGGCGTGGCTAGGAAGTTTTGAAGGTGATTTGTGATTGGCTGTTGATGCCACGAGTCAAACAAACCCACCCTCATGTTTCTAGGACATTTCTATCCAAAGATATCCCTTTGATCTCTTTCAATGGAAGTCTATGGGATCAGTTGCTAGGGAGCTCTAAATGGTTGCTAGGGCGTGGCTTCATAGGTTCACAGTGATCCTGAGATAGTGATTGGCTGTCTGAGTAAATTGAGCCCACCCCCTTGTCTCTGAGTAACTGTGAGCCAGAGCTGTGGTCAATACAAAATCCCTATGCAATTTCCCATAGTAAGAGAAACACGAGTTTTATGGGACGTCCCTCCCCATTATAAGTCAATGGGGAAATTTGGGGAGCTCTAGCACCCCAGGGGTACAACTCACACCCCATTGCGATGTGTCATCTCACAGTGCCTGCCAGCCTCTTCAAATGTGGTGACACACGAGTTTCTACGAAATCCTCTCTCAGAGTTATGACTCTTTAAAAAATTTTGCAATGTTAAAGGTCCCATGGCATGACATTTTCATTTTATGAGGTATTTCAAAATTAATATGAGTTCCCCTAGCCTGAATATTGTCCCCAAGTGGATAGAAATGTTGATAGGTGTAAAACCGAGTTCTGGCTGTCTCTCTCTGCCTTTGAGAAAATGACAGGCCCGACTAGCCAATCCTGAAGTCTCCTGGTTTGACGTCCAAGCAGGAACGGTTACCTCCCTTTCCTCCGCCCAGAGAATCTGGCACGCCCATGCAAACGCTGGAGAGATCATGGCTTGTGAACGAGTGAACACTGGCAGTTTCTCAGTGTTTGGATGTACAAATGAAAACAGAAGTCTTTCTTCAGTTCCTTCTGATCTGTGATCATTGATTTCTTATGTGTAGCTTATTATTTATTATTTGTGGACACGCAGCGGCTTCTCTCTCTCCCGACAGAATGGTGTTTTCGTGTTTTCTATCTTGTGAGTCAGTGTTTTTGTACGTCCTTGTCGCGTCTATCTGTTCTAAAATGTGCATACAGTCTTTTCTGTTCAACATCAGCAGTCACATCTTTAGAGATAAACTTCACACACGCCGAAGCTCGGCCTCCAATCCCCGACCCCCAGTACTGCATCTGGCCCACAGCGGAGGCACCAAACGCGGCGTGAGATTAAGCAGAAGGGGGGTAAGCATGAGGGTATCCGGCTAGGCTAGCCAGCTTTCCCCACAATAAACTGGATTACATTCGATTACTGCTGTTGTGTCCTTGTTTGCGCTGTGTAAGTTACTTAATGCGCGTCAATGACGCTATTCATATGATTGGAACATATCTAGAAATAATGCTATACTCAACACTTACTAACTCGTTCATCTCGCTGTAATGGTACATTGCATGTGTTACAAAGTTGGTAGAATAATGATGAAGAGGACTCGGTGTGACTGGGACTCGTGTTTATTCAGAACTCTCAGATACAAACACAATAAACTCGCGCTGACAGACAGCGCTCTCATAACTCAGTAGTTACTATAAATAACTTTGTTAGCAATCGCTCCGTCTCCGTGATGTCCGGTTCGCGAACGAATCATTCTTTTGAATCGGTTCTTTTTAGTGAACCGAACGAGTTCACCAAATCGGACTGAATCGTTCTAAACGGTTCGCGTCTCGAGTCAGCGCTGATCCATAATTTACTAAAGTTACTAACTTTCTGACATGAGTGACAGTCCCTCCGACTAGAAATAAACTAATAACCTGAAGTATATGCTAGTAACTACAACAGTTCACCCTGAACTGAGACATGCTGAGAGAACTGATGAGAAGTGAACACAGGTCCATCCGTCTCTCTGGCAGACTCGTGCCTGCTCGTGCCTCGTTAAACCACGCCCCCTCCGCTTATTTAAAATGCAAAGATGTCAGCCAATCACAACAGTGGGCGTTTTTACTGAAGTCTCACAGCAGACACGCCTCTTGAAGCAGGGCAGTCAGCCACAGGGCAAACAGCAGTATAGAAAAAATGCCTTTTATTTCTAAATTATGACATTTTATGATGTAAAAATCATACTAATAATATAAGTACACCTCAGGAAACATTATAAAATAATAGAAAAATGCCATGCCATGGGACCTTTAAGTCTCTAATGTTAAGTCACTAATAAAAAGTGTTTCGCTTTTTTATTGCATTTATGCTGTGTTGGACTATGATGTCGCAACTGCATCAAAATATTTCTCATACGGCAGTGCCCCCCCACAGATGACCCAATGCCCCTCCAGTAGATCTGCTCTGGCGCCGACTCTGGATGTGGGTTAGTCTGCAGCACAGCCTGTTGACAGTTAAACCCGCGGCAGAAAACAACCTCTCAATCCTTCTGTCTCCGCAGCGCGCGAGCCTCGGCTGACAGCTCGCGCGCTTCCTGCGCTTTGGATGTATAAATGAAAACAAGTCTTTTTTCAGTTCCTTCTGATCTGTGATCAGTGATTTCTGATGTGTAGCTAATTATTCAAGTTCACACAGAACTTTATTATTCGTGCACAAGCTACGGCTTCTCTCTCTCCCAACAGAACGGTGTTTTCTATCTTGTGAGTCAGTGTTTTTGTTCGTCCTCGTCACGTCTATCGGTTCTACAATGTGCATACAGTCGTGAGTTTCTGCTCAACATCGGCAGAGCCACATCTTTATAGATAAACCTCACGCACACCGAAGCTCGGGCTGCACTGACCGGTCGGCCTTCAACATCACGACCCCCAGTACTGCATCTGGCCCACAGCGGAGGCGCCATACGCGGCGCGAGAACAAGCAGAAGGGGGGTAAGCATGAGGGTATCCCGCTAGGCTAGCCAGCTATCCCCACAATAAACTGGATTACATTTGATTACTGCGCTGTTGTGTCTTTGTTTGCGCTGTGTATTCAATGCGCGTCACTGACGCTTTTCATATGATAGGAAAATATCAAAAAATAATGCTATAATCCACACGTAACTCGTTCATCTCGACAGCTGTAATGGTACATATGTGTTACAAAGTTGGTAGAATAATGATGAAGACGGACTCGGCGTGACTGGGACTCGTGTTTATTCAGAACTCTCAGATACAAACACAATAAACTCGCGCTGACAGACAGCGCTCTCACAACTTAATAGTTACTATAAATAACTTTGTTAGCAATCGCTCCGTCTCTGGTCTGTGATGTTCGGTTCGCAAACGAATCTTTCTTTAGAACCAGTTCTTTTTAGTGAACCGGTCGAACCAGCTCACCAAATCGGACTGAATCGTTCTAAACGATTCGCGTCTCCAGTCAGCGCTGATCCATAATTTACTAAAGTTACTAACTTTCTGACATGAGTGACAGTCCCTCCGACTAGAAATAAACTAATAACCTGAAGTATATTCTAGTAACTACAACAGTTCACTGAACTGAGACGTGCTGAGAACTGATGTGAAGTGAACTCAGGTCCATCCGTCTCTCTGGCAGTGTTGCCAACTCTCGCAAGACAAATAAGCAACCGCAGCTTCAAAAACAAGCCCAATATTATTATATTATTTATTATCATCAATATTATTTATAATAATTTTTTTTTATCAATAAATGAGCCTGCAACATATCAAACTGAAATTTTACAGTTTTACAGATTTTACAAAAATCATCAAATTGCAATAAAGGACACGCAATATCCTCCGATCAACTGTGAACAGAAGAGGTTTGGAGAAAAAAAGAAAAGAAAAAAAAAAGTGACATGAAGGCCAATTATGGTAACCCATAGTCGGAGTTAGTGGGCACATATTAGGGGCAGTGAGTAGTGAACACAGACACTGCAAACCTTATAAGCCCTACGTCTCAATGTGCACACTATCTGCCCTAAATAGTATTGAAAATGACTGTCACATACTATTTAGCATGGATCGTATACACATTGGGTCACAGGCAAGCACTAAGGGAGCGCTGCAATATAGCCACATATTTATAATAAAATAAATTCAAACCATACCTACTGTTATTATTAGTATACTTGTTTTTTTTATAATAGCCTGTAATTTTAAATACATTACAAAAATATATATTTTTTAATTACATTAGGTGCCTCTCCTCCCTGTTTCCTCTCCATTTCTCTACATCTCTGCTGGTGGCATTGTTTGTTAAAATGTATACGTCTATTTAAGTCTACTAACTATCATTACGTGCATTTATAACATCATATGCCTGCACGCTGAACGCGATTTCTCTTCAATGAGGGGGAGAAGGAGGCGGGATATAAAAGGACGGATTACTACAGCACTTGTATCGTTGCACTGAATGACTATTAGCTGCGAGAAGACAGTGTCAGTCAATGTATTGAACAAAACAGTGACCATAAATGTAAAGGAACGAAGTTGCTAATTATATTTTCCTAACAAGCAACCACATTTTTTAAAATAAGCCCAAAAAACCGCAACCCGCGACTCGTGATTTTTTTAACGCGACTTCCCAAAAAAAGAAGCCCAAAGTCGCGTGTTATACACCGACTTGGCAACTATGCTCTCTGACAGCAGGCTCATGCCTGCTCATAGACCTCGTTAAACCACACCCCCCTCCGCTACAAGATCTGATACTCATTTCAAATGCAAAGATGTCAGCCAATCACAACAGTGGGCGTTTTTACTGAAGTCTTGCAGCAGACACGCCTCTTGAAACAGGGCAGTCAGCCACAGGGCAAACATCAGTATAGAAAAAAAGCCTTTTATTTCAAAATTATGACATTTTATGATGTAAAAATCATACTAACAATATAAGTACACCTCAGGAAACATAAAATAATAGAAAAATGCCATGCCATGGGACCTTTAAATACCCATCTTTGTTTGAAGTTCCGCCTCCTGATTTCCTGCTGCCTAGGCGATTTGTAACAGATAGAGGGTATGAGGTTTTATACAACTATTCAATAATACATGAGGGAATTCAGTGTGATAGCTTCTCACTTTGTGTTTGACAGCAGCAGTCAAGCACAGCAGAGGGTCACTTTCACAAATCCCTTCAGTAATTCATAAGCCTTCAGTACACAAAAGTGCTTCGTTTCAAGATGTAAATCACTGAAAGCATTGATAACTTCAATAGGACAGTGGTTCTTAATCCTGGTCCTGGGGACTCCATGCTCTGCACATTTTCTGTCTCCTTTATCTGACACACCCAGTTCAGTTGTTGGAGCTCTGACCAAATGAGCTGATGATCTGAATCAGGTGAGTAAAATGAGGGAGAAATGCAAAACGTGAAGAGCAGGGTCCCGAGAACCAGGATTAAGAACCACTGCAATAGGTGATTTTGAAACTTTAATCTTAGATTTCTTAAAAAGTATAAAGTTTATACAAACACAACAACAGACAGCACATATGATACTGAAAATAATAATTCCCATGGAAGAACTGTGATCATTATTACATTGATGGAGATAGGCTACTCACCTCTGAGACGAACAATGATTTTCTTGTTTGAAACCCCACTGCCGGATTTGATAGTTAGTTCATAAACTCCATCATGTCTCATTTCAGTGTTTCTGATGGTCAGAGATCCAGTCTTCTTGTCCAGCTTCAGTCTGCCTCTGAATCTCCCATCAAGAACATCCTCATATATCTCACTGGTCCCTCCTTTGATTTCAGCTATGAGAGGTCCTCCATTTCCAACTCTCCACTCGATCTGATCATCTCTCTGTATTTCATTAACATCAGTCTGTATTTCAGGAACAGTAGTCTCCAGAGTGACATCATCTCCCTCCTCCACTGACACTCTCTCCACTTCATGTCACAGCAGCACATACAAACAGAGAAATGAGGAGATTATAAGTGAGAAGATGAACATGTCAGTAAAACAGAAGATACTGTGTGATTCTTCACATGTGCTCATCACGTCTAATAATCAGATCATCACATGGATGCTTTTTTTAAACAAAATTATGAATATTAATTTACAATAAGTTTGCATGTGTTCATTTTAGTTAGCGTGAATTAAAAATATACAATTCTTTACACAGCATTCATTAATCTTGGTTAATGTCAAATTATAAATTTTTAACATTAGTCCAGGTAGCCATAAAGGGCAAAACCATGGGAAACAAAACCTGGTTTTCAACAGTATGGTTGACGAGAAAAGAACCAAACCATATAAAATTGTTCATTTAGGTCTGTAGTTAATAAACAGTTATTTAAAATTGCAATAATATGTCACAGTATTACTGTTACTACAGTATTTTTGACAGTAAAGGACACTGGCTCACTATGCGTTGGGACACTGATGACTATTTCCTTTGACGTGACAACATCCTCATTGTACAACATCACTACTGGTATTTAAGAACAACAGCAGAGCTGATATCTTTCTGACATTACTTGTAATGTTATTTAAAGCAGGGGTTTGGGCCACAAAGGAGTGACAGGGAGTCAGTGGAAAAGTCTAGAGAAAAAACATGAAAAATGTAAACAAATAAAGATTAAAATAAGTTATTAAATATTAAATGAACATTGATAAAGAATATACAAAATAAATAATACAATTAATTTATTATAAATCTAATTAATTTCTTATTTCTAAATTGGCTTAAAAGTGTATTTTTTTTAAATAAATAAATTATTGAATGTTAAATTAACATATGATAAAAATCTAGCTAAATTAGATTAATAAATGTAAAGAAATTGATATATATAAATAAATAAATAAATAAATAAATAAATAAAAGGGATTCAAATATTTTTATTTATCTATTCAATTTTAAAAATGTGTATTTTAATCAAATTTTTATTCATTTATTTTGATCTAATTTATTTTAATTAAAAAAAATATTTAACATTTAATCACTTAATTTATTTCACACACTCAAATTAGATTGAAATAAACAAATAAATGACACATTTAACAGTATATTATTATGAGGATATAGGATATATAATAACGCAACTTAAAAGAACTTTAATAATATTAGACAATATTAATATTTGTTGTATATTGATTGGGTGTTTCTATACGGAGCCCCTAAAGGGACCTTAGCAAAAAATAAAAATATACAGACTTTCGCGTGCGCACGAGAAACGTATCGCGTGCGCACGAGAAACTTATCTGCCTTATAATTTCCGGTTTGCGTACAATTTGACACAGGAGACCTACACCTGTGCAAGACAGAATGCACATTTCGATCGTCTATGCCATGTGACAGTGATGTCTATGACATTTGTAATACTGTTATGACAGGGGCACACTTTGAGCTTCCAAAGGACTCGTATCAAGCAATATACTTGCATCTAAGGAATGAGATGTTGACCTTATTGTAACCTGTGCTCAGGGTGCAGATGAATAGAGGGGGTGGTGGTACCTTGTTTAATGTTATTGAGCATACGTTATTGTTTGTGTAGGCAATGCCCCTTTTTTATTACAGTCTTAACTTATTAAAGAATGAAAAATGTCATGCACTCAACATTTTGATTTGCAAAATCGTAAGGGGTTTAGAACACAGTTGGGGTCATTTTATAGATTTTTATACTTTAACACAGACAATGTACTGATGACATCATCTAACAATGTTTGCAAACATAGCTACTTAAACTGACCATGTTTTTCTGCATTACAATAAAATGTAAAAGAAAAAATTGCAAAATATACTGAATGAATTAAAATGTACAGTGCACAAGAAATTTATTTTTTCTTATAATTAATATATGGAATCATAACTAGTGTTTAACTGAAATGTACAAACTTTTTTATGTTTATAAAACACTTCTAAACAAGTTTTGTATAACAAGCTTAGACGTTAAATATGACTGTTCACTGAGCGTTCTGCTAAACATTTTTGTCTCACAAGAATAAATTCTAATGGTAACACTTTACAATAAGGTTGTATTAGTTAACATTAGTTAATGCATTAGTTAACATGAACTAACCATGAACAACACCTCTGTTCAGCATTAGTTAATCTTTGTTAACGTTAGTTAATACAAATCCAGCTGTTCATGGTTTGTTCATGTTAGTTCACAGTGCATTTACTAATGTTAACCAGATTTTAATAATGCATTAGTAAATGTTGAAATTAACATTAACAAAGATAAATAAATGCTTTATAAGTGCAGTTCATGTTAACTAATGTAGTTAACTAATGTTAACTAATGAACCTTATTGTAAAGTGTTACCATTCTAATTTTTGGAACAAAATGTTAGAATAATTGTTAGATGATGTCATCAGTACATTGTCTGTTTTTAAGTATAATAATCAATAAAATGACCCCAACTGTGTTCTAAACCCCTTACGATTTTGCTAATCAAAATGTTGAGTGCATGACAATTTTCATTCTTTGATAAGTTAAGACTGTAATAAAAAAGGGGCATTGCCTACACAAACAATAACGTATGCTCAATAACATTAAACAAGGTACCACCACCCCCTCTATTCATCTGCACCCTGAGCACAGGTTACAATAAGGTCAACATCTCATTCCTTAGATGCAAGTATATTGCTTGATACCAGTCCTTTGGAAGCGCAAAGTGTGCCCCTGTCATAACAGTATTACAAATGTCATAGACGATCGAAATGTGCATTATGTCTTGCACAGGTGGTCTCCTGTGTCAAATTTCTACGCAAACCGGAAATTATAAGGTAGATAATTTTCTTGTGCGCACGTGATAGTTTCCTGTGCCCACGCGATAGTTTTTCGTGCGCACGCGAAATAGTCTGTATATTTTTATTTTTTGCAAAGGTCCCTTTAGGGGCTTCGTATTTATAAAACACAGATGTCTTTTAAATTTCAGGATGGGGGTCCCTCACAAGAGGATGTTCATATTTGGGGGTCTGTGGCATCTAAAAGTTTGAAAAGCCCCTGATTTAAAGTACATTATGATAAATACTTTGCTTGTTACATATACGTGCAACATTTCAGACATAAATGATAAATGTTAGCTAGATTGTGTTCAATACCTGCCTAACGATGTATGTTTATGCTGAAATATAATACAATAATGCTTTCTATTTTTAAAAACACATGTCGACATCGGCTGCGGCGAGAGTAGCCGCGTGCAGGCGGGGAAGAGCTGCAAACAAAGACGTGAAGTCGTACGCTTTCTGCTTCCTGCAGTGACACTCGCGCTGTGTTTGCACACTTTATCAGCTGAAGTGAAATAAATGCAATATTTGTCAAATACACAGATGTTTCAGAGACATTATTGTAATGTCATACTTTATGCACTGCTTAATACAGCGTGTGTTTGTACAAGAATAAAGTTCAACATATAAGCCTACACTATCAATGAAGTGGGGTCTATGTTTTTATCAGTTTTATTTTGATAAACATGACAATAACATCGCGACTACATAAAAGGAGGTTTTACTGTTATAAAAAAAACAGAGCATTAGTGGAACTGAAGGTTTTAGAATAAACACAAAACACACGTGATCGCTGTCATGCGGTGAATCCGGCCAATCGTGGAACAGCAGTGTCATCATCAGAGCTTGTGCAGTCGCTCTGCGCAGAATGAACTAGCCGGCTGCTCTCGAATCGCTCTCGCTGCACTTTTTTGACACAAGTCACAGCCACATCACGTCACGTGGCGTCAGCGCTGCCTCAAGTTGGACAAAATTTCCAACCGGCATAGACTGCTTCAAGTCAGTCCGATCGCTCTGCGCATCGCTGCATGAAGTCGAACAAGCCTGTTATGTGTAGTGAATTGGCTCACGTGGTTTAAGTTTCGTGCTTCAGAACTTCCGTTAAGAGAGTATTGTGAGCATCGATGCACTCTGGGTTTTGCAGTGCATTGTGGGACTTTTTAGGGAGCAAACGTTTCAGTGCACTAGAAGGATTCTGTGATTGAGGCCCCGTCCACATTGAGACGCGTTTAGCTGTATACATAAACATGTTGTACCGTATCAGCGTTTCGTCCAGACGGATCCAGCGTTTTGGGAGCATGAATCCAATATTTTTTGAAACTGGGTCCCAGAGTGGATAAATCTGAAAACGACACCCTTGTGTTTTCGTGTGTACAGCCAATCCGTATATTTAGTGAAATGGTGATCACACCACATCCCGCGCGGGAAAGACTAGAAAGGGATACAACTACGGGCTCTGGGCATGCACACATCAATATTGCGTAATTTAATTACTGTATTTGCATTATTGTAAGGGTAGGTTTAGGGTTGGGGTAGGTGTATGTGTTAATAAAACACATCTGGTAAGTAGCAAATTTATTTATTGTTATTTTATTGAGAGATTTTGCCTCACTTCTGACCATTGCTGTACCCTTTCTTGCCACAACTGTTCTCCGTTTTTAGTGTATTTCTGTGTCAGAATTACAACGCCACATACTGGTCTGGCATGTGTACTACATCGTTTTGAGTCGTTTCTATTGCTCTCATGTTTACGCAGATATTTCTCGAAACGAGAAAAACAAAAAAAAGATTGGATAGGGAAAGCTCTGGCTTCGTGTGGACGGGGCCTGAGATGGCCTTTAAAATGGCCGACTCCCTGATCAGTGTCCCGACTACTACACTAGGGATCTGATTGAGATGCACCCTTTGTTTCAATGGTTTCTGATCAGTCCTCCACCTGTTTCTAGTTTAGTTGATCATTATCCTGCTGTTCAATAGCCCTCTGTTTCAGACTGCTGTGGTCGGGCAGTATCTTTATCGTTTTTGGTTTCTCTCTCCCATTTTGGATTGTCTTGTTTACCTTCATCTAGTTTATTTCAATAAATGCTACAATTAGATCCTTAAGTCTACTCCATTGCTTGTCCACTCCTGAACCAGACTGTGACCATTAAAAATGTTGTTACTGTCACTTTTGGTCAATTTAATGCATTCTTGCTAAATAAAAGTATTAATTTATTTTTACTTTTGAATAGTGGTGGATCAAAATAGATCAAAATAGATCAATCGGGAAGCAACAGTCCAAATCTGTCCCTTGCTCATGCAAATTTGATTAAAAAAAAGTTAACAAATCAACAGGTGAGTGCATCTTTCAACCAAATTAATTTATAGTTTTATTCTGATCATTGCACATCAATCTGAGCGCATCATATTCAGTTAAACACAGAAGCTCAAACGTGCCTGTAAAATACACTAGAACCAGTGACGTTCTCATAATATTTGCACTTGCATTTCAAACAATGAAATATTAAATGAATGAAATGAATAAAAAAAAAAAAATGGATATTACTAATATGAATATTTGAATAGCATTTTACAACTAGAATGTACATTTCCTGAAGAAAATGTGAGTGGTGCTTGCAGTGGCAAAACTCGCCACCCGGTTGCTAGGGTGTGTTGAGGCGGTTGCTAAGGTGTTCTGAGTGGTTGCTAAGGTGTTGTTAGGCGGTTGCTAGGGTATTCTGGGTGGTTGCTAGGCGGTTGCTACGGTATTCTGGGTGGTTGCTAGGGCGTTGCTAGGCGGTTGCTAGGGTTTTCTGGGTGGTTGCTAGGGTATTCTGGGTGGTTGCTAGGGCGTTGCAAGATGGTTGATAAGGTGTTCTGGGTGGTTGCTAAGGTATTCTGGGTGGTTTCTAGGGCATTGCTAAGCGGTTGCTAAGGTACTCTGGGTGGTTGCTAGGCGGTTGCTAGGGTTTTCTGGGTGGTTGCTAAGGCGTTGCTAAGGTATTCTGGGTGGTTTCTAGGGCGTTGCTAGGCGGTTGCTAAGGTATTGTTGGTGGTTGCTAGGCGGTTGCTAACGTTTTCTGGGTGGTTGCTATGGTGGCTAGGTAGTTGGTAGTTGTCACAGATGGTTACTATGGAGTTTTTATAGAGTTCTTAGCATGTTCTTAGCCTGATTTAGCACTTAGCTAATCACTATTAGCATGTAGCTATTCACTGCTAGCATGTGTTGCATGTCGGAAGTGCTGTTTGCTAGCATGAGTCAAAAGACCCAACCCCCATGTCTCTATGATGTGCTGGTGCAGAGATATAGGTCTTGGTAAACAGTTGCTAGGGTACTCTGTTTGGTTGCTATGAGTGGCTTGGCAGCATCCAATGATGATACTCCAAAGGCTGCTTGCCAGTATGAATGATATAAACCAACCCCCATTCCTCTGTGAAGATATCCCTCTGTGGATTTGGGTTGCTAAGGTGCTTGACAGTGGTTGCTAAGGCGTGGCTAGGAAGTGTTGAAGGTGATTTGTGATTGGCTGTTGATGTCCTGAGTCAAACAAACCCACCCTCGTGTTTCTGTGAAACTTCTATCCAAAGATATTTATTTGATCTCTTTCAATGGAAGTCAATGAGATCAGTTGCTAGGGAGCTGTAAATGGTTGCTAGGGCGCGGTTTGATAGCTTCACGATGTTCCTGAGATAGTGATTGGCTGTCTGAGTAAATTGAGCCCACCCCCTTGTCTCTGTGACACTGTGATCCAGAGCTATGGTCAATACAAAATACCTATGCAAGTTCCCATAGTAAGAGAAACATGCGTTAAATGGGACGTCCCTCCCCATAGTAAGTCAATGGGGAAATTTGGGCAGCTCTTGCGCCCCAGGGGTAAAACTTATACCCCATTGCGAGGTATGTTCTGGCAGAGCCTGCCAGCCTCTTCCAATGTGGTAACCCATGAGTTTCTATGAAATCCTCGCTCTGAGCCATGAGGGGTCAAATTTCGCCACCTGGGGCGAACATCTTACCCCCGATCCCTTAGAAAAGATAAAGCACACCATTCCCGAATAAGCTGCACGATTTGACGCCTCAGTCATGGGTCTGTGGGAGGAGATACACGGCAAACTTTGTCCAGAAGAATAATAATAAGTATGGAGAAGAACAATAGAGATGCCTAGATCCGCAAGCACCACATAAAGCTACATTTGTCAACATTCATTAGGAAACTGAACTAACAATATTTTGTTGTTTATTAATCTATTTTAATAACAATCTACAAATATATTGATACATGTTCAGCATATTAACATTAATTGATGCATAAAACTAATATGAAAGCAACTCCAAAGAAGCAAGAAGACTCAACATTAACATTTTGATTCTATTGTGCACAATGTGATATACAAACTAGTTTGAGTATGGAGCACTGAGAAGTGTTATTTATATTGTTTATATATTTATAAGCAATACATTTGTTACTGCAGAATTTCATGCAGTGTTTATAATAAAATTGTTTTCAGTTATCTTTTGAGGCTGGTTATTTGTCACCTATGGTATCGATACTGAGGTATTAGATTCTGGTATCGTATCAAAGCCAGAATTATGGTATCAAGCAAACCCTATTCTCTTACTCTATCAGCTGTAATACTTACACTCTTGGTTTTCTAGTTCAGAGATCTCTTTACGCTTTTGGTTTTCTAGTTCAGAGATCTCTTTACGCTTTTGGTTTTCTAGTTCAGAGATCTCTTTACGCTTTTGGTTTTCTAGTTCAGAGATCTTTTGGCGATGGTGAAGAACACCGACAACTGCAGCAGCTGCAAACACCCCCAGCAGAACAACAACAGCAAGACCTATTCCTGCTTTAGCACCTGAAGACAGACCTGGATCTGGAACAGCTGCAGAGAAACAGTCATTAGTGTGTGTGTGTCTGATCTATAACACACACTATAAACATCAGCACTATATAACCTGAGTGAAGATCTGATACTGTAATGGTAAAGACAGACATTAGTGTGTGTGTGTCTGATCTATAACAGACACTATAAACATCAGCACTATATAACCTGAGAGAAGATCTGATACTGTAATGATAAAGACAGACATTAGTGTGTGTGTGTGTCTGATCTATAACACACACTGATCAGCACTATATAACCTGAGAGAAGATCTGATACTGTAATGATAAAGACAGACATTAATCTGTGTGTGTGTGTGTGTGTGATCTATAGCACACACTATAAACATCAGCTCTATATAACCTGAGTGAAGATCTGATACTGTAATGATAAAGACAGACATTAGTGTGTGTGTGTGTGTGTGTGTGTGTGTGTGTCTGATCTATAACACTGAAAGTTACAGTATTGTACAATTAAGTTTTTTTTATTTTAAAGGAAGGTTTGTGTGGCGAGGTGGACGAGCGAGAGACATGGGAGGAGCGAGAGAGATCGGTGTGAGTTATTGAGAATGAACGTCACCTGCCAGGCACACCGGTCTCGAGTCCTCTCATGAGGAAGCACGGAGGCATATAAGGACAAGCGGCTCCAGTGAGAGAGAGGACCAGGCCTGGATTTTAAGTTGTGTTTATTTAAGTTTTGTTATGTGTGTGTGCGGCAGTCGTCCATGACTTTCATTTTGTGTTAATTTATGTTATTAAAGTTGTTGAATGTTTGCCGGTTCCCGCCTCCTTCTTCCCTGAACGTCCGAACTCTGTTACAGTTTGATTCCTCAAGATTTGAGCCCTTTAATGTTACATTGCCTGAATTATTCACAGACAGCTGACACATACATTATTACTTTAAAATTCTTTTGTTACTCACCACTGACAGTAACAGTGAATCTCTTGTATATCGTCTGTTTGTTGCTGCTGATCTTCACTGTATAAAGCTTAGAGTCTGTGGTTCTGAAGTTTGTGATGGTCAGAGATCCAGTCTGATGATCCAGCATTAGTCTGCCTCTGAATCTCTCATCAGTCTCATATAATGTTGAGCTCTTGGTCTCTAGATCACTTTTAGCTATGAGTTTTCCTTCATCTCCAAACCTCCACACTATCAGCTCATCTCCGTGTGTTTCAGTCACATCAGTCTGAAGAATGACATGACCTTCCTCCACCACTGACACACTCTTTATTTCAGCTTCACCAACATCAATAAAAGCATCTTTAGACTCTACAAGAAACAGATTCACAGACTGAGATTAAACAGATGTAACACTGTTACAGACACTAGAATATTAAGTTATATAGTCATTTAGTTTATCTTGTGGTTACAACAAAGGTAAATGCAGATTTTAATCAGTTTGACATGGACAACAGTTACATCCGACTAATTTGGCATCTTATTTTATATAACACAGGAACATTTAATTGTTTGAATTACTGCACTTGTCTGTGTTCAATAGATATAATTCCTAATTCTATACACCGATTAATCCTGCTTTGAATCATTTCAAAAATATTACCAGTGGAATAAAATGAAAAACATCTGGTCATACTGTGTGTAAAATGCAAGTCATTCAATATTAAATTATTTCTAAAACTGTAGTATAAAAATCAACATCACATTCGCCATTCATGCTGTTTTTCTGAATATCAGTCATGTGATCACCTGCAGCCCAATCACAGCGATGATGATATTCAGAACAAAAGCTTGACTGTGAATTGTGAAACTACAATTCTGTTGACTGTTGAACACTAGTTTATAACTAGTTAGAAACGTTTGCTGGCTGCACTTTCAAACAGTTTAATTCAGTTTACAGTTGTTGTTTTTTTTTACAATCGCTAGGAAACATTTCTCAGTACTTTTTCGAAACACTTCACACAGCTCTCATAACCAACTTTTAGCTTGGCACAGTAATTCATTTACATTAAAAATGCACTAAAACTACCAAAACACTTCACACATGTCTCAAATCAACTCGTTCTTCTATAACACTAACAAAAGTTTTCAACCAACAAACACACTTTGTCAATCATAAAACACTGACCTGAAAACACTAACATCAGGTAGCATTATACAATTGTAAGACTGTAAGATGCCGGGACTCTATTCTTTCTGTGGAAATCACAAAACAAAAATGTATACAAACGTGTCCCTGCTCTTAATATAGAATCATTGATGAACATTTTTGATTTAAATGAGGGAAAAAAAACTATATGAGGGCAGAATAGAACATGTAACCTTCAACACGGGTGACAAAAACTCTACCACTAGACCACTAAGGAATTTCAATGTCAACAGCAGATCTATGTATTTATTCACAAATGGGAAAAATCTCGAGACAAACGATATATTTGACGCAAATTAATGCAAATATTATTTGCATACAGTCCCAAAATGATTATTTCCCAACTAGAATTAGACCTAGAATTTCATTCACCGTTGTTTTTTTATGCTTTATTAAAAATAAAAAATAAAAAAAAGGATTATGTATATATATATACATATATATTTTATTATCCCCCAGATAACAAAGGTTTTAAGAGTTTAGAGATATTTTGCTTATTGTGTGTGGGTGTGTCCTCTGCCAATCGTTCTTTACCTCCTGTCCTCAATAAGGTGTAAATTACACGTTCCGGGTGGGGGATGTCCTCGGTAGGAATCGCCAGAAATTACAAATCGCATTCGTCATTTTATTTTTTAGATTCGTTATATATTTCCATATGGTATTACAGTAGAAATGTAGCAAATCTCTGTCTTATATATTTTTGTACTATAGGTTTTGAACTTTAGTTTAACAGTTTTAAAAAGAGTACGTAAACGTGCAAATTGCCTTGTAGGTACATAGAGTCTTGAAAAAGTGACTTAAGGATTGAGAAATGTGTCCTAGCGATTGTAAAAAAATAAATAATAATAAAATTAAACAACAAGAAACTTCAAAACATCTATTCAAATAATAAATGTGTCCTCACCATAGACATGAACACTGAATGCCATCAGTAGGGTCCCAGAGTTGTGGTCAATCTTTAGTTGATAAAGTCCAGTGTGTTTGGTTCTCATGTTGTTGATGGTCAGAGATCCAGTCTGATCCAGCTGCAGTCTGCCTCTGAATATCTCGGTGAGATAGGGATATGATATCTTTTTTACTTCGATTAGAGCCACGATTGGACCATTATCTCCAAACCTCCACTGTATCTGATTAATTCCCTTTATTTGAGTGAGATCAGGGTTTAGAGTGACAGAATCTCCCTCCATCACGGACTTCTTCACTTCATTTGCATCAACACCAAACACTCCTGCAGAACAAACAGAAACAGTTTCTCAGAGATTAAACTCATAAAACACTGATGATGATGTTAGTGAACAGATTCAACTGAGATCAGTCTTGTCTTATAACCACAGCTTGACCTATTAAAGGGTCCCTATGCTCATTCAGGGGTTCATAGATTTGTTTATGGGTTTTCCTGGAATCGGTTTACATGATTTAATGTTCAAAAAACTAATTTTTCTAATAATTTGCATTGTTGCTGTGTCTGTTTCCCCCTTCATCTGAACGCCCTGTTTTGGTTTATTTTTTATTTTTAAAAACACTTTAAAAAAGACAAGAAAACAACAAGAAAAAAACATGCTGTCAGTTACTCAATGTAATCTATTACATGTTCAAAAATAAAGAAACGAATACCTAAAATATAAAATCATGTCTCAAATTAAAGGTAGGGTAGGTAAGAATGATCTAAAACACTTTTGTCCAAATTTGTTTAAACTTTCTTTATATGTCAATACATAATTAAAATGTAAGTACTCTGAAAAAGAGAGTATAAAAATCGAGTGACTCTAGACTTTTTAATCTGCAATAAACACCGCTCATTATTTTCGTTCGGGCCGAAACAAGTGATTGGCTTGGGCGACTGTCACTCTCTCTCGCTACCATGGCTACCGCCGCTTTTGCTCCAGGATCTGCCCACATGCGCGCACCCCAGTGTTGCCAAGTCGGGCTACTTCAAACACTGTTGCCGCGGGCTGTTTTTCATGTCCGCGGGTTGAAGCGACCCCAATTATGTGATATTTTGCCCCGGGATTGGCAAATTTTAGCAGGCAGCCCTACCAAAAAGACACATATTTTACCCCCCAAATGCGATTTTTACCGGAGAAACACGATTGGGCTTGTTTTGGGCTAGTTTTGAGTAGCAATTGGGCGGATTTTGTTGTGAAAACCTGGCAACCCTGGCGCACCCGTTGGATTTGAGGAGTTCACGAGGCTGTATTTCTGCTGGACAGGTAATCTTTCATTTTGATTATACATTTTTTTGGTTTATGTTTTCATGAAGCATGTCTCACTAGCACACGTAGCTGCCTAATATAGCTAACATAACATTACTTAGCATAAAGTTACAATGTTATACATTTAGCAGAGATGATAAATACTCAATATGCTTAGCTCAAGTTGATCGCTGTCGTGTTGAATTTCACAAAATGTAACTTTAGATAACAAAATGCATGTGTAAAAGCTAGTACACCGCATCCAGGAACTTTTTTTAGAACTAAGTTAGCTTTAGCTACTACTAGGGATGAAACGGTATGGAAATTTAATATCACGATTATAGTGACCCAAATTATCACGGTTATCAATATTATCATGGTTTTGTTCAAAGGAGATGAAAGTGTTCATAAAGAACAGATGCACACACTTAAAACATTTCAACAAGTTTTATATTTGAAAATCAACAAACAACAAATAACTAAAGCAGCTCTATGCACTTTTTTAAGCTAGATTCTGTGGGATATCCTTCCTTATAATGGCCGTCGTCAATAGCAACGCATAATGCATAAATAATAATAATTTGTCGTAAATATAATCTATAATATTATCTCTGTAAATATATTCTCAAGCAATATTCTCATCAGTGTTCAGCAATGATGCAATTAAATCTAGCATATTTTGTGTAAGAGCCCAAACAGTATTCTAGTGAAATAATGCATATCCATATTTCCATATGATTTGAAAGTTTATTTTATTAAATATCAAAATGTGTGCATCATACCTGACACCTAGATGATCACTTTACAGTCAGTTTTAAGACTGTCATTCTCTTCAAATGCTAGTGAAGTTTGAAACGTGTATAACGTTACCAATGTTGTATGTAACTTTAGAGACAGTCCCTAAATTCGCCTGCGTTGTGCCAGTCATATCAGATGCGCTGTGGCTCTGCTGTGTTTTTTTAAACCATTTTCGCCGCTGAAATAGAACAAAAACAGTCAACCACGGTATGATGAATGAATCTCCTGCGTACATCGCACGTTTATCCCTGCTTTGAGTGTAACGTTAGATTTCAGCGAGTGAGAGGGGCGCGCGCTCTGAACATAACTGGCTAATCTGAATGCCTCTGATTATGAGACATTGCATTCATAAACTCAATATAAACACGTGTGAGTGGTTATAATGCGCAACGCGATTATAACAGATGGCTTTTGAGAAGACTATAATAAGTTCAACAGCCAGAGTGGCTAGTGTGCAGCCGAAATAACATTAACTTACACCCGCAAATGGCGGTTGTTAATGTCAAGCCCTGATTATTATCCCTTAAATGTCACCCTAGTCTTGTCTAAACTTGTTTGTTCGCTTCACTTTATTATTTCCCAGACGTAGTTTTGGTATTGAGGTCAAAGTCCACTTGCCTTGCGTTCGTAGTTTTGAAGCGTTCCCCCTATTACAGCGACTTTCCTCTGGCATGTTCTGCAGACAGGGTGACCATCTTCGATTAAGTTTCTCTCAGGACTTTTGTAAAAGCCAAAATATGACAATGCCTCAGATTTGGTCCTTTTAGACGGCTGAGAAATCTCCCGGCACTGTCACTGCCTTCTACCATTTCTTCTCATTCAAAAAACAGCGGTGCGCTGCGCGTCTGCACCTGCACCAGACACTGACTGGACAAGATTTACCACGAGTTTTCACAATCGTGATAATCACACGCGGTTTTAATGATAATTAAATTTTATACGATATTACTAACCGTCACAAAATTTTATCGTGGTTTATCGTGAAACCGGTAATCGTTTCATCCCTAGCTACTACCCTCTGTCTAACCTCTTTTCCCATGTTCACCGGGAACTTTACCTGCACATTTATTTCGGCCCTTGGTTTGTTTTTATATACTCTACCAATGCTTAGTGATGTTTTTATCTATCTGTGTGTGTCGTAGACACTGTGTTGTGTGTGTATTTTAAACTTTACCAGTATCGTTATTCTAGCTTGATAGTGAGTACTAAAATACATCTTATTTGTTTATATTCATAATGATAAAGTTAGATTTTTTTATTACATGTGATTCTGACATGATGTCACTACATGCACTCCGCTCCTTCTTCTCCGCTCGCCTCAGGTAAATAATGCGTCTTTCAGCTGAGCTGATCGCGGTCAGCGTGGCGCGTTCATGTGTTTTGGGGGCGTGGCTTTGGAAAGAGCCCAGAAGGGAGAAGGTGGAGTGAATGGAAATAATGAGCTGTCTTTAAAACAGTCTTGAGAGGTCTACAGACACTCAATTTTTATACTTTCTTTTTCAGAGTACTTACATTTTAATTATGTATTGATATATAAAGAAAGTTTAAACAAATTTGGAAAAAAAAGTTTAACCAAATCTTACCTACCCTACCTTTAATTCTACTACATAAGCATGCATGTGTGTATTTAAATTCTACATAGTAAAAAACAAAAACAAATATATAGTACTTAAATTTATAAAAAAAAAAAAGAAAAAAAATGCATACAATGAAATACAATGATATACGTCTAAACAGGGTAAGTCAGGTACTCACTCCTCTACTCCAAAAAAGCATATAAAAAGAAAACCACATACCAAATAGACTTTAGCGCTCTTTCTTGCTACAGCAGCCATTTTTTCCATTGCCATGTGTTCTGATAGTAAATTTAACCAATGATTAATATTTAATAATATTGATAATATTTTCCAATGTTGAAGAATAGCTTTCTTGGCAAATATTAGAGCAATATATAAACTCATTTTAAATAATAAGGTGCAGCGTAAATGTCTGCAAGTTCTCATAATAAACAGAGAGAAGGGGATAATGGTCCTTTAATCTTAAGAACAATGTACAGTTTCTCAATAACCCATTGCTCCAATCAGGACTTTCAGGGCCTGAATTTCTTTTTTGAAAATGGGGAGAATCCCCCCCATTAGGGATTTTTTAATTCATAATATATCTCATGGTCTCACCTAAATGTTTGATCATGCAGTGCATTTTTGTTTTTACAATGGTGCATTGTTGCACAATAGCTTACACACAGCACAAGCCAGATTTCAAAATGTTGAATTGAATTCACAAAAAAGACAAGTAAACAGTAAATAATAAAATAAGAACAAATAAATAATTTACAAGCAGTAGCACAAATAAATATAATATAAATAAAATAAACAGTGCTTTATTTATTTACTTTTGGTCTAACAATAGTATTGAGACAAGAAATACTAAAGAAATGTAATAAGGAATCAAATGTAAAATAATACTGGATGGTCTTTCCTGAATAAATCAAATACAGATGTATCCTTACAGTTTAGGTTACAAAAGTTAGTCCTTCAAGAGCAGTGAATGTCATTAATGTTAATCAAACAACAAAATACAAAGAAAGAAAAAGAGACAGAAGCAGCAGGATTATCAGGGTAGTGTGAATGTCTCTTTAAGAGCTGCACGGTTTACGTGTATACTTCTCAAGATGGTAATTTAGATACTAATTAAAGGTGCCACAGAATGGAAAACTGTATTTACCTTGGCATAGTTGAATAATAAGAGTTCTGAACATGGAACTAACATACCATGAGCCTCACCCACCATTGTATCCTCCTTCATATGTAAATCTTATGCGTGAAAAAGAGCACTGAAAACTGTGACGTCATTCATATTTACGCCAAGGCCAGGCACACAGGCAGTATTAACATGGACCTGCACTGCCGAATCATCAGAAGTTCTGCAGGTATTGTGAAAAAGCAAGCAAGGACAATAGCGAAAATGCCAGATCATGGATATAAATGTTATGTTCCAGTCTGTGCAGGGATGTGAGCACTTTTCATATCCTTCCCACACAGAACTGTCAACAGGCATGGTTGATGTTTATCTATAGAGACGAAATGACACAAACGTCCTTAAACGATAACTGTGACTATATCAACATGCAATATAGTTGACTAAAAAGACGAGACTAAAATGTAGTTTAAAAAAATAAAAACTTGACCAAAATTCACTCTTGGGTTTTGGCCGGGGGAAAAAAAGGGTTGTTCGTGCTTGTGATTTCAATCATTTAAATCCCCCAATCAGAGCTTTTCTGTTAAAAGAACACATATTCTATCCGGTGTTTTACTTACAATTTGCAATCTGGTAACCATGTGCACGCAAGCTCTCTCTCGTGTGCAGATGATCTGAAAACACCAATAAACAAATAAGCTGCATTTCTGCAATCGCCATTTGAGTTTTTCTGCTTAAATTGAAGTGTCATTCAGTCGGTCTGTGTTCTGTCATGAGTCACGAGCCGCTTGTGCTGTTTCTGCGACTGAATCTGCCATCAAACCTTCTCAGTGATGAACTGTAGGCCTAATACATTTTAGGTTTTAGGTTGCGATTGTGTTTGCAGAATAACTGCACTTGTGTGAACTACTGAAATGAGCTTTGCTATAAAACAGCCAATCAGAGCAGAGCTCAACATTATTATTCATGACCCATCCAAATAAGGTAATAACAGCACAATTAGGCCTGTCGCGATAGTCAATAAATCAATTAATCGTGCAATAAAAAAAATGAGCTCGATATTTTTTCCAGCCGCGATAATTTCCAGCGTCTGTTTTTATATCCATTTTTGCTGAGCGTTACATTATATGATCACGCTCTTATACATGTAAATGCTTCTAAGCGCGACAAGACAAGAGAATGCGCTGTATGTCAATGTCCTCTCCTGTCTGTGTGGCTGCGTCTCATGTCAGCTAATCGAGGGACACTGACACACACACACACACACACACACACACGACGCACAGACTCGCGTCAGTCTCCTGCTTACATAGAGTTCTCTTTTGCTCATGAACAAACAATAACAACAACACAGAGAATTTTGAGTACTCATATTAGGAGTATTAGTTAAATAACGTCTTAAATTAACTTAAAGATTTGTGAGGAAATGAGATGCGCGGAACAGCGCGTGAGATCCGCGTCATGTTCGGCAGCGGCCGTTCTTAAAGTGGCAGGAGCACTGATGATGCCTGTCATTAATGTTCATCAAAGAACAACGGGAACAGAGAAAATTGTAGCTTTAATGATGATTAATCTATATTTCATTTATTATTTATGCAGTTAAGAAAGGTGTTTGATAACTATTACATTTCTGTATAAGTCTAACAGGGAAGGCACAGGTAAAAATAACATTTATTATAATGGGGTTATGTAAAGATTGTTTTAAGTTCACTTAAATTAAAAGTTTTTTTTTAAGCCTAATAAATGTTGAAATTGGGAGCTTTCAGTTATACTGTAATGTAATGTCATTAATGTTTCATCAGTGATACTGGCCTTCATTCATAAAAACATGACAATACAACACATTTAAAATATGCTGTCAATAAATTGTTTCTACATTAATTTGGAGAGTAACTGAAATTATTACAATATCAAAACATTAAAAACATATTAATCGTGATGAATTACAGAATTTTTTTTGATTAATTCGTTTAATCTATTAATTCTATTGCTTTTTTTGTTTTGGTTGTTTTGTTCATTTATTATGGATATTTAACCCCTTATTATGTTCTGCAATGTGTCAATCGCATCATACAGCTCAGATAGTCATGTGTCATATGTTATTTGAAAGGTCTCACTGAGCAGAATACAACAAGCCTAATTGTTTTGGGCTTTGACTAAACTTTCAGCGAGTTTTGTAAGTTAAGTCCTGCAAGACCCATATGTAAATAATATACTGATGCAGCATTCACATGGCGATTTTCACTTGTAACTTCATAAAACGTGGAAAATGGCACATCATTATTTACAGCAGATTCTCACGATTAAAAAGAGCCCAAAGTCATAAGCTGTCTTTTAGATCTATAGATATTCCTTGTTGAAATATGACACACAAAAAACAGCACAGACGCACATGAGCGGAGTACAAAAATAACAGTTGCTTAGACTTGGCGTTTTTGCTGATAACTTCATGAAACAAGCTTGTTAAAAATGGCACACCCTTATTTACAGCAGATTCACACAATTAAAAAGAGACCAAGAACACCATAATACGTCACTCTCATCCAAAATTAGTACTCATGGAATTATAACCTCACAGGCGCAAATAGGCTAAATATGCTATCGTTGTGCTAAAGTCGCGTTTATGCTTGTAACTTCATGAAACATTATCCGATCATTAAAAGTTTCATAATCCGTTACTCGAATCAGAAGTTATTATTCATGGAATTATTACACATTATAGCCTGACAGGAGCACATACGCTAATAAACAGTAGCTTTAAAGTCGTGTTTACGCTTGTAACTTCATGAAAAATGCTCAGATCGGTGAAAATGGCACATCAGTATTTACAGTTAATGCTCCCGATTAAAATGAGTCCAAAATCAACATAATCCATTGCGTCGATCACAAGATATTCCTCACAGATTCTGTGTTGATCAGTGCAGTTTTGCAGAATATGGCTATTTACATTAAAGGAGCTGTATGTAGGACTGTGGCCAAAACTGGTACTGCAATCACTTTCAAATTACTGTTGAGCGGTGTATCCCCTCTCCCCCTCCCCCTGACTCGAGGTTGCCAGATAGGCTGCAGGATCCAGCAGGAACGTAGGCTGCTACACGGAGCTTTCAATGGCAAGTGACGAGTCGTACACAGTAAGTTTTTTTTTTCTTTCTGTTAATTATGTTTATGCTTCAAGAGCGATGTTTTGTGAAGTAATTATGAATCGCAAAAATGTATTTATGGCGATTAGCCAAATATAATCGTAAATATGAACGCTCGTATGTGACAGTGCATTCCCACATGAAAAAATACTATAGTATATTATAGTAAAATTACAGCAAAGCTAAATAACATTAGCAATGGTCATACAGGTCAACTTGCAGCATGTTTTGTCCACTATATATGCGAAGAACGAATGAGGAATAATTTTTACCGAGGTAACGTTAGGCTACTGTCTCAAATACGTTTTCACATTGCCATAATAGGCGTGCTAATGTTGTTTTCCTCAGCGTCCCAGCATAATGACAGAGAAACGGGCTCTGATAATGCATTACTATTGTTAGCAATGACGACTCGCCGTTTTTATTTACCAAACAATTCCTTAACGTTACCTTTTCAATTCAATGACCCACCTCCTCCATCTGCGCTAACCTAACATTACTTTGCACGAACATGCATATCTTTGTTCGACTGTCATGAATATTTGAAAGGTCCATTTACATTAAGTACAAGTTAGCCAAACATGAACCTTACCTGTCCAGGAGAAAATTAGCAACGTTGGCATCAGTCTTCAAATTATTCTCCGTTTTCAGCCGTCTCCATCTTTCAAAGGCATCTCTTATACAAATCCTTGTTTTATCACGACGTTTTTGTCACGACGTTTTTCTGATTCATAACGAGGTCATTTAGGTTTCGTAAAGTTAGACATTGTTTATCCAAAAAGTTTATAGCTGCAGCTGTGGTAACTAGAGCATAGCTGGCAACCCGAATGCAGAAACACTACTGACTTCGTGATTGGTAGATAGGTGGAGGGTGGCGCTTCAGGCCAAAACACAACATGTCAACATCAACATCAGTTGAGGGCTGCAACTTCACTTTTAAAATGACAATATCTTGGCCGGACAACCGTTGTCAGTGATATAAGTATTTGAAATTAACATGATTTCTTAATGTCTAGTGACATATCAGGGCCATTTTATGATTAATTGAAATACATTTCTTACATACAGTTCCTTTAAAGGTAGGGTAGGTAGGATTTGGTTTAAAAACTTTTTTTCCAAATTTGTTTAAACTTTCTTAATATATCAATACATAATCAAAATGTAAGTACTCTGAAAAAGAAAGTATGAAAATTGAGTGTCTGTAGACCTCTCACGACTGTTTTAAAGACAGCTCATTATTTCCATTCACTCCACCTTCTCCCTTCTGGGCTCTTTCCAAAGCCACGCCCCCAAAACACATGAACGCGCTACGCCGATTACTATCAGCTCAGCTGAAAGACGCATTATTTACCTGAGACGAGCGGAGAAGAAGGAGCGGAGTGCATATAGTGACATCATGTCAGAATCACATGTAATAAAAAAATCTAACTTTATCATTATGAATATAAACAAATAAGATGTCTTTTAGTACTCACTCTCAAGCTAGAATAACGATACTGGTAAAGTTCAAAATACACACACAACACAGTGTCTACGACACACACAGATACAAGATAAAAACGTAGGTGGAGTATATAAAAACAAACCAAGGGCCGAAATAAACGTGCAGGTAAAGTTCCCGGTGAACATGGTAGAAGAGTTTAGACAGAGGGTAGTAGCTAAAGCTAACTTAGTTCTAAAAAAAAGTTCCTGGATGTGGTGTACTAGCTTTTACACATGCATTTTGTTATCTAAAGTTACATTTTGCGAAATTCAACACGGCAGCGATCAACTTGATCTAAGCATATTGAGTATTTATCATCTCTACTAATGGTTCCCTAAGTATATAACATTGTAACTTTATGCTAAGTAATGTTATGTTAGCTATATTAGGCAGCTACATGTGCTAGTGAGACATGCTTCATGAAAACATAAACCAAAAAAATGTATAATCAAAATGAAAGATTACCTGTCCAGCAGAAATACAGCCTCTTGAACTCAAACGGGTGCGCCAGGGTTGCCAGGTTTTCACAACAACATCCGCCCAATTGCTACTCAAAACTAGGCCAAAACAAGCCCAATCGTGTTTCTCCGGTAAAAATCGCGTTTGGGGGGTAAAATATGTGTCTTTTTGGTCGGGCTGCCTGCTAAAATTTGCCAATCCCGGGGCAAAACATCGCATAATTGGGGTCGCTTCAACCCGCGGACATGAAAAACAGCCCGCGGCAACAGTGTTTGAAGTAGCCCGACTTGGCAACAGTGGGGCACGCGCATGTGGGCAGATCCTGGAGCAAAAGCGGCGGTAGCCATGGTAGCGAGAGAGAGTGACAGGCGCCCAAGCCAATCACTTGATTCGGCCCGAACGAAAATAATGAGCGGTGTTTATTGCAGATTAAAAAGTCTAGAGTCACTCGATTTTTATACTCTCTTTTTCAGAGTACTTACATTTTAATTATGTATTGACATATAAAGAAAGTTTAAACAAATTTGGACAAAAGTGTTTTAGATCAGACTTACCTACCCCACCTTTAATAGCAGCTAGGAGGAGCCCGCGGGCGGTACAATCCTAGATTAAGCGCTCGTTAAGAGTATATCAAAAAGGATAGATGCATTGGAAAGCTGGGCTTTAAAATTATACCCATTATGTTTTTATATATATATATATATATATATATATATATATATATATATATATATATATATATATACACACATAATATTGTAATAATATAATGTTTTATTAGCAGTTTCTCAGCATTAGATTGTCCAAATGTAATAATTTATATTTTCTAAATACATTAAAAGTGTTTTAACAAATGATACATACTTTTTGACTCTCCTTGCTATAGTTTGAGTTATGAGTCTTTAAATTTGTGTATGTCACTCAGAAAACAACAGTTTTGTAAATTTCAAGGACTGAACAAAAAGGCTACCTTTTGGTCTAAATGCTGTAACTTTTGATTACTTTATGATACCGCCACAAAATTAGATCCAGATACAGACCACATATAGGGGAACATCACCAAAAAAAGAATTTTTCTGCTGCCCTATTGCCTTCCTGAGTTTTTGAATGTTAAATAATACATTTGTAAAATTATTTTGTAAAAATTGCCTTTTATCAGCAGTTTCTCAGGAATATATTGTCCAAATATAATACAATTTATATTTTCTAAAAATATCAAAAGTGTTCTAACAAATGATACCTACCATTTTACTCTCCTTGCTATAGTTTTGGAGTTATGAGTCTTTAAAGTTGTATATGTCACTCTGAAAACAACAGTTTTCTAAATTTTTTCAGGGTGTCAAGGACTGAACAAAAAGGCTACTTTTGTTCTAAATTCAGACGAACGCGATCGCCTCTGAACTTCCGGAAAGTGAGGTCAAAGTCGATCGTGGTCATAGATATATCGATAGTAGATGCCTCATTCTACTGATCCGTGCAGTCGCTAATGAGGCATCTACGTATACATCTATGACCACGATCTAATTTGACCTTACTTTCCGGAAGTTATGGTGGAGCTCAGAGACGATCGCGTTTCAACTGTTAAGAGGTCAAATAATAGCATAAATACTGCTCGGTTTCTCGCAGAAACTGACCGTTTCCCAAGATAAGACCCTTATTCATCATCTGGTATCGTTTAAAGCCCTTTGAAGCTGCACTGAAACTGTCATTTGGACCTTGAACCGTTTGTTGCCCACTGAAGTCCATTATGGAGAAAAACCCTGCACTGTTTTCATCCAAAACCTTAATTTCTTTTCGACTGCAGAAAGAAAGACATGGACATCTTGGATGACATGGGGGTGAGTAAATTATCAGCAAAAGTTTATTTAAAAGTGAACTAATCCTTTAAATAAGAAATATTTGTAAAATTATAACAAATATATATAAAAAATTGCCTTTTATCAGCAGTTTCTCAGCAGTATATTGTCCAAATATAATACAATTTATATTTCCTAAAAATATAAAATGTTTGCTAACAAATGATACCTACCATTTGACTCTCCTTACTATAGTTTTGGAGTTGTATATGTCACTCAGACAAAAAAACTCTAAAAATACCTTCAGGGCTTAAGGGGTTAAAATGCTTTTGGTTTTCAGTGTTAAATAGTATTTAGAAATAAAAGTTTATTGATCTTTGAAAAGGTGTACCTGCATTATTATGCCATTATCATTATTTTAGATGAAAATGGTCTCGGAACAACAATATTATCGTTTATCGCAATAATTTCTTGGCCAATTTATCATCCAGCAAAATTTGTTAAACATGGTTCCCAAATCCTGCATCTCTTTATAATACATATATAATACTTAAACTCAACTGAGATCCTAGATCTAATAAATGCATTAAACAACAGTACACTATCTTGGCCATGTAAATTTTTAATCCTGTTTTTTCTTGAAATATTTATTGCAATTTTTGCTTGGCCAACCATAAAATTAACCAACTTCCATTTGAATCTTTAATTGCAGTTATATCCTGCTCCATAAATGAAAGCCGTAGGTGTGAAGATTTCCTTAAAACCTAAAAAATGTTTCTAGTGATACAAAAAGTGCTTTAAGCCTGATACAGTGAGAAAAATAAGTATTTGAACACCCTGCTATTTTGTAAGTTCTCCCACTTAGAAATCATGGAGGGGTCTGAAATTGTCATCGTAGGTGCATGTCCACTGTGAGAGACTAAATCTAAAAAAAAATCCAGAAATCACAATGTATGATTTTTTAACTATTTATTTGTATGATACAGCTGCAAATAAGTATTTGAACACCTGTCTATCGGCTAGAATTCTGACCCTCAAAGACCTGTTAGTCTGCCTTTAAAATGTCCACCTCCACTTTATTATCCTAAATTAGATGCACCTGTTTGAGGTCGTTAGCTGCATAAAGTAGGTATGTGCATTTCTGGCAAAAATACTATTCGATATTCGCTGATAAGTATTCAAATATTATTCGAAAATCAGTCAATCAAGAATTCCCCGCGCATGCACGCACGCACACAGAAACCTCGGATACACGCACACGCAATGACACAGGGAGAGGTTTTTATGATTTGTATGAAATCAATCTGTTTAATACAACAACTGTACCATCAACATCAATTTATTTCAACGTAGGCTTAGGCAGACAGGCCTACATGCCCGAAAACAGGTCGCTATAGATTATATATGTTTATATATATATATATATATATTTTTTTTTTACTGAACGCATCCTGCATGAATGAACTAGACACGTCTTTAGTCTATGGAAACGAGGGCCTATCGGAAACTGTTTATAACCTTTTCAATATTAAAAACTAAATCATCTTCAAGTCTTCAAAACTGATAATCTCGTAATGTTGCCTCAAGCATTAATGATTTGGCTGCAGGAATGAGACTACAACATGAACTTGACGGCAAACTCTTTAAACAAATCAATCTCTATTAATAGCTGTTGTAGCAATTATGGCCGCAGACATATAGATGAATTAATCTTCCAAATGATTCGATCAAATTAACATCCTTTTCACAAAAGCCCAATTCAGCTCCAGACTCCAGGAAATCGACCATCGATCACGAGAGAGATGGAGGCTCGATTCTGCCCGGAGCTACTAGTTTAGTTAATAATTACTCGATTTCCTATGGACTTGTGACCAAAGCCTAGACAAAAGAGGACAGAGGACGCGTTGTGGTCACAAGACAAAGAAACAAACCAGATCTCGGTCTTTTCAATGAGCGGTAAAAGAACTCCACGTGATAGCTAAAACTCCAAGCAAGCTCACAGAAACTGTTACATACAAGTGCACCAAATCGCTGATTATTGGACTTTCATTCAAATAGCCTTCGACATAACTTGTTAGTGTGTTTACAACTGATACACGTGACTATTATGCATGTACATTACTCACAATTCATGCAATTATGTAACTATTGAATGAGTGGATGAAAATGTATCATGTTTGATACTGATGTGTTCGTATGGGTATAATCCAACAGATGAGCTGAATGAAATCTTTATAGAATTGATCATGTCCTTATAGTAAGAAATTAGGTCTAAATTTACTCTCTGCTTAAGAGCAGGAAACTAAATTTTATAGTTAACCCAATTTTGTGGGAGGGGTGGAGACACAGTCACCCCTGAAGCCTAATTGGCCAGAACCCATCCAGGGGATGGGCAAATGTTTGAGTTTGATCTCAGAACACGAACGAAGAGTTCAGTTCTGTACAGTTCAGACCAGTTCAGTGCAGAGTTCAGTTTTCACGTCACAACCAGTTCGGTTCGAGCTGGTTCGCGGCCTGTTCGCAGTTCAGAGATGAGCTAACTTAAGTCCTAGCAGTTTGACCAGAGTGAGTCCTGAACGGAGAGCTCCCAGGAGACGGTCTGACGATCGTGACAGACCAACATCAGAGAAAATGGGTTAACAACGATTTCATTCAGGCCATCTGCTTTTCTCTCACTTTCCTTTCTTTTACTTAAAGTTTATTTTATTTCCGTTAAGTCTCGCGTTCTGTTAAGTTTCGCCGCAAAAGTCTCTCAACAACAAGTTTCTAACAGCGCGCTCCAACTTCAAACAACGCCCACAAGACTTCCATCCAGCCGCCAACACGCCACGTGATTGGTTTCCCCAGACGTCGACCAGACCTTCAGCGAATCAAAGATCCGGGAAAACCCCTGTCCAGCCAGGAAAAGGGAATCCCCCTAGTCAGACGACACGCGAAACACAAACGCAAGTAACGCCTCTTGATTTCGAGCTGAACTGGTGCATTAGATCAAATGTAATAACCCTGCCTAAGAAACGATAGGAGGTTAAATTACTGATCAATGGTTTCTTCAGGTCATGTTTCATAAATGCATAGATTGCTTAGGATTTCATAATTTCTCTCTCTTAGAACTTCTTTCCTCACCTTCTTCCTTTCTGCAACGTGTGAATGTGCGAGTGCGTGTGTTTATGTTAGATATTAGTTTGATGTGTTAGAGTAATCAATAAAGTTCCGTTTGTATTCAAAGATAACTGTTCTTGTGTTATGTGCTTATCAATTTAATGTCTTGAACTGCCGATCTAAGTTACCTGGCATAGTGTTTCACTATTGTTCGGATATTAATATCCGCTGCAGAGTTGATATTTACGGCCCGTTTAAATGAACGCTAGAAGAGTCATTTGCTCGGCTGTAAAATAGACTCTCAAAATTCCCTATGAATTCATTAATTTGAGCTAAATATACATGTTTCCCTTTAACAGAGCCCCTTTAAGTTCTTACATATCGGCGGACGAATAAGTTAAGGTGTAAACATTAATTCTGAATTATTTATAAATTATAGTGTCATTTGAGTCTTTTTCATTTTAATTCAGTTCCCCGTTGAGTTATTATTTTATCTGACTCATAGTCGCTACACTGTACATTTACACCCATAGTTTCGTTATCAAAATGAAATGTTCATCCGAAAATGTGCTATCTATGCCAAAATGATTTAGGCTTATAGGTTAGCGGAACACAGTTGTCGGCAATATAGCCTAACATGAACGTTTATTAACACCTCGTTTTATTAACGAAAGTAAGTGGTCATAGTCTAGTCTAGCACTATCTATCTATGCCATATTTTTGTTAAAAAAAATGAGCATATCCACTTGTTCGGGATGAAGACTGGTGCGCAATCTGTTGACAATTAGTCCAGCTGCGGAGAACACACACTCTGATGGCACTGATGTAGCAGGCACACCCAAGTATGTGTTTGCCAATTTTGCCAGGCGGGGATATTTGCAGTCGTTGGCTTTCCACCAGGTCATGGGGTCTGTGTGGAGAGGTGGGCATATATCCTGGCAGTAATTATCTAGCTCTGTTGTGTGTGTTGTGTGTGTTTCTCCGCTGTAATCTTCGCCAAACAGTACGGCAATTGCAGATGCAGACAGGCAATCACTCAGTTTTTTTAGCTGACGGTTCGGGTTCATTTGATGCAGCTGCGTCTTCTAGGTCTCGCTATCGGGGCTGGAGAGGAGGGCACTCACTGCGGCCTTCACAGCGCGTCTGACCTCTTCTGTGGCAAACCTGAGGTGTTTGTGTCTCGGGTCCAAGAAGGACGCGATGTATGCAACCTTGCTAGCGTTGCGGATATCTGCAGGTGCAAGTCGCCGTTCCAGTGAGGCAGACACGGTCTGTTTGAACTTCGTGACTTTGGGGGATTCTCCAGGTACTTTAGCGACACCCTCTGGTTGGATCTAATGTGTTACAGGAGCACATCTGCCTTTCTAGTGCGTGTTTCTTTAATTTTTTTCTTGAGTTTCTTTAGTAATGGAGATAACGATAGTCACATTCATTATTCGATATTCAACGTGATTCCGACTATTCGACGATCGTTGCCCATCCCTAGCATAAAGACACCTGTCCACCCCATACAATCAGTAAGAATCCAATTACTAACATGGCCAAGACCAAAGAGCTGTCCAAAGACACTAGAGACAAAATTGTACACCTCCACAAGGCTGGAAAGGGCTACGGGGAAATTGCCAAGCAGCTTGGTGAAAAAAGGTCCACTGTTGGAGCAATCATTAGAAAATGGAAGAAGCTAAACATGACTGTCAATCTCCCTCGGACTGGGGCTCCATGCAAGATCTCACCTTGTGGGGTCTCAATGATCCTAAGAAAGGTGAGAAATCAGCCCAGAACTACACGGGAGGAGCTGGTCAATGACCTGAAAAGAGCTGGGACCACCGTTTCCAAGGTTACTATTGGTAATACACCAAGACGTCATGGTTTGAAATCATGCATGGGACGGAAGGTTCCCCTGCTTAAACCAGCACATGTCCAGGCCCGTCTTAAGTTTGCCAATGAACATTTGGATGATCCAGAGGAGTCATAGGAGAAAGTCATGTGGTCAGATGAGACCAGAATAGAACTTTTTGGTCATAATTCCACTAAACGTGTTTGGAGGAAGAAGAATGATGAGTACCATCCCAAGAACACCATCCCTACTGTGAAGCATGGGGGTGGTAGTATCATGCTTTGGGGGTGTTTTTCTGCACATGGGACAGGGCGACTGCACTGTATTAAGGAGAGGATGATCGGGCCATGTATTGCAAGATTTTGGGGAACAACCTCCTTCCCTCAGTTAGAGCATTGAAGATGGGTCGAGGCTGGGTCTTCCAACATGACAATGAACCGAAGCACACAGCCAGGATAACCAAGGAGTGGCTCTGTAAGAAGCATATCAAGGTTCTGGCGTGGCCTAACCAGTCTCCAGACCTAAACCCAATAGAGAATCTTTGGAGGGAGCTCAAACTCCGTGTTTCTCAGCGACAGGCCAGAAACCTGACTGATCTAGAGAAGATCTGTGTGGAGGAGTGGGCCAAAATCCCTCCTGCAGTGTGTGCAAACCTGGTGAAAAACTACAGGAAACGTTTAACCTCTGTAATTGCAAACAAAGGCTACTGTACCAAATATTAACATTGATTTTCTCAGGTGTTCAAATACTTATTTGCAGCTGTATCATACTAATAAATAGTTTAAAAAAATCATACATTGTGATTTCTGGATTTTTTTTTTTTAGATTATGTCTCTCACAGTGGACATGCACCTATGACAAATTCACACCCCTCCATGATTTCTAAGTGGGAGAACTTGCAAAATAGCAGGGTGTTCAAATTAGGGCTGTAATCAACCAAAGAAAATCTTGGTCGACTGAAGTCCTGAAATTTTTGACCAAAAATCGACTAAAATGACGTTAGGAAAAAAAACGTTAAATGAATAAGCTGCGCACTGTGCGCAGTACTTGGTATTTGTCTGCCTAAATTAATTATAAATAAACATAAAAAACTAGTAGGCTATTTGCAGAATATTAAATCGTTTTTGACCTGATTATTTTGCACTGAAATGAGTCTGACACACGAGTCTGTCGGCTCTGAGAGCGTTGCATCACGTGCACCTGCGCAATATCATAGTACTATATTTTCGGAAGTCATAGGCTATGTGTTGTCAACTAGATATCATCACAAGAACTTTTGAGGAATATGCAACATAATTTAGACAATGGTTTTTGTCATATGTATTATAATAATTGACAGACATTATCATTTCAGCCGCTCTGTGCAGCTCGAACAGGAGCTCAGCTCAGCTTCGCGGCTGAGACACGAATAGACTATTAACTTAAAGCTTTTACTCTTAAACACAAAAGGCACGTCCACTTTAATAAAAAAGGAATATTTATTAAACAAGCCAAATCAAGAGCAAAAAAAACGCTCACAATTAAATAAATAATATACAAGAAAACTAGCCTTCTTCAATCTGTCTCTCTTCTCCAGTGGGTTGGGCTAATCCAAAAGAAGTGGAAACAATGGGGGTGTTCTGAAGACAGACTGTTACTTGTGAAACAGGGTTGCTCTGAAAACACCCCCATTAGCAATTAGTGCTTTCCACCTGATGAAAATGAACGCGGCGCGGCAAAACTGATGAAATGCACGCAGCAAAACGAATGAAATGAACGTGTCTCTGCAAAACTGATGAAATGAACGCGGCAAAACTGACAGTACAGATCCACTTAGCGCGGTGTTGTGACGCTTCCCCTCATGTGTATGTTGATGGGCGTTCCTCAAGTTTACCGCTATGGGCGTGCGTTTGAGCCAGCGGGAATGAAAATCAAAGGACCCGCGAGAGACTTTTCTTCGCCAGCTGGCTGGGCTAATCCAAAAGAAGTGAAAACAATGGGGGTGTTCTGAAGGCAGACTGTTACCTGTGAAACAGGGGTGCTCTCAAAACACCCCCATTAGCAATTAGTGCTTTCCACCTGATGAAATGAACGCGGCCCGGCAAAACTGATTAAATGAACGCAGCAAAACTAATGAAATGAACGCGGCAAAAAATCGACCAATCAGAATTTTGGTCGAGCCAGAACGTATCGACTAATAATCGACTAATCGACTGGGAGATTACAGCCATAGTTCAAATACTTATTTTCCTCACTGTACATTCCAGAAAACAATAATGAATTGTTTCTCTTAAAGCAGCACTAGGTAACTTTTCAACCTTTATAATATATTTTCAAGACTCTTGTGATGATACATCGACTTACAATAGGTTGAATGACACGTCTGCCATAGCCTGACAGGGTCTGTATCGTTTTTAATCGTACTTTTAAACTTCGGGTTTCGGGTAGGGATGTGCATCTCCATAACTGAGGCCGATGCGATACGCAACTCGATGCATAGCCAACGATACGATACATTAAAGATACATGAAGCAGCTAGCGATGCGATACACCCCTGTTACGATGCAGTGCAATCCGATTTCGATTCGATGCAGTATGATGCAATGAAACAAATATGATGATATGCATTTCAGTATGTTACAGATACTTTTATTTCTTTGTTTCAGACAACAAATCATAAATTAACTTAAGTGCCTTCTGATTTGTAGTGCATGACCCTTACACAAATAGGCTTTGGTAGTGCAAAAAAAGATGTTCTGTTCTGTCTCCACTTAAACTTTTAACAGCTCAAACATTTAACAGTGAAAAAATTTAAGCATGCTGCTCAGAGATAAAATGAAGAAATGTTCCATAACTTGCTAGCAGATGAATGTGCTTTCAGCAGACAATTACTCAGTGAACAAAAAACAGGTGCTATTTTGACATAACCAAAAATAATAAGAAGTACCAAAAAAAAAAAAAAAACTTTCACAGTTATTTCATAACTGTATTCAAATGTAAAAAAAAGCTTCCTATCTGGTATGTGGTACCTCGGCTCCAAGACGTGGAGGAGATATTGGAAGCCCTCGTTCTCTGTAACGCTGTAAGGCTGAATGTCTTTACATATAAAAAGGCGATTACGTCGGTTATTGCCTTGGAATGAGCAGAACTGTTAAGCCAGCTGCGATCAAAAAGTTTTGATCGTTTGCTCACCCGGCGTCCCGCTAGCAGTAGCAGGTTCAGCTAATTCCGAGTGAGAGGAGGAGGAGGAGGCGTCTCCAAACTCACACCGTGTCGGCCCTTCAAGTGTGTTGTCAGATTCGTCGTGCTGCCTGTATATTTTATAGTGGCACGACATATTTTACAAATTACATGGGTTTTATTAAGATTTCCAGCTCTCTTATAAAACCCAAATTTATAATTACTTGGTGGAGGATGCAGCTGATCTACCTCTGCCATGTTAATCTATGCTCTGTTGCCCCGGTCTCTGTAGTGTTGTGATAGGCTACGTCATATTCACGCAACAGTGAAGAGAGACGTGCTTGAGAAACAGTTTAGAGGGGAGAAAACAATCAAAATATTTTTCACTTTCTAAATTATGAAAGTATAGTATGTCTACTAATAATTATAAAGAAATAAATCTGGTTTTACCGATGCAGACATGTTAGAAACGATGCATCGCGATACAAATGCCAATTTGTATCCGATGCACACTTTTTAAACCGATGCATCGCATCGTTAACTTTTTAAGCCGATGCACCGGGCAAATCGGGGAATCTTCCCATCCCTAGTTTCGGGTAGTAACCCGAGAAAAAAAAGAACTACAAAATTCGACTGCTTTACGGCATATACGTCACTTCCACCACCACCCCCACTTCCTTAAATTCGGACATGCGAGCCAAACTATTATTTGTTTGCCGAATGTTATAGTCATGGCCGAAGCAGCACAGAAAAATAAGAAAGCAAAGGTTTTGTCGGAGGAAAGCAAAAAGAGGAAACGAGAAAGTGATCGGATTAAAGGCAGGACGAGGATCAACATTGGGCCAGCGTTTGCTCGTTAGCGTGAGCTGAAGGAGGAGGGGCTACATTCTTGCAAGTAAATACGTAAGACGTACAAAATCATATTTTAGGATACCTAACATGTCTGTGATATTGGTTTATTTGTCTTGCCTCAAGCTATAATGCAAATCGATTTTTCAAATTTGCAGATTCATCTATGGTAGCTTGATATTACAATATTGACGATATATGGTTATTACCTACCACTCAAACATTGAATTGAAGTATCATATAGATTCTGTAAAACGGGAACCAATAGACTAGGCTACTATAATGACGCTGGCTTGTAAACGTGATCATCGGGATCATTTGGCGTTTGAAAAAAAATAAAACTCATGAAATTATATCATATTATATCAATTATATATTATATCATATGACATGCTGAAACATATGCCACTGTACCTGGGATGAAGACATTTCACACGTGACGCAAGCAGAACACCTGCATGTGAACTCCTGCAGTGTTCAGGGCTATCATAGTTGTCATGTCAATAAATGCACGTGCGATGCATCCCCTGATGTAAGATGACAGTTTACGACAGTAGTAGAGGACAATACTGTTTCCCAACTGTAGGGGGACCCAGAGAGCAAAACCTACCTAGTGCTGCTTTAAACCACAAAAAAACAGAACCTTCGAATGACATTGAGGTTAATGATTGAGACACAGGAATTAAAGGCAACAGCCCCCTTCAGGATTCTCCATGGCAGATCTCCTGATTTTTTCACCAATGGTGGTTTGTATAAGGCCCTCTAATATGGTTTAACTTCATTTCCAACAACCAATTTCTTTTTACAGACTATCTATTTTCTCACAAAGAATTGACTTATAAATCACTTTCCCCACTTAATTCATCTAAGTCCTGAAGCCCATTCAAGTTTAACAAAAAAAAACAGACATCTCCTTTAAATCTGGTGAAATCAAAAGGTTGGGAAAAGGGTCTCCCATATCAGGAAGCAAATTTCCTTCCTCATATCTTTCAAGAAGTGACAAAGTCTCTGCTGTCAGTTTCTTTTTCCATAGCTCCATGATTGTGGAGTTTTGTTGCATAGATTTTTGTCCTACCACTCACGGGAGGGACCATAAGGGGCCGGTGCGAAGCGAATCGGGCGGCAGTCGAAGGCGGAGGCCTAGACGACCCGATCCCTGGACACAGAATCTGGCTCTTGGGACATGGAATGTCACCTCGCTGGCGGGGAAAGAGCCTGAGATTGTGCGTGAGGTTGAGAGGTTCCGACTAGAGATAGTCGGAATCACCTCCGCGCACGGCTTGGGCTCTGGAACCACACTCCTCGAGAGGGGATGGACTCTTCACCACTCTGGAGTTGCCCATGGTGAGAGGCGGCGGGCTGGTGTGGGTTTGCTTATAGCCCCCCAGCTCTGCCGCCATGTGTTGGAGTTTACCCCGGTGAACGAGAGGGTCGTTTCCCTGCGGCTTCGGCTCGGGGATAGGTCTCTCACTGTTGTGTGTGCCTACGGGCTGAACAGCAGTGCAGAGTACCCGACCTTCTTGGTGTCCCTGGGAGGGGTGCTGGAGAGTGCTCCGACTGGGGACTCCGTCGTTCTACTGGGGGACTTCAATGCCCACGTGGGCAATGACAGTGAAACCTGGAGGGGCGTGATTGGGAGGAACGGCCCCCCTGATCTGAACCCGAGTGGTGTTCAGTTATTGGACTTCTGTGCTAGTTACAGTTTGTCCATAACGAACACCATGTTCAAGCATAAGGGTGTCCATCAGTGCACATGGCACCAGGACACCCTAGGTCGTAGGTCAATGATCGACTTTGTGGTCGTTTCATCTGACCTGCGGCCGTATGTCTTGGACACTCGGGTGAAGAGAGGGGCGGAGCTGTCAACTGATCACCACCTGGTGGTGAGTTGGATCCGATGGCGGGGGAGGAAGCTGGATAGACTCGGTAGACCCAAACGTACTGTGAGGGTCTGCTGGGAACGTTTGGCCGAGTCTCCTGTCAGAGAGATCTTCAACTCCTGCCTCCGGCAGAGCTTCGACCAGATCCCGAGGGAGGCTGGAGATATTGAGTCCGAATGGACCATGTTCTCCACCTCCATTGTCAAAGCGGCCGCTCGGAGCTGTGGACGCAAGGTCTCCGGTGCCTGTCGAGGCGGCAATCCCCGAACCCGGTGGTGGACACCGGAAGTAAGGGATGCCGTCAAGCTGAAGAAGGAGTCCTATCGGGCCTGGCTGGCTTGTGGGACTCCTGAAGCAGCTGACAGGTACCGACAGGCTAAACGGACTGCAGCCCGGGTGGTTGTGGAGGCAAAAACTCGGGCCTGGGAGGAGTTCGGTGAGGCCATGGAAAAGGACTATCGGCTGGCCTCGAAGAGATTCTGGCAAACCGTCCGGCGCCTCAGGGGGAAGCAGTGCCCTACCAACGCTGTTTACAGTGGCGATGGGCGGCTGTTGACCTCAACTGGGGATGTTGTCGGACGGTGGAAGGAATACTTCGAGGATCTCCTCAATCCCGCCGTCACGTCTTCCATTGGGGAAGCAGAGGCTGGGGGCTCAGAGGAGGACTCGTCCATCACCCAAGCTGAAGTCACCGAGGTGGTCAAGAAACTCCTCGGTGGCAAGGCACCGGGGGTGGATGAGATCCGCCCTGAGTACCTCAAGTCTCTGGATGTTGTGGGGCTGTCTTGGCTGACACGCCTCTGCAGCATCGCGTGGCGGTCGGGGACAGTGCCTCTGGTATGGCAGACCGGGGTGGTGGTCCCTCTTTTTAAGAAGGGGGACCGGAGGGTGTGTTCCAACTAAAGGGGGATCACACTTCTCAGCCTCCCCGGGAAAGTCTATGCCAGGGTACTGGAGAGGAGAATTCGGCCGATAGTGGAACCTCGGATTCAGGAGGAACAGTGTGGTTTTCGTCCTGGTCGTGGAACACTGGACCAGCTCTATACCCTCTACAGGGTGCTGGAGGGTTCATGGGAGTTTGCCCAACCAGTCCACATTTGTTTTGTGGATTTGGAGAAGGCATTCGACTGTGTCCCTCGCGGCGTCCTGTGGAGGGTGCTGGGGGAATATGGGGTCCGGGGTCCGGGGTCCTTTACTGAGGGCTGTCCGGTCCCTGTATGACCGAAGCAGGAGTTTGGTCCGCATTGCCGGCAGTAAGTCAGACTTGTTCCCGGTGCATGTTGGACTCCGGCAGGGCTGCCCTTTGTCGCCGGTTCTGTTCATAATTTTTATGGACAGAATTTCTAGGCGCAGCCAAGGGCCGGAGGGTGTCAGGTTTGGGGACCACACGGTTTCGTCTCTGCTCTTTGCGGATGACGTTGTCGTGTTGGCCCCTTCTAACCAGGACCTTCAGCATGCACTGGGACGGTTTGCAGCCGAGTGTGAAGCGGCTGGGATGGGGATCAGCACCTCCAAATCCGAGGCCATGGTCCTCAGTCGGAAAAGGGTGGCTTGCCCACTTCAGGTTGGTGGAGAGTTCCTGCCCCAAGTGGAGGAGTTCAAGTATCTAGGGGTCTTGTTCACGAGTGAGGGGAGGATGGAACGGGAGATTGACAGACGGATCGGTGCAGCTTCTGCAGTAATGCGGTCGATGTACCGGTCTGTCGTGGTGAAGAAAGAGCTAAGCCGTAAGGCGAAGCTCTCGATTTACCGGTCAATCTACGTTCCTACTCTCACCTATGGTCATGAGCTTTGGGTCATGACCGAAAGGACAAGATCCCGGATACAGGCGGCCGAAATGAGCTTTCTTCGCAGGGTGGCTGGGCGCTCCCTTAGAGATAGGGTGAGAAGCTCAGTCACTCGGGAGGAACTCGGAGTAGAGCCGCTGCTCCTCCACATCGAGAGGGGACAGCTGAGGTGGCTCGGGCATCTGTTCCGGATGCCTCCTGAACGCCTTCCCGGGAAGGTGTTTCGGGCATGTCCAACCGGGAGGAGACCCCGGGGAAGACCGAGGACACGCTGGAGGGACTATGTCTCCCAGCTGGCCTTGGAACGCCTCGGTGTCCCCCCGGAAGAGCAAGAGGAAGTGTCTAGGGAGAGGGAAGTCTTGGCATCTCTGCTTAGACTGCTGCCCCCGCGACCCGGCCCCGGATAAGCGGAAGAAGATGGATGGATGGATGGATAAAGATGCCACTGCCATAATGCCTTTCAATTCAGATCCGGCCACTTTAAATATGTGACCTAGCTTTACAGTCTGGGTGTCACACAATCTCGGAGAAAGATTAAGCACTTGGTCTGTTATGTCCAAACAAGCCCCCTTAACTAGAGGCTCCTCCAGCAACCAGAACAGAGAGTTAACATTTACTGGTCTTTTTGAAAGATCGACAAACTTTGAACAAACCATGGTAAAATGAAGATAGTCCACTCAAGTGTAGCTTTTTGATATCTGTGAGGAACAAAACAGTATCTAGTCCCTCCACTCTGTGAAAAATGTTTTTGCAACTTCTCTCCATACCACATCCACAGAGCCAGTTGAAAACTTCTGAATGAACTGAAATCAGAATGTTGCCTATCTGCTTGATAGAGACACCCAATCTTGTCCTCCCTCCTCTAATGGCAAAAAAAGCACACTTTGAGGGACCCAGTGCAGCCTGTCCCAGAAGAAGTCCACTAATATTGTTTGTAAATGTGATTATAGTCCTGTGGGAGTAGGGGTGGGGGAAAATTTCGATTCTTCGATGCATCGCGATGCAGACGATTCTGAATCGATTCACAAATAAAAAAAATCGATTTTCTAAATGTTGATAGCGTAATGTTGACGGAACGCAAAAGGCGCAACTCTGAAGCGCGCGCCCGGACCGCCTGTGGCGTAAGCGTGCACATAACAGAGACGCATGATAACTGAGCGACATCAGACCGGCACCCTCTGCATTAAAAGCTAGCGTATATATGGAAGCACATTGGCTTCTAGAAGTCGAGGGGGAAAATAACCTGGACAAGAGCCACACTATATGCAAGTTGTGTCAAACTAAATTAAAATATTTTCGAAACACGCAAAACCATATCACACGTTTCCAACATTTGGCTGAACCGGTAATGTACGCTGCCAACCAGAGGACCACAAACTCAATCGCTAATTTGATGGTCAAGGATTTGCGTCCGTATTCTCTGCAGATATTAATTTAGTGTTCATGTTCGTTGCATAAAATATTTTTTTATTGTGGTATAGAGCAAAAAATTGTCTATGCTTATTTGTGTATAAGAGCAGCTGTATGTTAGTTATTCAGAATATGCTGAAGTCCACAAGCATTACTTTTGTATGAGAGCTGCTGGTACAGATTTCTATATTTTTTGTATAAAAGCTGTGATTTTGGTACAGCAACATTATTTTTATTTTATTCATTGCACATAACAGGAGGGTTTTTTTGCTCATTACTTTATGTTAGTGATTTAGAATATGCTGAAGTCAGTATTAATTTACAAGTATGCTGCTACATATCCTGTTGGTTCTTAGAATGTTGGGACATATTCTGGCAAATGTAACTTTTCTGTAACACTTCTATTTGTTTTATTAATACAAAATATTGGAAGTAAATTCATTATGGGTCATTACAAATACTTTGCTTTAAAATTATCAATAGAGAAAAACTGTATAGAGAAAAAGATGCATCGATAATAGTTTTATAATCGCATCGCAGCCCTCTGAATCGTAATCGAATCGAATCGTGCGGTGCCTCGAGATTCCCACCCCTATGTGGGAGGTTCCACACATGAGAGCTTATGCCACATAGTTGAGGCTATTAAGTTATTCAATATTAGTACTCTCTCTTTAAAAGATAGCCGAGAGTGAATCCATCTCCATTTATTTTAGTCTACCCTCCATTTTTTCTATAATCCCACCCCAGTTCTTCTGCTGCACAGTTACATCTCCAAGATGCACTCCCAAATATTTAAGACCTCCCTCTCTTCCAATTCAACCCAGGTAATACTGGTAAACCATTCTTCCATTTACCTTTAATCTGTGCGTCACTTTTCTCCAAGTCTTCTCCTACATTACACCGAATTACAACAAATTAATGAACAGTAGACTCCAAATTAATTACATCTTTTTTCTACTTAATTAAAATCATGACATAATCTGCATATACTGATATTTGATGTTGAACACTTTGATTTCTTGACTTAAAACCTTCAATACAAGAACGCAACTTATTTAACATTGGTTCAATGTGTTATGAATCACTGAGTCGATTCAGCAGTTTGAATCGCCAAATTTCAGCAGTTTGGCGGTTTGACACGCGATCCGAATCATCATTCGGCTCAGTGATTCATAACGCTTCGAAGCTTCATGATGCTTTGTTTTGAAATCGTCATCACTATGCAAGTCGTTATTTAGGGTTTTTTTGCGCACAAAAACTATTGTCGCCGATTCATAGTTATTTTAGAACCACTGTAGTGAGATGGACTTTGTAACGACGTCTTTAGTACCTTTTAAGGGTCTTGAGAGTGTAGAGTGCCATTGAGCCAATGGAGGACTTTCAGAGCCATCAGATTTCAACTAAAATATCTTAATTTCTGTTCCGAAGATGAACGGAGGTCTGACGGGTGTCGAACGACATGAGGGTAAGTAATTAATGACAGAATTTTCATTTTTGGGTGAACTATCCCTTTAATCATTCCACTAAAATTGGACCCAAAGCAAAAAGCATCAAGTGTATTCCAAAGATATTGATGCTCTATTTGATCAAAGGCTTTTTCCTGATCAATTGAAATAGAGCCTATGTCTAGATCAGGATAACCAGAGACATCCAGAATATGCCTAATGAGAGTAATGTTTAGGGTTGGGCATCGTTTTGATTTGAACGATTCGGATTACGATTCCGATTCTTACTTTCGATTTCGATTCTTTTCGATTTCCGATTCTTTGAGGGGTGGAGTCAAAACATCTCAGAGGCTCATTTCACAGATTAATTTTTTATTTTGATTTAATAATGAGTTTTAGTTTTGGGACTTTCTCCGCTGGCATTTTCCCCTGCTTTGCTGCAAAGGTGATTGGAGTTTCACACCGAGTCTCCAACGGTTTAGCAAAAGCATTAGCAGCAGTCATATTAGGACTGCTACTAGCGTGGGCAATTTGCGTAAAGCTACATTTATCTACAAGGGGAAAACAAATAATTTCAGTAACGTTGTTGTTCACCACAATTATCAATTTGGTCAATTTGGTTTTATTACAATACAATTACCTGATTGTGACGAGGTAACATTAGTTCACCCTGAAATGAAAATAAAGCCATCTTTTACTCACCCTGCTGTTTTTTCAAATGCGCCCGTTTCTGTGTGTGTGCACTCCAAGCCGTCAGTAGCCTCACGCAATGTTGTCATCATGACAACCGGTACACAACATTCACTTCAGGAGGTTTTTATTATTAGTATTATTGTATTATGTCTTATATACGTTATAGAAAAGACGAGAGTCGCGTTTGTTTCTATTGAACCTGATTTCTCAAAATGGTGCTGTGTGTGCTTATCCTGGGTGCCATGACAACAGCGCGAGTTATAGTAGGCATGAGCGCCGGCGACTCCTGACAGTTCTGAGTGCGCACACACAGGAATACGTGCAGAGTAATGGCCGAGCTCAGTGTTTTGACTGAAGAATGCGGTTTCTTTCTCGCAAAACCTTATAGTATGCCTCTGAACACTTTCCATATATGGCGCACATCTCCCTGTATCTTTGTGTGATACATTTGTATATTTTGTGTAATGTTTTAGCCTGGTCGCTGTTCACTGCCATAATAGGAAGGAGTGCGTGTAGGACTATTTTTAAAATTTCTGCTTTTGAGGTCTGAAAAAGATAGAAGGACACAGGGCACTGGGACAACAGCAAGTAAAAGATGGCTTTATTTTCATTTCAGGTTGAACTATCCCTTAACAACGTTGGTTAGCGCAGGGTGGCCCGAGGAGGACGAGACAGTGGACCTGTCAAACATGCTACACTCGTTCATTTGTAACGTTACACCACATATTTGTACATATTTGCAGTGCTTCCTCCTGTGCAAGAAATAAGTTTGTCACATGTGTTGCACTGTGCCGGCCCAGGCTTTTTTAAAAGCGAAATAAAGCAATTTGAACGCCGCTTACCGTGTTTCATGGCTGCAACAGAACAAACGGGCGCGGCAAGCACTTCCGGAAATCCGGTGGCCACAAACCAAAACTTGATCGGAATCGAAAACAAATTTTCTAAACGATTCCAATGGCATCGTTATTTTTTAAAGGGTTCCAAGTTGGAACCGGTTCTCGATGCCCAACCCTAGTAATGTTATCCATAATTGACCTTCCAGATATACAATAGGTCTGTTCAGAGTGGACCACTTGTCCCATCACATATTTTAATCTATTGTCCAAGGCCTTAGAGAGAATCTTTAAATCTGTACTTACAGGTCACCAATTCTTTAATTCCTTTAAGTCACCTTTCTTCGGCAGCAAGGTAACCACTGCCCTCTTACAACTTAGAGGGAGGGAATCCACAGCCAAACTTTAATTTAAAGGGTAACTCAACCTCAGTTTAGAGCCTAACTTCACCCACTGGCAATATTTGAAAAATGCTGGAAAAGTGGGCAGAGCCCAGCGGAGACAGAGTGGACGAACCGTGGGCGGGGCTGAGCGGGGGCATGCACCTGAGACCCGCAGTGACTAATTGATTGACAGCTGTCAGACTAGCAAAGATGGAGACTGGAGTGACGCCAGTAGCTTTGCAACAGAGCGGACATTTCTTCCCCACCTTCACCTGAAGTGGAGGAGGGTGAATTGTCTGTAGACACAGACCCGGAGCCTTATCAATGCGAGCTGATGAGCTGACTCCCGATGCCGACGATGCTAGTGAAGCAGCAGCGCAATAAAGAATGAACAGTCAAATCCTTATACTGAATGCCACTAAAAATAGATCAGATACATGCAACGTATTTTTATTAAAATTAACTGAATCAATAAGCAGCGCTGGACTAATAAGTTCAAACCTAATAGCCTATTATAAACAGATTTCCTCAAATAAAAGGTAGACTATATACGCCAGCACTAGGCATGTGCCGGTATCAAATTTTCGTGTTGCGATTAATTGACAAAGCTTTTATCACGGTATACGGTATTATCACGATATTGAAATTTGTTGCAAAAAAAGTGTTGTCATACTATAACAGGTTTAATAACTTTCTTATAACAAAAAGAACCAAACATTTAAATACATTAAAGCAATACACAAAAATGTATAAAGTAAACAAATATTTAAAACCGATTAAAGAGCTAAAGCATTATAAAGAACAATATGTAACACTTTACAATAAGGTCTCACTACTTATTGCATTAACATCAACAAATGGCTACATTTTTACAGTTATTCTTCTTTGATAATGTTATTTTAAAAAGCAGCTGTTAGTCAGTGTAAGCTCAGGTCCATTAAATAATACAGTTACAACTTTTGATATTAATAATGTGTTATTAAATGCTGAAATGTACAGATTGCTAAGATTAATACAAGTTTTAGAAGTATTTTTCATTGTTAGTTTGTTAATGAATGAACTAATGTTAAATAATAGAACCTTATTGTAAAGTGTGTGACTGAATAACAATCAGAACATATTCAAACAATATCTAGGGCATGTAATTTAGTCCAGATTAAAATATAAAATGTTTAAGTTTGAAAATGAATAGCCTCAAGTCTTTGATTATGCGATGAGTTTTGTTTACCAGGATTACCGGGGAAACGGCTGCATTTCTGCTGTTCCGTCAGCGCCCTCTGCTGTCAGAGAGTGAATGTGCGTTTCATTCAGGGCATATCCTTCACTCGTTCCACCATGTGCTCGGCTTGGTTTTGTATGGGTAAAGTATTCTTAAAATGCATTCTAAAAATCGTAAGAAATAATTATTCACGGTATTTTGAAGTGCCCATGATTGTGCATGTTCATTATTGCGGTATATCGTATTACCGTTTACCGTAGGGCTGTAACGATTTGACCAAAAATAAGAACCTCGATTAATTGAACATTTTACCGATTATGATTAATGAACGATTATTTTGCCTTTTTTTTTTTTTTTTACCTTAAATTTTTTGCCCTCATAAGGTTTTTGAGTAAGTTCCTGATAAGGTTTGTACTGTAAATATTTTCTACTATTAAAGGTGGGATATTTCTATTTTTTCTTTGTGATTTTAAAATACTTGAAGGAAACGGTTCACTTTCAGCAGTTATTGTCTATGGGGCAGATTTCTGCTAGTTGTACATCGGATACAGATAAATTAACATTGTAGGCCTACATTACATTTATTTGAATGCATTAATGAGAGAGTGATTGTGTGAATTACTCATACCGTCTCTATTCATTATGAAGCTGTGGTTTGTACTTACTTCAGAGGTATTAAAATATATGCCTATAATGGTTGAGTTTCTAAGCTACATTAGTGACTTTACTTTAGTCACAGGACAGCGTTGATCCTGCGTTTCTGCGCTCCTCTCTGCGCGCCATCTTCACGTGATGTGCGAGCTTCTGTCTGAGTGTTCGTTTGTCACAATATATCAGGCATTAGTTCAACATAATACACATCTGATAGTCTAAAATCGCTCCAATGTTCAAACAGGCTGGCCTTAAAACATACAAATGACAAAGCTTTGTGAGGACGCAGGTGAAAGAGGTCTGCCTTCAGGACGCGCGCATTGTCAGAGACGCGACACGGCTCGGCTCTGTGTCACAGAAAAAAGCTGAGCACTGAACGGATAAGAAGTACCGGCGCTGGCCGTTTTGATGCCCTATGCGCGATCACTTTATGATGCCCGCGGTCGCGGCGTTCGTGAATTGCGGGCATCATAAAGTGCGAGCGGGGGTGTTGGTGGAGAGAGCATTTTCTTGTGGTGCCCCCTGAGCACTTGGTTCCCTGCGCGCAGCGCGTGATGTGCGTAATGGGAGGAGCACCGGCACAGCGGATAAGTTTTCCGTATTGTTGTTTTTGAATAGTGCACAATCGCTTTAAATGTTCAAGCCTTTAAACGCATTTACTTGACAAACTTTATGAGGACGAAAGTGAAAGCGGTCTGGCTTCGGGGCTTGCGCGTGCCGTCTGTGTGTGTGTATGGCAGCGCATAGGCTAAAGAAGAACGGCAATTAACTTACTGTATAAACTGTGTAAAACATGCAGTTACTATAGTGATTCTGGGCATCTATAAACACAGATAACTGCTCCTGCATCTCTGTGTGCCTGCAAACTGCACTTGATGTGACTGACGGGGCGGAGTCACTTGACTAAAACCGAAACAACCGACATGGGAAAAATACATCGGTTAGAGGTTCTGAATTTCGGTTTCAATTATTTTTCGATGAATCGTACAGCCCTAGTTTGTCCCCACATGTCTAGCCAGCACGTTACGGTATTGTAACTTAGCCCTCCCAGGGCACGCTCGTTTGGTGTGACCCTCTTTGCCGCACTCAAAACACTCACTTATGTGAAGTTTACATGTTTGCGTACTATGTGTTATTTGAGTGTTGATTATTATAGGCTCTCTAAAAATAAATAGCTACTGAATTTAGGCTAATAGTGTAGGCTCTGTTGTTAAAGGTCCCATGGCATGGCATTTTTCTATTATTTTATAGTGTTTCCTGAGGTCTACTTATATTGTTAGTATGATTTTTACATCATAAAATGTCATAATTTAGAAATAAAAGGCATTTTTTCTATACTGCTGTTTGCCCTGTGGCTGAATGCCCTGCTTCAAGAGGCGTGTCTGCTGTGAGACTTCAGTAAAAACGCCCACTGTTGTGATTGGCTGACATCTTTGCATTTTAAATGAGCGGAGGGGGCGTGGTTTAACGAGGCACGAGCAGGCACGAGTCTGCCAGAGAGACGGATGGACCTGTGTTCACTTCTCATCAGTTCTCTCAGCATGTCTCAGTTCAGGGTGAACTGTTGTAGTTACTAGCATATACTTCAGGTTATTAGTTTATTTCTAGTCGGAGGGACTGTCACTCATGTCAGAAAGTTAGTAACTTTAGTAAATTATGGATCAGCGCTGACTCGAGACGCGAACCGTTCAGAACGATTCAGTCCGATTTGGTGAACTGGTTCGGTTCACTAAAAAGAACCGATTCAAAAGAATGATTCGTTCGCGAACCGGACATCACGGAGACGAAGCGATTGCTAACAAAGTTATTTATAGTAACTACTGAGTTATGAGAGCGCTGTCAGTCAGCGCGAGTTTATTGTGTTTGTATCTGAGAGTTCTGAATAAACACGAGTCCCAGTCACACCGAGTCCTCTTCATCATTATTCTACCAACTTTGTAACACATGCAATGTATCATTACAGCGAGATGAACGAGTTAGTAAGTGTTGAATATAGCATTATTTCTAGATATGTTCCAAACATATGAATAGCGTCGTTGACGCGCATTGAGTAACTTACACAGCGCAAACAAAGACACAACAGCTGTAATCGAATGTAATCCAGTTTATTGTGGGGAAAGCTGGCTAGCCTAGCCCAGATACCCTCACGCTTACCCTCCTTCTGCTTAATCTCACGCCGCGTTTGGTGCCTCCGCTGTGGGCCAGATGCAGTACTGGGGGTCGGGGATGTTGGAGGCCGAGCTTCGGCGTGTGTGAAGTTTATCTCTAAAGATGTGACTGCTGATGTTAAACAGAAAAGACTGTATGCACATTTAAGAACAGATAGACGCGACGAGGACGTACAAAAACACTGACTCTCAAGATAGAAAACACCGTTCTGTCGGGAGAGAGAGAAGCCGCTGCGTGTCCACAAATAATAAATAATTAGCTACACATCAGAAATCACTGATCACAGATCAGAAGGAACTGAAGAAAGACTTCTGTTTTCATTTGTACATCCAAACACTGAGAAACTGCCAGTGTTCACTCGTTCACAAGTAACGTGATCTCTCGAGTGTTTGCATGGGCGTGCCAGATTCTCTGGGCGGGGGAAAGGGAGGAAACCGTGCCTGCTTGGACGTCAAACCAGGAGCCTTCAGGATTGGCTAGTCGGGCCTGTCATTTTCTCAAAGGCAGAGAGAGACAGCCAGAACTCGGTTTTACCCCGATCAACATTTCTATCCACTTGGGGACAATATTCAGGCTAGGGGAACTCATATTAATGTTGAAATACCTCATAAAATGAAAATTTCATGCCATGGGACCTTTAACCTTTAATATTAATGTGAAATCTTCAATAAACTTTGTTATAATTTAATTAATTTAAGGACATACACTTTTTTTTGTTTAATAAAAATAAATAAAAAGCAATTTTGTAAAACTGCTGTACCGAACTCGTACCGAACCGTGACTTCAAAACCGAGGTACGTACCTAACCGTCAGTTTTGTGTACCGATACACCCCTACTACATATACATAAATAGGCTACATGAGTGCATAAAAAAAATTCCTTTTATAACAATATATCATAACCACTCTCTTCACTTGGTTGACATAAACCACTTTCAGTACCACAAAAAAAAAAAAGTCAGTATCATTTACCAATTAATTAAATTTATACTTCAAAATTAACCTACTTTTTACCAGAGCCTTAAACACATGTAAAGGATCAATTCCTCCAATGAGAAGCATTTTATTCTTCCTTGTCAGCCATTTTAGCCTTACCAAACAAGAAGTTTGGTAGAAAGACCATTTGTGAAGAGAAGACCATCTTACTCAATTCTCCTAACGCTGCATCGTCATGCGTTGACGAACTGAATTGTGGGTTCCGTTGCGTCGCTTCACTCGCGTTGCAAGCGGCAAAAGTTGAAGATTTCTCAACTTTTCAAGCGCCAACGCAGGCGTCATCCAATCAGATCACCCTATGCAAATATCCTAGAGCAGACGCTAGCCAATAGCGTTCGTTTAAAACACCGGTGAATGAAGAGTGAATGAAGAGTGAAGAACGATCTAAAATGGAGGAAAAGCTAATAATTGCGGTGGGTAATCACCCGGTCCTTTACTACCAATCATTATTTACATACCGGGACACAAACCGGAGAGACCAGGCCTGGAAGGAGGCGGCAGAGACGGTTGGAGAATCTGGAATGTATCATGCTTGTATTCCGTCCGTGTACTCTGTTTATCATTGAATGACAGGCAGCATTCAATATCATGTGTGGTTTAAATAGGCGCTATCCCCCAGCCAAATGAGGAATCAAATATTAAAGTGATAAGTTTTCATACACAAAATAGCGGCAAAATTTGGTCCAAGCGGCAAGTATGTGATTAGCTGTTGTCACTATGACGGTTGCGTCAGCACCAAGCTTCAGCCACGCCCTCCGTCAAGCGTTGACGCCGAAGCTCCGTGTGAATGCGGCATAACTGTCACAAACGCCGGTGAAGATTCCACCGTCGGCCACCAGAGGTCGAACTAACCTCCATTTCGGACTTCATTTCCCATACACCCTCACTCTTGGACTGATTATTACTGCACACCTGTTCCTCATCATCATGCCTACATAAACTCTGCTCTCACACACATTTATTGCAAAGTCTTGTTTGCCCCGGCTACATTTCTGAGCGTTATTCCTGCCTGTGTTTGACTCTGCTTTGGATTACCGTTTACGACACTGTTCTGCCTGCCCTTGATCTTTGTTTGCCTGGACTCTGATTCTCGCCTGTTTGCTGCCTGCCCTGACCATTTGCCTTTTATGACCACGATTGATGCCCTGCCCCTGATATTCCTGTTTACCCTGGTTTATCGACCCACGCATGCTTGTACTGTAAATTTTTATTATTTTAATAAACTGCACATGGATCCCAATCTGCTTGAGTCCTTGTTACACTAACACACCAAAAATGTAATTTAGCCTTGAAAAACCAATAAAAATATTTTTTTAAAAAACTTCCAAAACCCCACAAAAAGAACACCCAAAGGATTGCAAATGATTCTAATAAATAATAATAATAATAATAATAATAATATGTTTATTTTTTATAGAGCCTTTCAAGAACTCAAGGTCGCTTCACAAAGCAGTACAATAGAACAATCAAAGTAACAGTCAGCCTGCTTATTATTACAAATAAACAAGCAGATGGAGACAACAAATAACTACAGATAATTAACATAAGTTAAAAAATCAAAGAGAACATTAAATTCATAAAGTAATCATATAACATAAAAATGAGAAAGTGAGAGATCATGTGAAGGCAGAGAAGTAGAGAGGAAAATAATTATTTACTGAGCATAGTGCTGGGCGGTATACCGGTTCATACCGAATACCGGTATTTATTTTTGTTATGATATGAATTTTGATGATACCGCAATACCGGTATGTCGCTTAAACAACGTTCGGAACGCGGCGCAGCGCGTCATTGTTTGAGAGGGGACGCATTTCATTGTTGCACTGTACTAGTGAGAGCAGTCAGAGCTAGGGCTGCTCGATTATGGAAAAAATCATAATCACGATTATTTTGGTCAATATTGAAATCACGATTATGTAACACGATTATTTCACATGACTTTGGGAATGTGTTGTATTTATTAAAAATACACCTTTCAACAATTCAATTGAAATTGTAACATTTGTTGTACTTTTTGAACTATTAAAATAAATAATATAACATATTCGAATCAAAGTATAAAAGTATTCACGTAAAAATGATAACCACAAATAAATAAGATCAACAATATGGTTCGGCTATGCTTTTCATGTACGTCTAACATTAGTTTTCAGGTACAGAAATGTATCAAATGTAAAATAACATTGCATATTTGAGTGCATAAATTAAAGATTAATCCTATTAAACTTACAAAAGCTATTCAATCAAGAGCAGTGAGTGGTGTCCTTGTCTTTTGTTGTTTGACATTAAACAGACAGCAGTAAAGGCTACTGCCCCTTTAAGACCTCGCGTCTTCTTTATCGACTGTATAAAGTTTACTCAAGGCATATACAGACTATGTCTGCTAAGATACTCATCAAGATGGACATGTTGACATACGTTTTGTGTGAGTTTGTCCGTTTAAGAGCAAGACTTGAAAGAGAACTCAATATTTGCGCGCTGAGAGACGTGTGCGCGCTCTCGAATGAACGCACAGAGACACATTTTCTCACAGCGCGCGCGGCTTCTCATTCTAAACCTAAACCCTAAAGCACTAAACCCGGGTGATGACGGTGAAAACGACTGGTCATATTCGAAAATATGGCAGCACTCGCAATCTCGCATGCATTGAACAAAGTTTACAAAGAGAGAATTATTTGAAAAATATGAAGGAAAAAAAGGACGTTTACACGGCTCCCCTGCTCGTCAGTTTTTGTTTCTTTGTCATAGGTCACTCTGTTTAATTTTCAAGTGGTTAAACAAATTCGTGATGTTCCCTTGCGTTGCAGCCACTACCATGTAGCAAATCTTAGCATGTTTCTGCTCGTCGTCTGATTCCTCGAAGCCAAACTGTTCCCAGACAACGGAGTTGGTTTTGCCTTTTTTGCTCACCAAACGCTGCTGTAACTGCCCTCCTTCTGCCATCTTTACTCGCGCCGAGTTTTTAAATTCCAGCGGATGATATGCACACGAGAGAGATTTGTGGGTTCGGGAGGGGCGGATGTGCGCGTGCGCGTTTCATTCAGAACGCAAGGCAAAATAATCGTTTTTTCTCGATTGTACTATTTTGGTGATCGTTGGGAGGCAAAATCGAAATCGAAATCGAAATTCGATTAATTGCACAGCCCTAGTCAGAGCACAGCTGAGATCGCATTACAGAATCCGAGATCGCCTCCTATACCATCATTCACTATTCACCCTCATTCACTATTCCCTACGTTATCACTTTATTAGAAGGAGTGAATGAAAACGAGTGCTTGAAGTCGGACAACCGTTGTGTGTACATCGGCTGTACACTCGTTATCGCGGTGCAATGGGATACAATGAGTGCACTCAATAACGTCCACTATGGTTTCGGACACCACTACAAAGCGCTGTCCCCTCCAAATAATGCCCTAGGGGGCGATTTCGGATTCAGCCCTTGATAACAGTGGAGAATTCAAACTACACGCGGTGCGCGCAAGAGAGTTTGTTGTTATATAGGATTTTTATAACAACAAGATAAGATTTTTTTAAATGCTTAAGGTGCCCTCAACTCTGTTTTTTCTCTCTCTGTGGTCATATTTTAATATTCATGTGTCTGTAATGAGTGTGTTGCAGATCTGTGTTTTATTGGTTGTCTCTCCACAGCATCATTTTGTGGGGCTTTGCAAACCTGTATTAACTCTAGTGTGGAGTTTTTCTACAATATTCCCTCATCATGACAGTAAAACAGGGCATTCTAGTCAATCTACTGCAGTATTTCCTTTCAATCAGTAGAAAATGTGGTTAAAACCCGGTCATGCACAGGGGGAAAAAATACCGTCATATACCGTGAAACCGATATAATTTAGAAAAATACTGTTATATACATTTTTGGTCATACCGCCCAGCACTAACTGAGCATAAGGAATAGATGAGTTTTAAGCTGGGCCTTAAATGTCTGGAGAGTACGGGTGGTACGGCGATTAGGGGGCAGCTTATTCCATAGTCTAGGCCCTATAACACTTAAAGCCCTACAACCCACAGTAGAGAGTTTATACTTGGGTACGACAAGCTAATTATCATTGCTAGATCTGAGTGTCCAGGAAGGAACATATGGTTGCACTTAGGGGTGTGCCATATCATACCGGCCACGATAACACTGGTATAAAACTTTACATGATAAAAAAAGTGCCATATCGTGATATCAATGATATAGCGACGCGATGACGTATGGTGCATTTACGTTCCCTAGCGCGCACAACATTTGTCTAAAAGGCCTGCTCATTTATGATTATGTCTATGATTAATGCCTTGTGACTAAAAGTGCGCCAATGTGAATGTGCACATCGACGTGCAAAACGGCAGGCGAAAAAGTGTCATTTAAAAAAAAAAAAGCCTGGGGTTCGGCTTTTTGTTTTGACGCAGCGCATTAAAACTGGCCGACCAATGAGATCGGCGCTTTTGGTCACGTGCCTGGAGCTGCTGAAGTTACCGTAAAACTCGACTTGGTGGTGCTCAAGCACAAAAAGGTATTGTAGAGCACACACTGATACGACTAAGAAGTAGTAAGTAGTAATATGGGAGTCAAAACTAGGGAACCAATTTTTCAGAAGCGATCCGATACCAAAGATTCTGAGTATCGGCCGATTCCGATACCAGGCAGCACAGTTTTGTTTAAAAATTAAATGTAGAATTTCTATACCTCAGTGTGTTGAACTGATAATAGGGATGCACCGAAATGAAAATTATTGGCCGATGCTGAATAATAATAAAACATACAGAACGAACGCGGTTTTTAGCTGTATTTATTTTGCCAATTTTTTCACCATTGCATAAATTAAATAGTAAAAATGTGTGTAGCGTCTGGGGTGTCTCTCAACTAGGATCAAAGTTATCAGAGATGCTTTCCTCCAAACAGCTCTGCATATAAATTAAATTTCTGCCCCACTGGCTCCAGAAAGGCTGGGACAAATTGCGCCTCCGACTGTTTAACGACCAGTTCGAATGTGACCAGGAGAGACTTGATGGCCCTTTCTGAACTTCAATCAGATCTTAATCAGCCAGAACAGTTCCCTCACCCTTCAGTCTGGAGGGGCCATGGGGGGGTGACTCTAACACAAACACACATAAACACACACAAACACACACACACACACACACAAGCATTCCCCTCTATTTAGCCTTTAATTAAACTATCCCAGAAATTACATATATGATGATTTCTTAAGTGTATGCATGCTCCCTATATTTCTTATGCTTGCGTGATGTAAGAGCTATCTTAAACGCTCCAAATTGCTCTGTATAGAAGATGCACTGCCTTCATGTCTGTAAACCAAGGCATGTCTGATGTCTAAATGTTCCTTTTTCTGTGTCTTAGTCAATGGTACAAAGTATATGATTATGAGATGTACCACTAGTATGGTTAGGTCTTTGGAGTGAAACTTTACTAATTCTGGCTCCCAGCAACATCATTCCATTGAGTAATAAAGTCCGAACAAAGAAACTCTCTCCCGCCTGAAATTCGCACCAACGATTGGTGGCCGCAGGGAAAGTGGGCGTAGCTTAATGGATTTCAAAAGACAGTAACAGGAGCATATCGGGGCTCAGTCGACTTGCAAGGACCCCGACGAGACAAATTTCCTTTTCCTCCCATCTCATCAGCGCGGCTCGCGGGCTTTGACCCGCGAGCCGGCGCGGTCCAGCCAAGCTGTTGTTTCCTTTGAAGATCGACGTGCTCCACGACGCAGTCAGCGGCGCGTTCCACCAGACGAGGAACTCAGCTGGACGAGATGAACTTTCCCTTCCAAGATGCTCCCTTCCCAAACACCTTTAAAACTCCCGCGGACCAACGAAGCTCAGGAAGAACCAAACGGAGAGAGCGCTTCAGCGCACAAACACTCTGAGAAATGCCAACGCACGCTTCTTGCTTTACACAACACCAAGAAACCATGCAAGTATCAATTCTACCGAAATTTAGATGCGTTTTAAAGATTGTACCCCTGTTTAAGGTGATATAGTTTCTTGCTGGCTCCAATGGTAATGTCTGGGAAGGTGTCGGATCGGACACGATCATACCCTCCTTCCTCTCCCTTCCCCCTCATCCTCCTCTTTACTTTCCACTATTCTGTAAATACATGTATTCTTTATGTAGTCATATGTAATCGTAGTATTAGTCTTTATTAAATCCATGATATTCACGTTTTGATTGTCATTGTCTTGCTCACAGAACAAGAGTCCCTTTAATGTCAGATCTAAGCTACGAGCTCTTATAAGTATCGTTGAATGCTTTAATTAATACCATAACTCGGAAAGTTTGTCCTTTGTGGCCAGAGGGATAAACTTCCCGAAAATTGGGTAGGAAGAATAGACCTAGTGAGTGGATAAAGAATTACAGCTCGTTCTTTAAACGGAACGGAGAGGAATTTTGAATCAGCTCCATAGAGGTTATTCTGTGATTATTTAATATAGATATATCTGTAGTTAATTACAATAAATTGTTGTTAACTATATATATATTTTATATATTGCATAAATACCGAGGTTAGGTATTCCCATTTTGGGTGATTTTGGAGATTTGTGATTAGATTATAACCCATTGTGATTAATCAAAAATCCCTAAATATTAATACCCATAATTCCCTATTGAGCTAATTTTTAATTTAAATATATATGTAACCCTTAAGACGTTACATGTGCTTTACTATTTTGTCTTGCTTTTATTTTTTAAAAGAAAAATTACAAAACTACAAAGCAGACATTATACAAACAAAGCACAATATAACTTAAAATAAATGTTATTTATTTATTTTTAAATAAAAATATTTTTATTTGGCCATTATGCCATCTTATCTTAGGCCTATTATGACTACAGGTATCATAATAATCACATCACTGAGGGTGCTCTATTAAAGTGCAGATGTAGGCTAAGCAACGGCTCCCGCACAGCAGTGAGTGTACAGTCAGACATTTAAGATTATTTAGAAATTCAAAAATAACTTTCAACAAATATTTTTCTATTAAAGGGGTGGTAAACCACGATTTCACTATTCTAACTTTAGCTAGCGTGTAATGTTGCTGCTTGAGCATAAACAACATCTGCAAAGTCACAACGTTCAAAGTTTAAAGCAAAGGGAGATATTTGCTTTTAAAGAAATCCGTTTCTAAGGACTACAGCAAACGGCCAGTAGGCGACTACACACATTCCTCCAGGGCTTGCTGACATCACCAGGCTCAATATTTACATAAACCCCTCCTCCGAGAATATTAAATAAGGGGGGGTGAGGCCATTTTGTATCGCGGCGCTGTTGTGGTATAAGTTAGTTAGGCTGGAGTGTTGTTGCCGCGATAACGAGGAAACGCTGTTATTTCCATCCGGATTGCAGGTCTGGGGTACTTGCTCTGTTCAGCCTTCTTTGGGACGGGGGTGCGTTGCAGAGCGTTTAACACACAGCATGTTATATGCACGTGTGTTTGAGTCAGCGGGGAATCAGGCGCGCAGGGCTCCTGCAGCACAACAGAGGAAAACATCCACCGTCTTCGCGATTTCAATGCCGGATTTGCACAACGTCAGCTGCGTGAAAAAAACACTGCCGGTGCGTGGATGCACGACGCGCGCGCTGCACATTTCACGGAGGACAACACAAACTTCGCGAGTTCAATACAGGATATGCACAACGGCTTGTCCTGAAAGCTGGATTTACAAACAGAAGCTGTTTACGGGCCACAACCTGTAAGTCTGATTTATTTTTCATCGATGTGTTTTCCTGTAATAGGTTGTAGCAAGGAAGTAAACAGATGACAACACTGTTCTGCAAACCAGTCTGTTAAATGCTCATTCATACTTAACGTTATCCGACGAACACCTAACGTTACAAACACTAACGTTAAAATCTCAACAGCGAACCTGACATTAGTGTAAATTATTCTTTGATTAGAGCTTTTATGTATTGTTTATCTTCAGGCATGCTAAACATGGTTCTGTGTGTGATTTGGCTACTATAGTAAAGCCAGTGCTTTGTGTTAGTTTTGGGTTAATAGTTCTTGCGACAGATATTTGGCTATAATCGTTCTAAAAATACAAAAGTTAAAGTGCCATTCAGTGGCGATCATTATAGATCCGCAGTCTTTACACTTGAGGACTGAACAGGTTCTGCTCGATCATCTTCACTCAAATGTTCTCATATGGTTTTATTGACGCCGACCAAAGCACAGCCTCCAGGTATGGGGCGTGACGTTTCCGACAACCGTGCACTGCGGTTAGCGAATCAGAACACACTAGGCCAGCTAACCAATCAGAGCCCACTGCGTATTTTTGAGGGACTGGCTTCATACAACCCGGAAAGCATCAGACCGTTTTACAAGGAGGGACAGAGCAGTGTAGAATAAAGGTCAAATATATGAAAAATAAGGCAATTTTTTTTAAAACGAAGCATGAACACATGTTACAGTGCACCCCACAAGCACAGTCAAGCCTTCAAAAGAATGTGTTTTACCACCCCTTTAATCTATTAGTCTGCCTTTACATTGCTTTAATGCGTTACTATTTCACCGTCACTTCTGAAACTTTGCAGCGTGCAATTGGCCATTAATCCTTTTTGCAACATGAAAAACAATAGTTTTATTCAATATTCGACTCGAAAGCAAGCCAAGACCGCTCCATTTACTGTTGCTAAGTCAGTTCATCGTGATCTCACAAAGAACAAAGTTCAATGAAGCTGCTAACAATGCACAATAAATATCTTATGTCGATTTGTGTCTACACTTTGTTTGTTTGTTCATGAGAGGTTTTGCGAGCCTGTCACCGCAGCAGAAACACGTTGTAACCGGAAAAATTTGACGTTCTACAGACACAAATATGCACTGGAGCATTTGCCAATATATTATTACAGTTACAGTATCACCTGAGGGTGCTCTTGCTTGTATTTGAGGGTGCTTAAACAGTGTCTGCAAACAGACACTTTAATGCTTCCACACTTCCGACATGTTTGCTGCATTTAGAAGCGTGCGCGCCTCTCTCTCACATGCGCTGGTTGCTTTGTTTGATCGCGCCATCAAAAACGTCATTGTTCGGTTACATTTATTCTGTCTTTTCATTTATTCGGCCGAACACCGAAAGTGCAATTTTTGCTATTTCAGGCCAAATAATTTCAGTTGCCAAACCTTCGGTGCATCCCTAACTGATAATCACTCTTTTGTGTGTTAAACACAATCTACTAAATACGCACAACTTCATTATAAAGAAAAACAACAAATTAAAAAAAACTTCACAATCAATAACAAAAATACTACTAGATGGTGGATAAATTAGATAAGTGGATAATTCAGCAGCAAAAGTTGCACAATAATTGTATAAAAACTAAACATTTAGTGAAAAAAAAACATTTAGTGGGGAACAAATAAAAAGTGAATAAGTGTATCACTAAATCTGGTAAAATGTTACACATAATTGTAAAATACATTCAGGAAAAACACGTAAATATACTGCATGTATAGAAATAGGGCCTATATACTAGTATAAGACATTTATTTAAAATGAATAGTGCAGCTTTTTTGAGGCATTAACACATTATAAATAGGGCAGAACAAGAAAGGCTATTAATAATCTTTCATTGCGCAAAAATATTATAATACGGAATGGCACAAAGCGCATCCCGTGCGCAGGATGATGCGTGTGAAGCGACATGGTGTCACAGCGTGCAGTGCTCCGTCCGCATTGAAAAGTTAAAATCACAAAGAGAAGTTATCGGCGCGTAGTGTATCTATCTATGCAATATTTTATTGAGCCTTTTCTTTTAACAGTTTAAAAATTCAGTTACCATGCGTGTGAAGAACAATACAATCTCTAGTCCAGTGTTGTGATCTAACAGACAGCCGGTACCTACAAAGTAACAAGATTTAGAAACTGCAATAAACTCCAGGGGGCGGATTACAGAAAAATCTTAATTTTAGAATCCTATATTATCTGTTTGGTAACCATGGCAATTTCAGTTAGGAACGCATTTAGAACAAAGGCTATTACAGAATGACATTTCTCAAATGCATAATCTTATCTTACTATGGATAGGAAACGGGTATTACAAAAGCATCCTAACTCGACAAAAAATCCTAAAAGCTGTCTTAACTTTAGGACAACCTCACTGGTGTCCTAACTTCAAAACTTCAAAACGAAATCCAACTGTAAAAATCACAGTACAAAAATCCTTTTTCAAGAAAGCGTCACATTTATTAATTATACAAGACGTAGAGCAGTGAAGTTTGATGGTGGAGAGACTTTTAGAGGACCCAGAGGATGTGCTGTACTTTGATGATAAAATACTTGTAAATAAATAATTACAGACTCCCACGACACGATTTCGCAGTTTGATGACGAATTGCAACCAACTTTACAGAGGCCAACAAGCCATCACGGAGCATTACCAGTCTTTTATTTTTGTTTTGCAAAAGGCGATTTATAAAATCTTTACTTTGCTTTAACTTTTCAGCGGAGCTTATTAGGGATGGGCGATATGGACTAAAAAATGTATCCCGATATTTTCTAGTATTTATTGCGATAACGATATCAATGACGATAAATGTAGTATCATTCCCCATGTCTTTGGATACAAGTGAGACCTGCATGCATTCTTGAGAGACTCAGAAAAACAAACAATGATCTAGTAAAACGTACCCGTCATCAAATAGGCTCCTATAATATATAATATATAATATATATATATACATATATACAGATATAATTGTCTTCTGTAAAAGTGCAGGTAATGTTTAAATAGTGCAACTGTGCTGAAAAACATCACAATACAAACAATAATAATTAAAATCAATGACAAGTTTTAAATGTAAACCGATTCTGTATTTATTCATACACTCATGGTGCAAACAGTGGTAAAAATAGCAGAAACAGCAAAAGTAATTATCCCAAAAATGTATTCAGATTACTCAGAGTTAATAATACCACGAATTCTTCCACTAATAAAAATAAACTGGACTAAGGAATAATGAGCTTCTGGGTTCATGAATATTAATCATGTTGTCAGCGTTCATTCAAACTGATTTGCTGAAATCAAAACACAGTAATAGGTGCACGCCAGCCAATGAGATTCCCGTTTGTGCATTCGTTTCTTCCTGTTCATGAAAGGCTGAATAATTCCAAATAAACGCCATTATTTTACAGGAAAATACAACAAAGGATATTGTTTACATTTAGCACATCAATTCTGTGTGGTATAAGACTCTCTCGCTCTCTCTTTGAGTGTGTATGAAACACTGAGCGCTCTCAGTCGCGCGCCTCACACTAGTGTTTAATGTGCGTTAAATACACTGCGCATTCATTAAGATGAACAGAAATAGTTTGCTTTACCGATCGATTGAGAGAGCGAATCTCTTAAGCGCTCAGTGCTCAGCGAGTGAAAATACATCTGTATGGTTCAGATTGCCCTCAGGTAGTCCCTCGTTTAGCTATTAACTCTTCCGCAGCTTCCACCATAGTTGTTTTCGCTTTGTACGTGAGATGCGGATTCAGTGCCGTCCCATCACGCGCTGCGCGTAGGACACCAAGTGCTGCGGGGGGCACCACAAGAAAATTCTCTCTCCAACCTCCGTTCAGCTATACAAAGCAGGGGCGCTGCTTCTAAGGGCCCACGCACTTTTGGGGCCCCCAGAGATTGGTTTTATTAGTAGTAACAGTACTAGCAGGGCCGGATTAACAATTTCCTGTGCCCTGGGCAACAAGACTCAAGGGCCCCCCTGCCTCTGCCCCAAAGCAACAATCGCAAAGTCGCTATCACCAAGAGCATATAGCCTATACTTCTATACAAATCAGGCTTCTGCAATGCTCAGTGGAGATGTATGTAATAGCCTCAGCATAAACTGCATTCAAGAGACAGAACACTAATGATGCACTAATGTTTAACATAACTTTTTACAATTAATCTTTCACAGAACTTGGTGGCTGCTACAGAGTAATTATTAAATGTTTCAATATAGCCAATCAATTATATTTTGACTGCAACAGTGAAATAAAGCAGACCGCTAGTGAAGCCTTAACTTAAAACCAGAGATTTTTTATTTCAAAAATGCTACAATGTGAAATTGTGGCTATTTTTGGAATATGTTTCACAATGTCGACTAATTTCAATTCATTTTCTCTTTTAAATTTTCTTTTAGCGCTCCTGTTTAAATTTCAGACAGTGTTGACTGATTGGGTCGACGATTTCAAGCCCAAAACCCACCCAATTCAAGAAAAAGACCCCAAAATTTGAACTGCCAAAATAATGTTATATAATTGTATTGCCATGTCAATCAAGGCTGATTAGCACCATTTTATCTCCTTAAAACAAAATGTCAAAATAAAATTAAAATAAAAAACATTTCTCAGGAAAATGGATCAAAACAGGGCATTCAAAAACAGTCATGCATGACTAAAATGTCCAAGTGGAAACTGTCAAAATCACGAAATTAACCGATGATTTTAACCCATGGAAAAACACATGCATCATTTTAAAATGTCAACAGTAAGAATAAACTAATTTAAGTGCAAAAAGTGCCCAATATAATCGGAATAAACAATGTAATTAGCAGGCATTACCCACACATTACTGCACACACCACAGCCAAAATGTGTCATTCACTGATACTGTACAATAAAAAATTAACAACAATAATGCGTTTACCTTTGTGCTGTGATTTAACTTCAGATAGAACTAGTAACGTTATGTCTTTCGTGAAGTACATATTTATAGAACATAACGCAGAACTTAACACAGTCAAATCGTTGATTCAAACCTCTTTCAGCAGCTGTTGGGACGAGTACAGCGCAGTCTAGACGCTTTAAAAGTTGCAGATGTTCTGATCAGGCCAGTGTGCTCATGATGATGGACAGGAGTCATATATAATACTATTTCAATTCAATCATTCAACCGTGCTCTTGGAGTTAGTTATATGTAAGAGTCTTTGAGTCACAGGTGTAATCCACGTTTTAAGAGTTGGTTCACTCTCCCACTCATTACTGTAGATAACTTACATATTTATGCCACTTTGGCATAGCGATCATTTGATATCCAGCTACAATTTCGCGCGACTCCCTGCTGATCGCTGATTGGCTGAAAGTGCGTGCTCGTCGGCGACGTCAACACCAACGCCAGCTGACTCTACGTCATAGAGAAGGGGGATGTGGGCCGGTGTGTGTCATGAAGCACACTTGAGTTTATTATTAACCAATTAGACTATAAAATGTAGATGTTTGAAAACAACCAAACGGACCCCAAACCAGGCCAAATTTTGTCCACCCGTCCAACTCCCGCACAATCAAATTCAAAACCGCCCAATCTGGCAACGCTGATTTCAGAGCTTCAAGTCACGTGTTTCGGCGTGACAGCTCGTCCTCTCGCTGCGCAGCAGCGCAAGAAGCTACAGACACTGTTTTTGACGTGATTTATCATAATATTTTGATCGAACGGGTTGCAAAAATCTGCATATAATTAGGAAAGTGAGGATTGCGTTTATAACTTGATCTAACATAATATTTGACAGTGCCCAGGGCCCCTTAGATGTCATGTGCCCCTGGGCAAGTGACCAGTTGCCCTAATGGTTAATCCGGCCCTGAGTACTAGTAGTAATGTAATAGAAATTATAAATGTATGCTTATTTCTGCATTTCCGGCAAAATCCAGCAAAACACTCCACTCATGAACCGCTCACGGGTAAAACGACATTTGCTCAAAACCCACTCCGACATGAAATTTTTCGGTACTGTAGGCTACTATATTGTTGTAGCCATTAAGAAAAGGTATTTCATTTTTATTTTTATGTTTAAATATTATAATGTTATTTTTTTATATATATATCTATGTTGTCAATCTGTCAATCTATGTTGATTATGAAAAGTGAACAGCATGAGTGAGAAAGGACACATCGTAAGATGCGCAATGCCAGGAGACACGGAGTGGGTCAGACATGATTTTGACCGCTTCATCAAGTTTTGTTTAGTAGAAAGCCTTTCTTTAAAGTTAATTACATTTTGTATAAAATTTATCTTAATTTTAATCAATGTTTCATCAGCCAATTGGGGCATTCTGGGTTGAGCGAGTGGAGCTTAATTGGTCAGTATTGTTACATAGCAGACAAAGATTTTGGATAGCTAGGTTGGTGCGGTAGAGGGCCCAAAATCATTTTCTTTTATAGGGCCCAAAATTGCTAGCGGCGCCCCTGATACAAAGTGACGAACGCAGCCACCGCGGCCATCATAAAGTAATAACGCTTAGGGCATCAAGACGGCCAGCAGCGGCACTGTGCGGATGGGTCGCGCCATCAACTAGGCTTTATCGTTATTATCGCGGGAAGACAAACTCTTATCGTGGGGAGAATTTTTACCGGTATATCGCAAACTATAAGATATCGCCCATCCCTAGAGCTTATTAGGGATGCAACAATACAGTTAGTCCACGGTTCAATACATGCCTCGGTTTTTAACCATGGTTTTCGGTTCGGTTCGGATCAGTTTTTTTTGCTATTCTATTCTTAGGCGACAGGAACAGAAAGAGGTTAAGGAGAAAAAATATATAGTTTTTTATTGCAATACCCTTTATTTTACTTTTTTTTTTAAACGTGCACACATTCCTAGTGTATTGTATAATATAAAGTTCAGAGATGTACATTAGCATTTAAGTATGAAATTGAATGAATAAATGTAAAATTAAAACACTACATAGTAGGGGGTGTGCCAAAAAAATCGATTCACAGAAGAATCTAGATTCTCATTTGTAACGATTCAGAATCGATCTGAAATGTCCAAGAATCGATTTAATAAATTAATTAGGGCTGGGCAAGTTAACGCGGGCGATTAATTTTTTCAGCTTAACGCATTAAAAATATTTAACGCAAATAACGCAGCGTCCGTTTTTATATCCGTTTTTGCTTAGCGTTACATGATCATCACGCTCTTATTCATGTAAATGCTTCCAAGCGTGACAAGACACAAGAGAACGCGCTGTATGCCAATGTCCTGTGTGTGTGTGTGTGTGTGTGTGTGCGTCTTATGTCAGCTAATCAAGGGACACACACACACTCCACGCACAGGCAGACTCGCGTCAGTTTCCTGCTCACATCGAGTTCTCTTTTGCTCTTGAACAAACAATAACACAGAGGATTTTGAGTATTCTCATATCAGGAGTCATAATTAGTTAAATAACGTCTTAAATGAACTTAAAGAGTTGTGAGGAAATGAGATGCGCGGGACAGCGCGTGAGATCCGCGGCTGTTCTTAAAGTGACAGGAGCACTGATGATGCCTGTCATTAATGTTCATCAAAGAACAACGGGAACAGAGAAAATTGTAGCTTTAATGATGATTCATCTATATTTAATTACTAATAATACTAATCATTACTACTAATGAGTAGCAATTGAGAACCAGACAATGTTTTTGATAAAAGGCACTTTCCTGAGAATTGAACTTAATAAACGTGAAAAAGACACTTTAATGTCTTCGTTTGTCATTCTGTATAGCAAAGCAGATGAGAGTAGATCATGATCAGAAACCCGATTAGAAATCATTATGGATAAAATCGAATCGTTTTGAATCGAAAATCGATTATGAATCGAATCGTGGCCTCAAGAATCGGAATCGAATTGAATCGTGAGATGGTAAAAGATTCCCACCCCTACTACATAGACTTCACTATAGGGCTGAAACGATTAATCAAGTTACTCGATTAACTCGATTACAAAAATTCCTTGAGGCTGTAAGATTACAAATTTAAGAAAGTACATTGTATTTAACATTTAAGGTATAGATAATAATTCTGGGGTTTTCCAGTGAGCATTTGAGGTATAAAGGAAGATTGTTGAGTTTCCAGCAGGAGATTCCTGCCGGACCTGTTTTCAGACTCTCACCGTCGTTGCCTCTATGCGTTTGAATAGTTATGCTGATTAGGAGTAGGATTGGTAATACTCTGTCTGGGCGGGTTTTTCCAAAACCTCTATATTTAATTTACATGCTTTGTTCAACCTCAATGTAAATCCCTCCCCCTTTGGAATGTATACAACCTATCAGGTATGCTGTTTGAGTCAGACTGTTTTCGGACGACCTGCAGCACAAAGAGTTCTCATTAAAAGAATAACTTCTGTTTGATCCCAAAGTCTCCTGGTCTTCATCTTCTGAGTTTCCTACACTTTAGAAGATAAAAGTTCACAACAAGGCAAAAATTCTGCCTCGAAGTTTCGTTAAATTCCTATACGCGCAGGGATCTGATTCACACAGACCATTGTTCAATGTTCAGGAAGCACACCATAGCATGTGATACATTTTGAATTTAGTTGGTGCGATGGTGGAGAGTAAAGATGTCCATAAATGGCAGAGAATGTCTAAAGTTTGGGATCATTACATTCTTAAAAAAGAAGAGAACAAGCTGGTGCAATGTGTCTCTACTGCAGAGTAGAACTGGCATTCCACAGCAGTACGACTTCAATGGTAACGTAGCCTAAGCCTATACATTGATGTTAGCCGATTTTAATCCCATACTGTATTTGTAGCGATGTCGTGATGCGGTTTGACTAGATATGATGTTTAGCTTTGATGTTTTTTAAGTAGTACGGTATTCACGTTCAATTGCAAGAGAGTAGACCTATAGCCTAAAAAAAAAAAACCCTGCTTCACACACACACACACACACACGCATGCACCCTCGTCTCTCTCACGCGCCAGTCAGACCAATTGCGGCAATGCATCACATATGCTTAAACTTTTATGTAGCCACGCAACATTAATTTCAGCTTGCATTCACTGTATACTCTGGGACGTGATTTTGTGACACGATTTTTCGAACGGATGCTTCACCTAAAATGCACCGCAATGCAAGTGATGCAAGCCAAATGCAGCGCTCTATTGAAAATGAATGTATGTATTTCTGCCGTACCAAACTGCAATGAAGCAACTGGTCTGACTGGGGCGTCACTCTTCCTCACGCACGGCGTACGGCGCGCGCACACACACACACACGTTGCTAGATTACCATAGCAAATAGGCTCACCCCAGAAATTATATATTATTTTTTAGTAGCCTAATGGTAAATGCTGCAGGTGTAGAAATCTACATAAAACAGACATTTACTTTGATGTCAGGGCTAGATTACAGTGTGAAACCTGTTGAGCATATTAATAAATTAAATTGCTTTTCCTCTTCATTTTCGTGATGCATTATTTGTTTTGGTTGTTTAAAAAAATGTTTCTTTAATCCAATTAATCGATCGATTAAGTGCTAGATTAATCGATTACAAAAAGAATCGATAGCTGCAGCCCTACTTCACTATAAAATATAAATTGATTCTTATTAAAGCTACACTGTGTGATATTTTCCCCCATCTAGCGGTGAAAAGGTATATGACCATCCAATGAATATTAGTTTCTGTTCCTCTCAATTCCGATTTCGTTTTAACTCCTACAGTGGCCGATTTAGTCCAAGATTAACATGGCTTCCAGTTCGACCTCGTCCACATTCGACACGGTGCCATCGAGTGTTAAAACACGAAAGGCGAAGCTTGAATTTACGGGGATGTCCCTCTTTGGCTAATGTACTTTCAAGATGGAGGGGCAACATGGCGACCGGCATTCGAACCCCTCACCCGTATGTATTTTCAATGGCATATTATAAACTTACGAGAATACTTTATTACTTGAAAGAAGTAAATATACATTAATGAGCACATATATTTTTGAAAGAACTAAGTGTTTAACTTTAGCTAAGAATAAACTAAAAAGGTTATACAGTGTAGCTTTTAAGCTACTGTATTAAAGTTTTTCAGTCAAGAGCAGTAAGTGATTTTCTCTTTGTTGTTTTATTAACATTAAAGGAATTCTGTCACCTATTATTCGCGCTCAAGTTGTTTTAAACCTGAATAAAGTTCTTTCTTCTGTTGGACATAAATTATATTTTGAAGAATGTTGGAAACCAAACAGTTGCTGGTCCCCATTGTAGGAAATAATAATATGGATGTCAATGGCTACCATCAGCTGTCTGGTATTCAACTGTCTGTGTTCAACAGAAGAACTGAATACAGGTTTGGAACAACATTAGAGTGAGTAAATAATGACATCATTTTAGAAGTGAACTGTCCCTTTAAGGACAAGCGGCAGCGTGTTCACTAGGCTGCGCTGCTGTCAATTTAAGACCTGCATGCATCTAATATACAGACACACGAGATTTTACTTTCTCTTTAGACATAACCGACTGTGTTTATGTTAACCTTGTGTGTATTTGACAGTATTAGCGCAGTAAGACTACTTAGTCCCGTAATCACGTGTTTAACAGGCTTTTAGTGCTCGCGCTCAGCACATGTTAAAACGAATTAAACGTTTAACCAGCAAGGCTTTAAAACACATGCAAATAATGAACTTTTGTGGTTGTGAATAACTATAGTGTTCCGTGAGTATAACTCTCTGACACCAACATTGCAAGCGTGGCTAAACACACCCTAACTTTAGTGCATAGTGATTGGATATAGGGCTGCAGCTATCGATTATTTTTGTAATAGATTAATCTAGCACTGAATCGATCGATTAATCGATTAATCGGATACAAAAATCTGTGTTTTTAAACAACCAAAACAAATAATGCATAACGAAAATGAAGAGGAAAAGCAATTTAATTTATTAATATGCACGACAGGTTTCATGCTGTAATCTAGCCCTGACATCATAGTAAATATCTTTTTTATGTAGATTTCTACACCTGCAGCATTTATTAGGCTACTAACAAATAATTTATCATTTCTGGGGTGAGCCTATTTGCTATGGTAACCTAGCAACCTGTGTGTGTGTGTGTGTGTGTGTGTGTGTGTGTGTGTGTGTGTGTGTGTGAGTGAGTGTGTGCGTGTGCGTGTGTGTGAGGCTTCATTGCAGTTTGGTACGGCAGAAATACATACATTAATTTTCAATAGAGCGCTGCATTTGGCTTGCATCACTTGCATTGCGGTGCATTTTAGGTGAAGCATCCGTTCGAAAAATCGCGTCACACCATCACGTCCCGGTGTATACAGTGAATGCTAAAATTATTGTTGCGTGGCTACATAAAATTAAGCACATGTGATGCAGTGCCACGATTGGTCTGACTGGCGTGCGAGAGAGAGAGGAGGGTGCATGCGTGTGTGTGTGTGTTACTGATTTTCTACTATTAAAGTTGGAATTTTTCCAACAAATCTAAAAAGTGCATTTCTTTGTGATTTTAAAATACTTGAAGAAAACGGTTCACTATCAGCAGTTATTGTCTATGGGGCAGATTTATGTTTGTTGTACATCAGATACATTAACACAGTAGTAGACCTACATTACATTTATTTGGATGCATTAATGAGAGAGTAATTGTGTGTGTGAATTACTCATTCCGTCTCTATTCATTATGAAGCTGTGGTTTGTAATTATTTCAAAGGTATTCAAATGTATGCCTTTAACGGTTGAGTTGAGTTTCTAAGCTATATTAGTGACTTTACTTTAGTCACAGGACGGTTGACACTGTGTTTCTGTGCTCCTCTGCGCACGATCTTCACGTGAAAAGAGGTCTGCCTTCAGGGCGCATGCGTTGTCAGAGACACGACACGGCTCACTCTCCGTGTCACAGAAAAAAGCTGAGCACTGAACGGATAAGTTTTCCGTATTGTTGTTTTTGAATAGTGCAAAATCGCTTCAATGTTCAAACTGGCAAGGCTTTAAAAGCATTTACTTGACAAACTTTATGAGGACGAAAGTGAAAGCGATCTGGCTTCGGGGCTTGCGTGTGTGTGTGTGTGTGTGGGGGGCAGCTATAAGAACGGTAATCAACTTACATGAACTGTAAAACATGCAGTTACTATAGTGATTCTGGGCATCTAGATTCTAAACTAAATTCAAAATGTATCACGCGCTATGGTGTGCTTCCTGAACATTGAACAGCCGTCCGTGTGAATCAGATCCCTGCGAGTATAGTGCGCGTCATAGGAATTTAACGAGGCTTCGAGGCAGAGTTTTTGCCTCAAGGAATTTTTGTAATCAAGTTAATCGAGTAACTCGATGAATCGTTTCAGCCCTAATTGGATATTTGTTCACATCAGCACGTAGACTCACAGACACACTCAAACAGAGCCAAAATAAAAAAATAATTAATTAAATGCAGAACCGAACAGTTCAATATTATATTGAGAATTGTGGCATCCCTAGAGCTTATAAAATGTTCAATTTCTGCCACACTGAAATTAAAAGCAAGCTGTTGTTTCTCCATTTTGATTTTACGTTTACCTCAGATTAAGCAGTTTGCGCATTGTTGGTTGCTTGGTAACAGACCTGACAGTTGATTACCGAACTTGATGGAGTGGTTTAAGATTTCCCAACTACAGATGAGATTTTGTAAGATAGGATAAGAATCCTAAATCAAGATAAGATTTGCTTCTGTAATAATTTATACTTGTGAAATTGTGAAAAATCCTAAATTAACTTATCATATTATCATGATTGGCTGACATCTTCGCATTTGAAAAGATTATTAGATTATGTGGCGGAGGGGGCGTGGTTTAGCAAGGCACCGTCTGACTCTGCAAGCACTGCCAGTCCAGAGAGACGGACTGGGCACTCGTGGACCAGAGAGACGGAGAGCTGGAGAAAGATAGCTGATAAAGTTTTATTGTACTGAGTTGTTGAAAGCGCAAGTGGAGACAGAGACACACTTCCTCACCAGCTGCTCTAACTATGAACAAATCAGAAACACTTTTTATCCAGAATTTGAAATACTTTGCCCCGACTTCGTAAAATTAAACTATAAAACAAAACTTCAATATTTATTAGGTGAAAAAAAAAAGATTGGTCTTCTTTAGTGAGTGATTGAGTGAGTGACTGAGTGAGAGTGACTGAGCAATCACACACTGACCGTAGAGATGGGCAGATACAGACAGAACTGGCTGCCCAGAGAGAGCCGCATCTGCCCGTACTGCACCGCTGGAGAAGTTGAGACAGAGACACACTTCCACACCAGCTGCTCTAATTATGAACAAATCAGAAACACTTTTTATCCAGAATTTGAAATACTTTGCCCCGACTTCGTAAAATTAAACTATAAAACAAAACTTCAATATTTATTAGGTGAAAAAAAAAAAGATTGTATCCCACTAGCAGCAAGATACATTAATACCTGCCGCAAAAAGAGGGAGGAGTCGACCAATCAGTGATGCGCTCACACACACACACACTGAATTCTAAACTGGGGCCCGTTCTTCGTACCTCGCTTAATACATCTAAGATGATTTGACAGATCCCAGATCTTTTAATCGTGATAACTGATCTCTGGTTAATTTGGTTCTTCAAACGAATTTGCGGATTGGATTAAAATATCTGGATTAAATGATCTAAGATCACTGCGCGTTCTTGTGTTCCCTGAAGAGGGCAGATGCATCGATACTCGAAACCACGATCAGCAATGCAGCGATTGGCTGGCGTCAAGACAGCAACGTAATGACATCATATAATTATAAAGCCACCTGGCAAAAAACTTGACAAATAAAAAATAAAAACTTGACAAATTACACAAAAAACCCCCACGAATTTCTTAACCTTTATAAGGAAACAGCCAAACGACCAAACCAACATAAGTTATAATAGATAAATTATAAATGTTTTTTTTTTACATGATTACCAATTATTTATATTCACGATTTTATACAGTATTTGTACACCCTTTACATTTTTATTTCAATGTTGTAATTTAATTTTTAATTAAATTTGAAGCAGATTTGTAACGTGACAGTATTTAAGTTTCTTATGGGTCAAGATCAAATTATCCTCTCTTGCGCTGCATCAAGCCACTCCCATAATATCTGTGATCACTTAATGCACGGCTCAGAGTAACTGTACAACATGTGTGTAAACCAATAAAAACAAAATTATATAAAGTAGTTATTCCATCACAAATAAATCGCTCAATCAAGTGGCTGTGTCTATAGTATTATACATTCTCATATACATATACAATATAACATTTTTATATTATTTAAAATTATTATTATTGCCCCTGGTTCAGTAATGCACTCTTGTAATAAAGCAGTGGCTGGGACAGATTTTAAGTATCACCTCAAGATGCAATCTAATCCTGTTTACATGAAATAAGCCTGCTCATGAGCAGGTTTAAGTTTACAGACCTGTTACTATGACAGCAAGTCCAGGATGAGCTTCGAAGAACCAAACAATCCAAGATCATGCCAAATCGTCAACAATCAAATCCAGCTAACTGAGTTAGCGAGGTACGAAGAACGGGCCCCTGTTCCTAGAATTCTAAATGTTTATTGATTGTTTTTACTTAAAAAAAAAAAAAAAAAAAAATTATATATATATATATATATTTATTTATTTATTGTTATTATATTTATCTAATGTATGTACATATGTTGATTCTCTGTAAGAATTAGAAATGCTTCGGCAATAGTCAACCCGGGTTAGTCCAGGGCCCCATTTTTTCTGCGATGATTTTTTCTTGTAAATTTATGATCAAAAAAAAGTGTGAGTTTTGTGGGTTTAAATAATTTTTAATGAAAAACACTGTGTATTATCTTTGAACCTCACCTGAAATAAATTTGTCATACTGTTGGTAAGATTTTTCAAGAACCATTTATGCTGTTGCGTTTTCTTTTCTGTAGAATTTGAACAAAAAAATTCACTATTTGCCTTCATTTCAAATCACTGGGAAAACCGTAATTGCCCAGGTTTCCGTGGTCGGAGAACTCAAAAGGTAACATAGCCTACTACAAAAATGTACGAAAAAACACGGAGCGGATCGATGCTTCTGTTAGATATGATGTATGTGGTGCAGCTGTGGCTGCAGTGAAAGGAGACTTGTTGAATTGTGTCAATTGGGTTTCCTGCGTTAATAATTCTTAAATTATTTAATAATTCATTCTCGCTTAATGAGAGACGCAACGCCCTGTTATACTGCATTTCTGTATAATATTGATGGTTTCTATAGTCGTGGCATCATGATGATTTTATTAAGAGGTGAATTCATTCAGATACCACTGAAGGCCTAGGTGTGAAATGCACGGCCCGCCACTGAGAGAATCGGATTGGGTGTTTCTCAAACAGAAGGCTGCATATCTCGGCTGCCACATCATCAAAAGTCGTTGAAAGCCATCTCAATTTGAAGGATTCATGGAAAGCAGCCTACATTTTGCGCCCTTCATTCGGCCTGTTTTGAAGGATACATCGGATGTATCCTTCGCTGCCTTGAAATCACCCACAATCCTTTGCACACATTCAAATTCACAAAAATAAACTGATGGAAAATGAGTTGGTACTGAGCTTGGTACTTGGTACTGAGCTTTTTTTTTTTTTTAGAGCATTAATTGCAATACAGTGATATTTTTGCTTAAGGTTATCATACCATCAAAACCTCAAAAATGGTAAATGGTAAATGGACTGCATTTATATAGCGCTTTCAACAGACCCATGGCTAGTGATGGCCAAATGAAGTGTTTCGAAGCATTATTGCTTTCTGATACAATTGTGTCGAAAATGGTTCATTACTCGAAGCTTCATTCAGATAGAAATTGTAGCACCATCTCCTGGTGAAGTAAATGTAATGCAACAAAGCTGACAACCATAAAATGCAAGTAATATGTTAACGCCCCGTTTATTACGTGTTTACCGAGGCGATCAAAGCTGAAGCAGTGTTAGTGCTGTGAAACTCATTTATGTAGGTGCATTTTACAGATACTGATGAATTTAATGTGTTCACCTTGATAATAAAACATTAAGCATGATGTGTGTGTGTGTGTGTGTGTGTGTGTGTGTGTGTGTCTGTGTAATTATTTATTTAGACAAGGACAGAAGATCAGACCAGCTTAAAAAAAGTTGGAAACCATCACAGAAATTCTAATGGTTTCTATTAAAATACCAATAGGAACCATTGGCTTTTACTATTTAAACCACTACAGAATTATTTTTTGTAGTGTGTTTGGGACATATTCCATTAGGATTTAATGCCCCCACCGATAGAACCCAACACATATCAGTAGAGACCCACAGAGACCACTATAATTACCATTACAACCAATACAATTCCCATTAAAACCATTAAATCCAATAGAATTCCTGTAATGGTTTCTATAGTTTTTTTTAGCAGGGCAGTAGCATGTGTGAAAGCTTTATCTTGTTTAGTTTTGTACTTGTATAATGTATCAGAGGGTTTTTGAAGTTTCTGTATTTGATGCATGTTTTTATGTAACAATGTTCATATGTTCTCTAATAATAATAATAATAAAATAAAAAATGTGGCAGAGGGTGACACTGAAAACACTCAATCCACTCTCCTCAACAATAACGGCAATCCAAACACCGACTACTACAACCCACGGTGTTGCCATGGTTTGGCTTCACTTTTATAAGAAATTCAGTCCGCCAGGTTTCAAATCTGTCAACACTGGATCGGGCTGTCAAAGCAGTCTGGTGGTTCACTACAGGAGTGAACCAGTGTGTTTGCTTCAGACGTCATTTTCACGTGACTAATGACGTAATGATACAAGCTCCGAAGCAGTGGTTCATTGCGAGGACCGTTCGAGTTTGAAGCAAGCTTCGGAGCGTCGGTGTCAGACGTAACATCACTACCCATGGCCACCAAAACTCTTTGCATATTGCCTCACATTCACCCAGTCACACATAGATGGTGGTGTCAGTCATGCAAGGCGCCATCCAGCTCGTCAGGAGCAGCTGGGGTCATGGACACCTCGACACTCGGTCAGATGGAACTGGGGATAGAACCACCAACCTTCCGGTTAGTAGACAACCTACATGAACCACTGGGCCACTGCCGCCCCATACCCCCAGAGTCGTCTTTAAAAGAATCAAACTCAGACCACTGTAGGGCTGTAATCTCCTAGTCGATTATTTGATTATTAGTCGATACGTTCTGGCTCGACCAAAATTTTGATTAGTCGTTTTTTTTGCCGCGTTCATTTTCACTTCTTTTGGATTAGCCCAACTCACTGGAGAAGAGACAGATTGAAGTAGGCTACTTTGTATCTTATTTATTTAATTGTGAGCGTTTTCCTAGTCAGTCCTCTTCTACCATGTCAACAAAACATCGGCAGTGTCGAATGCAAATTTTGCAAGCAACAGTTTGCATATCACAGCTCGACGACAAACATGACATACCACCAAAAAAACGGTAAGCTAACTTGTCTGCGTTAGGTTGCCCCTTCTGTTTTGAGTTGCACCGTCCCTTTTATTATTGTGCAAACTGCAAATTTATTTCTGGTATTATTAATTGGATTTGGCCACTTTATTATTTTATTTTTTATTTGGAGACTAATGCGCGATGCGCTGTGCCCACTGTTTGTATTCGTTTTGAGCCTATGCTTTATTTTTTCAGTTATGCACTTTATTTCGTTTCTGCTCTTGATCTGGCTTGTTTAGTAAATATTCCTTTTTTATTAAAGTGGACGTGCCTTTTGTGTTTAAGAGTAAAAGCTTTAAGTTAATAGTCTATTCGTGTCTCAGCCACGAAGCTGAGCTCAGCTCCTGTTCGAGCTGCACAGAGCGGCTGAAATGATAGTGTCTGTCAGTTAGTATAATACATATGACAAAAACAATTGTCTAAATTATGTTGCATATTCCTCATAAGTTCTTGTGATGATATCACTAGTTGACAACATAGTACTATATTTTCGGAAATCATAGGCTATGATATTGCGCAGGTGCACGTGATGCAAATCTGTCAGAGCCGACAGACTCGTGTGTCAGACTCATTTCAGTCCAAAATAAAAATATCAAAAACTATTTAATATACTGCAAATAGCCTACTAGTTTATGTTTATTTATAATTCATTTAGGCAGACAACAAGGCTACCAAGTATTGCACACAGTGAGGAGCTAATTCATTTAACGTTTTTTTTCCTAACGTAATTTTTAGTCGAAAATTTCAGGACTTCATTCGACCAAGATTTTCTTTGGTTGATTACAGCCCTAGACCACTGTGTATTTATTCTCTGGCCTCAGACATGGGCTTGGATTTGTTGCATTTCCACTTGCGAGAGTTATGTCCCAGTGAGTAGTATTTATGAGTATTTATGACATACCTGGGTATGTTTAAGGGTAAGTTAGCGGATAACCTCAACTTTCAGTTTCAAAAATGGAGGTAACTTTCAGGGTATGCAAGTAGCCATAGCAACTCACTCTCTGAACATAACTTACTCCGGAGCAGGTTCAGTTCCAGGGTTAGTTTACTAGATTGATGAGCCTCGGTAGATGTGACAAATTGCTCACTATATGCACCAATCAGGCATTCTCTCTTCATCACGGCACATGTTAGTGGGTGGGATATGTTAGACAGCAAGTGAACATTTTGTCCTCAAAGTTGATGTGTTAGAAGCAGGAAAATTGGGCAAGCGTAAGAATTTGAGCGAGTTTGACAAGGGCCAAATTGTGATGGAGAGACGACTGGGTCAGGGGACCTCCAAAACTGGGTCATGGGCGGCCAAGGCTCATTGATGCATGTGGGGAGTGAAGGCTGGCCCGTGTGGTCCGATCAAACAGACGAGCTACTAGGGCTGTCACTTTTTATTCGATATTCGAATATGCATTCGAACATGACGTGAAATATCCGTATTCGAACTATAAATAAACTATCCTGTTTTTAAAGTGCCATGCAGAGTTCTGCACGGGTGCGGGTACCCGCGAATATTGCTGAAACGGGTGAAAAACATCCTAAATGTGTCAGATACTGGTGCGGGTCGGACAAGGGAGAACACGGGTTTTAACTGTCACGTGCAAACGAATATATATAAAAAACATATGCACGTACAGTGCCGCCGCTCCCATTAAGCCCCGGTTATACTCGCGCCTGGCTCCGCAGCGCGAGCTCCGCTAACTGCGCACGCTCCTCCCCCAAACGGACGAGGCGTTTATAGTCGACGCGCGCGCCGTTGTAGTATTCTGTGAAGCGACAGGGGGCGACTTGGAGTAATTTTTCTTAAATCCGTCGAAAGCACGAGCGAAGAAGTAGTTTACCGGTCCGGAACGCAATATTTTTTTTCCCAGGATGGTAGGGGAAGGTACCACCTTTTTCGTCTATGATTGGCTAGAAGTGCTCTCCTCCGATTGGTTATATATCTCATGTTCATGGCAGGCTGTCAGCTAGTCTGTTTTGATCGTCGTTAAACGAAGTCAATCCAACATAGCCTACTAAGAAAAACGCTATATGTGCGTGTCTTCAGATTTATATTTCAATTTCACAATTTCATAGCCTGTTTAGATTAGTCTTAGCTGTTTCCTAACCCTAACCCCTCAATACCTGCGCCAAAACCATTTATTACTGGAGCGGTTCTCCCTGTCCGTTGATTTATACCTAATCCTAACCTCAAGATGATCCGGTATGATGTTCTCCCAGTTCTCCTTTGCACAAATATGACACCAGCGACACTTAACTTTCATGGCTACACACACACACACACACAGGCGTCAGAACCATTGTATGTATGTGGGACAAGACCCACCCACTTTTTACGATCAATGATATTGGACCCACTCACTTTTATCGTCTCTAACATTTAGCACATTAGTCTGTTTACCTACCCCTAATCGATACACACTTATTATTAAACACATAATAGACGCTTTCTTTCCACTTTTCTAATATTTTCTTAATTTGTATTGAAAATAAATGCCTTTCCGATTTGATATGTGATGGGAAAACGGAGAAGATTGATTTCGGCGAAAGCGGGACTCGAACAGCGGGTCGATTTGTGTCAAAAACTAGAAGCCGTGCGTCTTACCCCTACACTACTGTCGCTCTCAATTGTATGGCGATTTACGTAAATTTGTCTTTCCGACCTATATGTTTACCAAGTAAAGCGGTATATTTGGCATCTACTCCAGTAAAAAATTTCTGAGGACCCACCCACATTTTTTTTGCTTCCGACGCCCATGCACACACACACACACACACACAATAATTACTAGTAATGTTTAACATACAGTTAATGTTGATGCACTAATATTGTGTAATCCTTACCTTGAAATTGCTAACAAATGTTATTTGTTTTGGAAAGAGATTGTTTCTATAGAAGATGGGACTAATCAGCACATTGGCATGACACAGTGGCCCTTAACCACCACATTTCTGTGTGGCTTTAAAGTTACTGTACAGTCGATTTACCCATAGTGTTTGCCTCAACTAGATACACCATGTGAACTTCTGAAATCTGACGGCACGCACACGACAGCCTGGCCTGCCATGAACGTGAGATGACGTTTCACGGCCAAATCAAATAACCAATCGGAGGAGAGCCCTTCTAGCCAATCATAGACGAAAAAGGCGGAACCTTCCCCTACCATCCTGGGAAAAAAAATATCGCTTCCGGAACAGGTGAACAGGGCGTCCCGCAAGCCGTTCGCGGAACATAAACAAATCCACATGAGCCCCGCAACTTTACAAGAGAGACAGTTACTTTTTATAAAACATGCCTTATTTTATCAAAGGTTCTATTTCAGTTAGTGTAGGCTCATTTTGAAAATGTAAGCAGTTACTTAAGACAAGTGCAAACTGGGTGCTTAATGCAAATGTATTCTAAAGTCCTCTTCACAAAAGGAATAGATGGTTGGACGGATGGATGGCCATCAATGCAAACTTTTCATTAATTCTGTGCCATCTGGCTGTTGCGATGAAAAAATCGTACATCTTCGGATGCGGAGGTGCGCGCGGAGTTACAAAAAATGCGTTGCGCACCGTCAGGCGAAATCGGGTCTTGCGGAGCCAACGCGCGAGACCGCCCCCTCCGCGTTGACATCATTTTTGCCGCGCACACCCTCACGCTCTTGCGGCGAGTCAGTGTTTCCCCTACAATGTATTCACAGCGGCGCAGCGCCACCGCTGGATTTTCAGCGCCACTGCAAAATCTTCACATGATCAGTAATATCACGACATTCACTTAACGTTACACATTGTACAAGAGAGAGAGAGATTGAAGATGGCCAGAGAACTAAACAAAAATGTAGTCTGCTTACACTTACACAATATCACAGGGCTGTGATATTAATCTTATTTTATTTTCTCTTCCAAGGATTATAAAAAGAAGATGAGGTAAAACTATTATGCTCGCGCATCGTCTAGCACAACTTCCGTCCCTTCATAGCGCGCGCTGTCATTTCTCCCCAAACATGCATTTAACGTCAGATTCAGCACAATCTCAAATGCACTCTCCACTTTGGCTAAATTGCAGAACGTTTGATTAAATGAAAAGCACAATAATCCGCGCAATAGACGCTGTTTCCAAGTTCAAGGCGGGGGGTGTGTGTGTGTGTGTGTGTGTGTACGCATGCTGCGAAACGGACCGACTTGCACATATGCTTCGTGTGCGCGAATAAACCATCAAATACACAACAAAATAGCCTATATCTCAAAATGACAGGCTTGAGTATTCACTTAAACACAGTTTAGCTTAAATGGGCGTACATTTTGGAGAAATTAATGAGAGAATGATATTAGATCTGCGTCTTAAAGGGGCAGCATCTAATAATCCTGGTGACGATTGAGCCATTAATGTGAATCAAACAACAAAAGGCAAAGATAAAATTACTTGCAGCTCTTGTATGATATGTGATGACTGTTTTTTCCCCCGGTATTTTTGATTAAATAAATGCAGGCTTGATAAGCGTGAGAGTTTTTTGCAAAAACATAAAAAAGTATCCAAACATTTTTTTTATTTTTTATTTTTACATATTGCCCCTTTCTTACATTTGAGCCCTTGCCCCTTAGGAACTTTTTGCACGTCCCTGCAGGTTATTGAAGTAAAATAGGCTATAAGCTAGTCACCTTTTAAACTAATGAAAAGCTTACTTTGTATTTGAATGTTCAAAATGTCTATTTCTATCCACAAAACTTGCCAGAAGTCATGGTTTAAGTTTTTTTTATTTATTTATTTATTCCGGAGGTGCCCGACGTGCGGCTTGGTAACAACCTACGGCACGTAACAGCACCGCTGCTGGAAAAAATTCTAGGGGAAACACTGCGAGTATAAACAAGGCTTTACGCGCATCACGCGCTGCGCGTCGGGCACCAAGTGCCGAGGGGGGCACCACAAGAAAATGCTCTCTCCACCTGTATTTCAAGATGATAAAATAATTTAAAATCCATATTAGTTTATTTGTGCCCGCGCTGAGCGCGCGCCCTCCCAGGAGAATCACAACCGTGCGCGCAATCTGCCTGCAGTCGTCAAGATGGATCCTAAGGAGTTGAAGAAAAAAATATAACCGCAAATGTGGAAGTTCATCACTGAGGAAGCACGCAGATAACTGTGGTAACAAACCAAACACACGCAGTTCTATCGAACAGATTTTTTTTATCTTTCCTGAGTTTGGTCTCTTAATAACACGGTCCTAGTAGGCCTACATTAAGCCACGTTAAACGTTTTCTTATAGCCTAATGGTTTTCTATGGGAGAAAAACGCTTAACGTGGAATTAAACGTGTTGCGTTCATATTCTGGACTCGTAGATATTCGAATATATTCGAATACATTGCTTGATATTTGATATCCGTTCGTTCGAATTAGATTTTTCTCAAAAATGACAGCCCTACGAGCTACTGTAGCTCAAATTGCTCAAGAAGAAAATGCAGGTTCTGATAGAAAGGTGTCAGAATACACAGTGCATCGCAGTTTGTTGCGTATGGGGCTGCATAGCGTCAGGGTGCCCATGCTGACACCTGTCCGCTGCCGAAAGTGCCAACAGTGGACACGGGAGAAAAATATATATAAATAAAAAATGAAACATTTACATATTTATATATATGTCTTATAACACACAATTCCTAATAAGTAATTCAAGTAAAAGTATTTAAACATCCAATAATAAAATTAATATTAAATAAGTAAATAAACAAAATAATAAATTAGTAAATTAAAAGGGAGGGAGGGTTAAATAAAAAAGGTCCTTTATCCTTTATTTTATAGAATATTCTTTGATTTAGAGAAGCCCATATATTTTCAAAATGTATACTTTTGCTTTTGCGAAAGAGCCACAGGGGAGGCGCGACGTGAAGAAAAAATAAAAATAAACCATATACTCGCATCGCGGTATACTGGGTAAAAGCTACGCGGGATACTTGCGTCGTGGTACAAACGAGTTGACTGATTACTGACAAGTAGTAATGCTGACAGATTAAGCAATTGCTCCTTCTGGCTCAACGTGTGCACAGGTGCTCAAACAATAGGCCTACTCGAAAACTGAAGGATTTTATGAATGGCACCTGTTTTCAACACAAACACTCTACGCAGAAAGAGTGTTTCTTGAACTTAGAAAAAACTGCAATACAATTATTTTTTTAAGGGGTGGGCTAGGCCTATGTTTATTTTTTTCAATCATTTTAAAATTAATTGGAGAATTAACTTGAATGTGACTAATAGCCTATGTGTTGTAACCATTAAATAAGCGCATTTAGTTTCATATGTTAAAATATTATATGTTATTTTTTTCCATCTATATGTTGATTATGAAAAGTGAACACCATGAGTAAGATAGGATGCATCGGGGACATGGAATGGGTCAGACATGATTGACCACTTCATTAAGTTTCGTTTTGTAGAAAGACTTTCTTTAGTTTAAAGTGAATTTCGTTTTGTATAAATTGTATCTTAATTTTAATAAATGTTTATTCAACAAATTGCCTGGATTTAATAAATAAGAAGCAAATATAGCCGCGATCAATTGCATTGCACGCGTGAACTGGAGCGCATCATAAATTCATATCTCATATCTCTTTAATTTTTTATTATAAATTAATCGAAACTCAGTTTATGCCTCATAGACATGAAAAATATTTAAGAAAGCTTTACATTTCTTTAAACGAAACTATTCAAAACGAAAAGAAATAGGCTAGCTAACGTTACTCAATGTAATCCATGATGTGCATTTCTCTCTGTAGGCTAGGCGTGTTCAATACGGCGATGGCGATCTTCAACTTAATTTTTGCAGCTGACACAGACAGAAAATACTAGTGTAGGCCTACTAATACAAATCAATGCACGAAATCGAACTTTTTTATTTTAAATTTTTATTTTATTCAGCTCGAATGTGGACTTGAAGCAGAGACTGGCAGAAATGCCAATCACGCGTTTCTGGTTGTCTGTGGAGAGCGAGTTCCCTCAGATCTCCACTAAGGCTATGCAAGTCGTAATCCCCTTCACCTCCACTTACTTGTGTGAGTGTGGGTTTTCCGCACTGACCATGATTAAAAATAAATACAGATCAAGGTTGCAGGTGGAGGACGACTTGCGTTTATTTCTCTCTGCAGTGCAGCCCCGCATCGAACACCTCTGCGCGTCAAAAGCGCGTCCTCATTGTTCCCACTGACATGGGCGGTTATTCAAAGTTCAAAATTAAAATTCAAATGACGTGAATGACACGTGCAAATGACGTGAATGGTATATTTTGTTTATTGTTTAAATCTGAATGTATGATTTTAAATAATTTTGAAAAAAATTTTTTATAAAAAATGAAAAAAAAATTGTAATGCAAATCTCTTTGATCTGATAACATGCCTTCAATGCAGTTGACTGTTATGTGTTATGCGCTCCGTGAACAAAAAGCGTTGTCGTTCATTGATCAGAGAGCTGTCCATTGTGCTGATTTTGTTCGAGACGATGTGCATTAAAATGTGCGCTTAAAGAGATAGTTCACTTTAAAATGAAAATTCTGTCATCATATACTCACCCTCAATTAGTTTCAAGCCTGTATGAATTTCTTTCTTCTGCTAAACACAAAGCAAGATATTTTGAAGAATGTCAGTAACCAAACAGTTAACTGGTCCCATTGACCTCCATATTATATATATTTTTCTTACTATGGAAGTCAATGGGACCAGTTAACTGTTTGGTTACTGACATTCTTCAAAATATCTTGCTTTGTGTGCAGCAGAAGAAATTCATACAGGCTTGAAACAAATTGAGTGTGAGTATATGATGACAGAATTTTCATTTTAAAGTGAACTATCCCTTTAAGACCCAGACACAAGTTTCACACTTGTAACATTCACATGTTGAGCATGTTTTGTTGACTTATGGTTAGGCCTACTGATGTTCTGTGATTTTTAAAAGTAGCCTCAAATAGGCCTGCATAAAGTTGGAAGTTATTTGCTGTTGCAAAGATTTATGAATGCACTTCTTAAAAAAAAAAAAGGAAATAAAATACAATATGAAAAAATATTTACATTCTATTAGTTGTTATTGAAACTCATCATTGCCAGGAACACACAGAAGATGGCATTTACTGCCGAGGCGTGTGTGGGTTAGAGCAGGCGGACAGGATTTTGGGGAAGGGGGGGCTCGGCTGTCCTTACCTACTCTAAGGGGAGGCTCACATTCACCCAATTTGAAAACCCCTGATCTAGATAAACCTGGATCAAATGAGTGGGATTGCGTGAACTTCACCTTTTATGAAACCGCTAGCTTGAACTTGTTTGTTAGGTTCAAGTCATGTGTTGGAGCTTAATCCCCATTTTTCTTATCGTATTTTATGAAAAAGGACCAGGGGCCCGTTCTTCATACCTCGCTAACTCAGTTAGCTGGATTTGATTGTTGACCATTTGGCATGATCTTGGATTGTTTGGTTCTTCGAAGCTCATCCTGGACTTGCCGTCATAGAAACAGGTCCGTAAGCTTAAACCTGCTGGGGAGCAGCTTATTTCATGTAAACAGGATTAGATTGCATCTTGAGGTGATACTTAAAATCTGTCCCAGCCACTGCTACTTTATTACAAGAGTTAATTACTGAACCAGGGAAAATAATAATAATTTTAAATAATAATAATATAAAAATGTTATATTGTATATGTATATGAGAATGTATAATACTATAGACACAGACACTTGATTGAGCGATTTATTTGTGATGGAATAATTACTTTATATAATTTTATTTTATTTTTATTGGTTTACACACATTGTACAGTTAATCTGAGCCATGCATTAATTTGAGTGATCAGGGATATTATGGGAGTGGCTTGATGCAGCGCAAGAGGATAATTTGATCTTGACCCTTAAAGGGTAACTAAACCCTAAACCAACTTTTTTTAGTTAATGATCTGTAATACTGGGGCTTTATTAATGCTGTTCATTGATTCGAGTAAATGTTTTGACATTTGAGTATAAAGTGTTTTAATTCTATAAAATATGGTGTAAAACCGCCAAAGTGCTGCCCTCTTAAGGTTGAACGGTGGCTACTGCAGTTGAATTTTCCTATTGGACGTTGTGGTACATCGTGACGTAGGATGGTACCTCCAACGGCTCACTATCCGCGCCCCTGGCACGAGCTCACCACGCCCTCAGAAATGTTTCCCCCAATCACACGATGAGAACGGCTTCACTCCAGTATGAACTGTCATATTACATGAGGTAGAAACATTATGAATGAAACTCACTTGACACTTGCTTTAACATTGTATTGAAGAAAATACGGTTAAATAATGCAGTTGTCAGTACACGTCATTATTGCCGCCCGTCATGTGTACAGTAGGGTGACCACCTGTCCCGCTTTGCGTTGTACCGCACAGCATTTTCACCCCTTGTCCCGCATGTCGCATATTGAGAAAATGTCCCGCATTTTCACCAGTCGGTTGATTTTTAATGATCATATTGAGAAAACATGCATGCATTATTTTGCCTTTTTAAGAAAGCATTTTATTTATTATTTTTGCGGCATCGTTTTTCACATAGAAGTAACACACAAATACAAAAGCCGTTTTTTAAACCATATCCAATGGTTGAAAAGAAAGGAGTAAACACGGTCACTAGTAGGTTGTGACGGCTGTCAATCAAAATGTGGAGCGGTGATTCGTTCCATGTGTTCCCTGTCAGAAAACGAATGGATAGTTCTGTATATAAATGAATATATATATACACATATCAATTAATATATAAGATTAACTAATTTAATGTTGTTTTATTTGTTTCATTATTTATTTAGTTGGATTTTAGTTGCACTTGGTCAGAACTGTTTCAAAAGTAGTTATCTGCATGATGCCTGCTGCCTTTGGGGTCAGTGATGTTGAATTTAAGATTATACAACAGTTTCAGGTTATGTTTTAGTGTTGGTAACATGTCCCACATTGTCCCACACAAACTTAGTAATCGTCCCACATTTGGTTTGTTTGATGGTGGTCACCCTAGTGTACAGATAATTTTCATGCATGAGACGCGCTTTCAAACCCTGACACGCAAACCCTGACACGCAAGTGGTTGCCGCGGACGCAGATAGATTAGGTCAGTTCTCTTGCGCGGCTGCTTCACTAGCATCGTCTGCATCGGGAGTTAACGCAGTTTGAGCAGCGGCTCGCATTGATAAGGCTCCGGGTTTGTGTCTGTTACAGACAATCCACCCTCCTCCACTTCAGGTGAAGGTAGGAGAAATGACCGCTCTGTTGCAAAGCTGGCGTCACTCCAGTCATTCTCCATCTTTGCGACTCGCGAGTCTGACAGCTGTCAATCACTCCGTCACTGCGGTCTCAGGTGCACGCCCTCCGCTCAGCTCCGCCCTCGGTTCGTCCCCTCTGTGTCCGCCGGGCTCTGCCCACTTTTCCAGCATTTTTTGAAAATTGCCAGTGGGTGGAGTTAAGCTCTGAGCAGGGGTTTAGTTACCCTTTAAGAAACTTTAATACTGTCACGTTACAAATCTGCTTAAAATTGAATTAAAAATTAAATTACAACATTGAAATAAAAATGTAAAGGGTGTACAAATACTGTATAAAATCGTGAATATAAATAATTGGTAATCATGTAAAAAAAAAAAAAAAAACATTTATTATTTATCTATTTATCTTAAAACTTTTATGTTGGTTTGGTCGTTTGGCTGTTTCCTTATAAAGGTCCAGAAATTCGTGTTTTTTTTTGTGTAATTTGTCAAGTTTTTTGCCAGGTGGCTTTTTAATTATATGATGTCATTACGTTGCTGTCTTGACGCCAGCCAATCGCTGCATTACTGATCGTGGTTTCGAGTATCGATGCATCTGCCCTCTTCAGGGAACACAAGAACGCGCAGTGATCTTAGATCATTTAATCCAGATACTTTAATCCAATCCGCAAATTCGTTTGAAGAACCAAATTAGCCAGAGATCAGTTATCACGATTAGAAGATCTGGGATCTGTCAAATCATCTTAGATGTATTAAGCGAGGTAAGAAGAACGGACCCCTGGATCATGTCAAATCGTCAACAGTATAATCCAGATAACTCAAACCGGCCCAGTACTGAGAGAACATCAGCCAATGACACTGCCGTTTCCGGTCTCACAGTGAAACCGAAAGTGTTTAAAAAACAGAAATCGAGCACTTACCGCAAATTAGTAGAACAATATGAAAGAAACTGAAAGTGTTCTTCATAATGTTGAGGATTCCAGCAAAATCAGATTTCGATGGATATTATTAATACTCGTTCTTTGTTTCTGAACCACACCCACACGACCAAGAGCGACGATTGTTTACCAAACCCACTAAATACCAACAGAAATATTTTTATACCAACTGTACTGACTAATTAATCAATCATGATGGTTTATATGCTACTAAAAAGAAAGTTTTCGCTTAGAAATCTGAAAGCAGCTGAGAGCAGGAGTAGACTCGAGGTTTTCATCTTCTTCTTCTTCTTCTTTGATTGGAGGCTCGAATTCTAAAATAGTGCATTACCGCCATCTACTGTGGGTTATGGATCAGAGACTTCTTCTTCTGTGGGTTTATTGGCGGGTTGCAAACCAAATGAAATGGTGCATACCGTCCCCTACTGTGCTGGAGTATGAACGAAGCTGATACACGAAAGATTTTCTATATTCTGTATTTCAGCTGCCCACTATTCCTCAAGAACGTCATTAATGCTGTAATTTTTCTTCCAGACTCTATTCCTGTCTTTAAAATATTGTATGGTAAAATCTGTAATACCCAAAGCTTGCATATCTCTTATAAGCTCAATTCTTTCTTGTTCAAATTGTTTTCATCTAATCAAAACATGTTCTACAGTTTCCATTTCCTGACATACATTACAAAAACCAGAGTTGTGTTTGCCCATGATATGTAATGTTGCATTAAGATTGGTGTGACCCATTCTTAATCTTGTAAATATAATAAATTCCTTTCTATTTATATTATGACTAATTTGACTTTGTTTTATATTATTTTGTATTCTATAGAAATGTCTTCCTTTCTTACATGAGTCCCAGTATTTCTGCCATTTACTCCCACAAGCTTGTTGAATCAATGACTTCCCTTCTGCCCTGCTTAAAGTGACTGCTTTGTCAATATTATCCACTTTGAGTGCTTCCTTGGCCATTTGCTGTGCTGGTTCCAATAAAAACTGCCCTACAATTCCCAGTTGTCTTAATCTAAATAAAATAATCAGAATTTATGCCAATATGTCTTTTGTACATGATTGAAAGGTTTGCAAGCTTAAGAATGATGCCAATGAATCTGAACCAATTAAGATGTTCCTTTTAGAGATTGGCCTTTCCTCTCAAACCATTCAAGTGCCATCTGAATGGCAACTAATTCTGCTGTATACACTGAAGTTGCATCAGTTAGTCTTGCTTTGTTCCCACTTTTAAATGCTGGTACATAAAATGCTGCACCCGTTCATCCTGTCCCAGGGTTTTTTGAACCATCAGTGTGCACCTGAATAAATGCTGAATGAACAGTATTAATGTATTCTAGTGTTTTATATTTGACTTCACCTCCAAATTCTCCTTTCTGAATTCTGTCATGTATTGTCAAATCAATTTGTGGTTCACTTAACAACCAAGGTGGTATTGGAGATATTGTTATAGTTGGTCCAAATATTTTTAAATCTATCTTCATTTCTTTTGCCCATTCCTGAACCTTCCATGTAAATCTTGAACCATGTAATTATCTAATCTACCAACTTTGCTCTAATACTTCCTATAAATTACTATTATTATGGCCCTTTAAAGGGTTAGTTCACCCAAAAATGAAATTTCTTCCATTAATGACTCACACCAATGTTGTTCCACACCCGTAAGACCTGCTGACGTGTTATCTGCTATCGCACCAGATAACACGTCACAGCGTCTTACGTCAGCAGCGTCACTGTGGCATCGTGAACGCGGATTCAAACTAAACCGGAAGAAGACAATGCTTAATAAAGTCTTAGTTTTTGTTATTTTTGGACCAAAATGTATTGTCGACGCTTCAAAAGAGTCTAACTAACCAAATGATGTCACATATGGACTACTTTGATGATGTTTTCATTACCTTTCTGGACGTGGACAGCAAAGTGTGCATACACTTACATTCAAAGGACTGAAAGCCCTCGGACTAGGGTTGGGAACCGAGAACCGGTTCTTATGCAGAACCGAAACTGATTTTTGAAAAATACCAGAACCGCGCGAAATTCCTAAGTTTCGGTTCCGAAAACGGTTCTGGTGCAATGTGTGTGCGAAGCGCTGGAAGCGTATCCTTTCATAGCGAGTGACAGCCAGTGTTGCCAACTCCATGATTTTCCCGCTTTCCCGTTTTCCACTGTTGCCGCGGGCTGTGTTTCATGTCCGCGGGTTGAAACGATTGTGCAATTGTGCGGGTTTTGTTGTGAAAACCTGGCAACCCTGGCTCACCTCATCATGAATATTAATTACGTTGCCTGCCGCTTCCAGGAGGGCAACGCAGTTCAGCACTGAAAGCCCTCGCGCTACACATTTACGGTTTTGCGTCAGATATTTTCTCGTTGACCACCAGCATAGCGAAGAGAAAGTCACAAGTATGGATTCATTTCCAAAGAATGAATGATAATGAAGCAAAATGTAACACGTGAAAAGTTAATAACATGCAAAGGAGGCTGCACTAGCAATTTGACAAAACATTTGCTACAGCACAGAGTGCCACAGGGCTTATACCAGATTTATAGTGAAGGGCCTATATATATAGCCTATATATATATATATATATATATATATATATATATATATATATATATATATATATATATATATATATATATATATATATATATATATATATATATATATATATATATATATATTTGTCAACCGTTGAGTCACCATGGTTTAGGTAAGCGTTTTTAGGCACAATTAGGCTACCTTTGTAATGCTGAATTGCAATTTATTATTTACAAGTTCACTGAATAACTGAATTACTATTAAATTAATATATAACTAATTAATAAATATAACTAATAAATATAATTTATAACTTGGTTTTATTCAGAGACAGAGAGATAAAATGTAATAAGACAATTTCAGAGGTGTTCATTTGAAAAAAAATGTGTTGCAAGAATGGCTTAATTAATACTGTAATATATGTACAGTACAGGACTTTTTTGACATTGCCAACCTGTAAATAAATTTTAGAGCAAGTAATAAACACAAAATGGATTGTTTGATTTGCGTATTGTGCCTTTTTCCTTTACCACTATTTGTTTAATAATTTTAATGGAACCGGAATCGGAACCGGAATCGTTAGGCGGAACCGGAACCGGAACCGGAACCGGAAAATTTCTCACGATTCCCAACCCTACCTCGGACTAAATCTAAAATATCTTAAACTGTGTTCCGAGGATGAACGGAGGTCTTACGGGTGTGGAACAACATTGGGGTGAGTCATTAATGGAAGAAATTTCATTTTTGGGTGAACTAAGCCTTTAAACTTATCCAGTATGCCATATATAATTTTTTAACAACGCAAATTTAAAGGCTTTTCTGATAGCTCCACCTGCATTGCTGCTACTGTTGTTATTTTAGTAACTCCTAGAATGCATCTTAATTCTATATATTGAATAGGCTAACATCAGAGACAGCTCTCCTTCTCTCCCAAGGTCTATCAGGACTCAGGCTTCAGGTGGCACAGCGTGTTCAGAGTCAGACAGAAGTTCTTTTCAGGAATTGTATTAGACTGTCTCCTCTTACAGAATTCAAAAGCTCCTTTAATGCTAATTTCTGTTCCCCTTCTGTAATTCTTCAATTAGCCTACATAATTTCTTTCCTTTGCATGTTACACGTACTAACACATTATTTGCTGATTATCTAACTCCACATCGGTTGCACAATCCTGGGTGTTTTCCTTTGAATGCATTGTTAAATTAAGTCCTGTACGACCCTAATCTTACATTAGGAAAAAACAAACATACAAATTGTTTTTAGTATATTTCTCGTCATGTTCCCCTTGTGTCGGTGTTGACTTTCAATGATAAGAACACGCAACAAACCAGGGTTGCCAACTTTTAAGTTCAGCCTGGAGTGAGATTTTTTTTTTAGGGGGAAGAGAGGGGGGATGGAGGTGACATCGATTTCGATCTTGATTCAGTATCAATTCATATGTATATAGCCTACTGTACATATAAGGGAAAATAAGTTTGCTGTAGCACTATTTTAAATGTTTCTTGGGTTAAATTATATGTGATCGCATTATGCTTATATAAGTATCATTAACACGGGCTTAGCACAAAATCCCGGGCCGGGCCAGATGTGCCCCCATGTTCCATATTAAAATATATCCCCCCCCCCCCCCCCCTTTATTTTTTTAAAACAAAATCCCAGACAAACTAAAATATTTTGTCAATAAAATAAAGTCATTAACTTTTTCAAATAAAATAATGGCATTTTTAATAACAAATTTTACACTGCATAACACAGCTATACACAAGTTAACGCGCCAAATCGTGGGCGGCGCCATTACTCTACACAAATACATTTCATTTCCGCCGGAAGTGGTTTGCGCAGTGTCTGCCGGTGTAAACACAGCGAACACAAAATTGGAACTATTAACGGTTTGGATTCATATTAAATTTGCAGTTCACAAATGGATGGGTTCAGGAGCTGCAGATCATGAAGCCTATGTAACGTTAACCTTTTACCTTGAAGCATTCTGCACCGTTCTGTGTTCTCGGGTTGCACTACTTGCAAATAAACACTGAAAAATATCTGATTGTGTGACACTTCTTGCTTTTGCACATTATACGGTTATTGCGATTGTGTGACACTTCTTGCTTTTGCACATTATACGGTTATTGCGATTGTGTGACACTTCTTGCTTTTGCACATTATACTGATTTAAGTATATTTATTGTGAAGATTGTGGGTATGGATGCAACAGACACTTATGGCTGTATTTAATGCACATTTATTTCAGCACAACGCTAGGGCTCATGTTTGTCAGAGCACAACATACAGACACAATCTTATAGAGGAATGTCATGTCTTCGTCCTTGCTTGGCAACACCATGTGAATCGGTACTTTATCTGACAAAATAGTGTACTTGTTACGGACGGTTCCAATCACCTTTTCCACGTGAATTCGGAGGTGGGCATTTTTTCTTGTGCTCCCCACATCTCTTGCATCCAGCTGACAGCGTTCTTTTGTGAAAGCAGCGATCTTTACCTCGGCACACATAAGTCCCACACACTGTCCTTTATTTATGTCAAAGCCGCGATCAGCCAACACCATATCCCCAGGTAACAGTTTGTCTTACAGCCGCGATCCAAGCGACTCTTTGTTACCTCGGATACTTGGTCTCCGTGGTTGCGTCTCCAAGCAGGAAAGCGGTGGAAAGTTAATCCATTTTCGACCTTTTTCCCATGGCGATTATGTGATGCAGTGTTACACCCCACAATGCAGCAACGGTTTACCATGGTTTCCAATAATAACGCCAAATTAAGACACACGACTGAGAGGGAGCACGTCTACTACCGCACACGTCGTTCCCGAGCCACTTTTCTTCATGTTGTAATTGTTTAACGTTATATCCTCTTTTTAACTGCGATATCAGTGCTTTGTCGGCACAACGGAGCTAGCTAGCGAAACAAACCCAGCCCGCCAGAACGGAAGTGGATTGCATCGATGGGAGGAGTTTACGATGTTGAGCGGAAACGGCTCAAAAACTTGTGTATAGGCTACAGCAGAGCCAAGGGCTGCGTTCGAAACCGCATACTCTTTGAGTAGGTACTCATTTTCAATAAGTACTTACTTAACGAGCTCTAACGCCGCATTCACACGGGGCGTCAGCGTCAACGCTTCTCGTTTACTTTGAATGGGTGACGTCATGCGTTGCCGAACTGAATTGTGGGTTCCGTCGCGGCGCTTCACTCGCGTTGCAAGCGGCAAAAGTTGAAGATTTCTCAACTTTTCAAGCGCCAGCGCAGGCGTCATCCAATCAGATCACCCTATGCAAATATCCTAGAGCAGACGCTAGCCAATCGCGTTCGTTTAAAACACCGGTGAATGAAGAGTGAATGAAGAGTAAAGAACGATCTAAAATGGAGGAAAAGCTAATAATTGCGGTGGGTAATCACCCTTTACTACCAATCATTATTTACATACCGGGACACAAACTGGAGAGACCAGGCCTGGAAGGAGGCGGCAGAGACGGTTGGAGAATCTGGAATGTATCATGCTTGTATTCCGTCCGTGTACTCTGTTTATCATTGAATGACAGCAGCATATCATATCATGTGTGGCTCAAATAGGCGCTATCCCCCAGCCAAATGAGGAATCAAATATTAAAGTGATCAGTTTTCATACACAAAATAGTCTCACAGACTAGCTGTCAAAAAAGGCGCTTTTTTGTGTTGTGTTGTGGTCCAAGCGGCAAGTAATGTGATTAGCTGTTGTCACTGACGGTCGCGTCAGCACCAAGCTTCAGCCACGCCCTCCATCAAGCGTTGACGCCGAAGCCCCGTGTGAATGCGGCGTAAAAGAGTAGGTACTACATTGCCTGATCTCGTTAAGTATGAATGCGATCCGCACTTTATGCGCCATGTTGACGTTATCATGTGACCTACGACGTTATCTCAAGCGCAACGACTTGAAAGACGAGTGACAGGTTTAATTCATCGATCTATAAATATCTTAATATTGATTAAACTTGCTAATTGTGTGGGCTTGTTGAAGAAACAGCTGCCCATTTATTTTGTGATATTAACCCTACTAATCTGACCCAGTTTTATCCTTACCAAAACCCACAATCGTGATCTCTTAAATATGTTGTTAATTTCTTTATTTTATATGCAAAACATGTCATCCACAAGCAAAATTGGCCTAAATCTCCTTTATATTTTCCTTTTTTAATTTAACTCCTGTTTTATCCCTCAATCCCTTATTCAAAGATATCTAACCTTGTTATTGTTTTTTCTTTGTATGTAATGTATGCAAACCCATGATATTTGTTTTATTATTAGGATTGTTAAAGATACAACCATGTAATTATAAAATAAAAGATAGGCCTATGAGTGACAGGTGCAGTAACAGTTCAAAGCATCAATAACTCCACACCCCGACCTGTGCAGTTTCCCTCAGAGTCTGCAACGAGGACGTCTTTCAGCTGCTCGAAGATCTCACCTTGGGAGAACACTGTTGATTTTATACTCTTAAAATGTAAGTTATTACTATTCAAAATTAAGATTACCCCAGAATGAATTGCATTGCTAGCCCACTAAAACACTTACAATAATAATAATAACAAATGCTGACCAATACTTAATTATATTACTTTTTTTTTACTGAAAATTATATTGTTTTAGTAAAACAAGCAAAATGCAACTTGTTGTCATATGACATAGCGATGCATGAAAATACACTAGAACAAATGCAGCCGATGTGAATACCAATTTTCAGTCAAGCAATGAATAAATGCATGAGTTAATAAAATATTTTATTTACTGACAACAATAGGAAACATGAATTAATGAGTAAAAGAATGAATAAAAGTAAACATCACAAATGAATAAGTCACCATGAAACAAAGCTTTATTCAAACGTATTGTTCTAACAAACCATCACACATTTACAGACGGTGAAGCCCACATCTGCTGCCATCTCAACACAGCTTGATGAAGCAGTTGACCACCGTGAACACCTTCGCCTGTCCAGCCGTCCATCATGTCCCTTCTGAACTCCACAACCTTGAAGCAAGAGTGGAGAACATGTGCAGGACAATCTCTGACTGCTGATGTGTCTACTCCAAACATCCGTGTGCCTGCTCTCCATCAGCATGACTACTTAAAACGTTTTACAATTCATGTTGTCAGCATCCCATTTCTTGCCATATTTGATTTAATATTTTTTACAATTAAATGCTACTTGTATTGTAGCTTTATGACTTTTGTGGTGTAGTGGGCTAAACACTGAACTGATAAGCAGAAGGTTTCTGCTTGGATCTCCGCAGCCGTCACCACCACCAGTGTGTCCTTGAGCAAGGCTCAACCACAGAAGCTCTGCAGCAAATGCACAGACATCAAGAATCAGAAAAGTGCTGAAATAACTCTGTTTGAAATTAAAATAAAATACAACTTAAGATTTAAATGTATGTTTTATTCATTTATGTAGTATACTCAAAGCCTTTGATAACAGGCTTCCTTCATCAGCCTCTCTCCAGTCTCCACCAGATAAACACACACACGTCTTCTGCCCCTGTAACATCAGACAACTTTCATGTTACCTGTATCTTAAACAACACCTTGATAAAAGCATAAAAGTTTATGTGCTCAATAGCCTTAAATGTTGAGGTAGTTGCTGATGTGTTAATGTTCCTCAATTCATCAACAGTACTAATGGACAAATAAAAAAAGATAACTTATGTTTAGTTACTTTATGTAGATCTATTAACATTACTGACGTTCATGTAAAGCAGTGTTGACCACAGTGAACTCTACATTATAGCACACACACATCACTCTGATCAGATGTCTATTTCATGCTGTGATGTCATCTGCAATACTTATCGAAAATGTTCCTGTCAGATGTTAAATAAACATTTAGTAAGCATCTTTATCTTTAAGTATATCGTTTATGTAAATCCACTTTGGAGACGTGTGTGTGTGTTACTGGAGCTCATACATAATAAAACGTGTTTTTACAGCCCAATCACAACTACACTATACTGTCTGTCGTCTTTACACTTTTAACAATTCAACAGTTTAACGTTACTCTACAGTAGTCCAACAAATGCGATTTTAACACAAGGAACGGTGATTTTGGTTTGTAATACTCACATTTGATTGGCTTTTCTCCGCCTGACGTCTCCTTTCCTGTGGCCTCATGGGAAGGCAGGGATAGAAAAGTATCCGACGATGGGTACTTCACAATCTGGGCGGAATCAGTAAGCCATCCGGGAACTTCTCGCCTACTCTTTTATGATTACTGAGGTTTCGAACATACTTCTCCTTTCACGTACTGTTTTCGCCTACTATATAGTAGGTAAGTAGGCATATTCGAACGCAACATCAGTATACGCACGTCCGAATCTCGCGAGAAATACTCCAAAACCCTGGTAGTTCTCGCCTACTCTTTTATGAATACAAAGGATTCGAGCATACTCTTCGCTCGCCTACTGCTTTTTACATACTATATAGTAGGGAAGTATGCGGTTTCGAACGCAGCCATAGAGAGAGAGGCTGCGTTCGAAACCGCATACTCATTGAGTAGGTACTCATTTTCAAAAAGTACTTACTTAACGAGCTCTAAAAGAGTAGGTACTATATTGCCTGATCTCGTTAAGTATGAATGCGATCCGCACTTTATGCGCCATGTTGACGTTATCATGTGACCTACGACGTTATCTCAAGCGCAACAACTTGAAAGACGAGTGACAGGTTTAATTCATCGATCTATAAATATCTTAATATTGATTAAACTTGCTAATTGTGTGGGCTTGTTGAAGAAACAGCTGCCCATTTATTTTGTGATATTAACCCTACTAATCTGACCCAGTTTTATCCTTACCAAAACCCACAATCGTGATCTCTTAAATATGTTGTTAATTTCTTTATTTTATATGCAAAGCATTTCATCCACAAGCAAAATTGGCCTAAATCTCCTTTATATTTTCCTTTTTAAATTTAACTCCTGTTTTATCCCTCAATCCCTTATTCAAAGATATCTAACCTTGTTATTGTTTTTTCTTTGTATATAATGTATGCAAACCCATGATATTTGTTTTATTATTAGGATTGTTAAAGATACAACCATGTAATTAAAATAAAAGATAGGCCTATGAGTGACAGGTGCAGTAACAGCTCAAAGCATCAATAACTCCACAGCCCGACCTGTGCAGTTTCCCTCAGAGTCTGCAACGAGGACGTCTTTCAGCTGCTCGAAGATCTCACCTTGGGAGAACACTGTTGATTTTATACTCTTAAAATGTAAGTTATTACTATTCAAAATTAAGATTACCCCAGAATGAATTGCATTGCTAGCCCACTAAAACACTTACAATAATAATAATAACAAATGCTGACCAATACTTAATTATATTACTTTTTTTTTTACTGAAAATTATATTGTTTTAGTAAAACAAGCAAAATGCAACTTGTTGTCATATGACATAGCGATGCATGAAAATACACTAGAACAAATGCAGCCGATGTGAATACCAATTTTCAGTCAAGCAATGAATAAATGCATGAGTTAATAAAATATTTTATCTACTGACAACAATAGGAAACATGAATTAATGAGTAAAAGAATGAATAAAAGTAAACATCACAAATGAATAAGTCACCATGAAACAAAGCTTTATTCAAACGTATTGTTCTAACAAACCATCACACATTTACAGACGGTGAACCCCACATCTGCTGCCATCTCAACACAGCTTGATGAAGCAGTTGAGCACCGTGAACACCTTCGCCTGTCCCAGCCGTCCATCATGTCCCTTCTGAACCCCACAACCTTGAAGCAAGAGTGGAGAACATGTGCGGGACAATCTGACTGCTGATGTCTGCTCCAAACATCCGTCTGCCTGCTCTCCATCAGCATGACTACTTAAAACGTTTTACAATTCATGTTGTCAGCATCCCATTTCTTGCCATATTTGATTTAATATTTTTTACAATTACATGCTACTTGTATTGTAGCTTTATGACTTTTGTGGTGTAGTGGGCTAAACACTGAACTGATAAGCAGAAGGTTTCTGCTTGGATCTCCGCAGCCGTCACCACCACCAGTGTGTCCTTGAGCAAGGCTCAACCACAGAAGCTCTGCAGCAAATGCACAGACATCAAGAATCAGAAAAGTGCTGAAATAACTCTGTTTGAAATTAAAATAAAATACAACTTAAGATTTAAATGTATGTTTTATTCATTTCTGTAGTATACTCAAAGCCTTTGATGACAGGCTTCCTTCATCACCCTCTCTCCAGTCTCCACCAGATAAACACACACGTGCTCTTCTGCCCCTGTAACATCAGACAACTTTCATGTTACCTGTATCTTAAACAACACCTTGATAAAAGCATAAAAGTTTATGTGCTCAATAGCCTTAAATGTTGAGGTAGTTGCTGATGTGTTAATGTTCCTCAATTCATCAACAGTACTAATGGACAAATAAAAAAAGATAACTTATGTTTAGTTACTTTATGTAGATCTATTAACATTACTGACGTTCATGTAAAGTAAGCAGTGTTGACCACAGTGAACTCTACATTATAGCACACACACATCACTCTGATCAGATGTCTATTTCATGCTGTGATGTCATCTGCAATACTTATCGAAAATGTTCCTGTCAGATGTTAAATAAACATTTAGTAAGCATCTTTAAGTATATCGTTTATGTAAATCCACTTTGGAGACGTGTGTGTGTGTGTGTGTGTGTGTGTTACTGGAGCTCATACATAATAAAACATGTTTTTACAGCCCAATCACAACTACACTATACTGTCTGTCGTCTTTACACTTTTAACAATTCAACAGTTTAACGTTACTCTACAGTAGTCCAACAAATGCGATTTTAACACAAGGAACGGTGATTTTGGTTTGTAATACTCACATTTGATTGGCTTTTCTCCGCCTGACGTATCCTTTCCTGTGGCCTCATGGGAAGGCAGGGATAGAAAAGTATCCGACGATGGGTACTTCACAATCTGGGCGGAATCAGTAAGCCATCCGGGAACTTCTCGCCTACTCTTTTATGATTACTGAGGTTTCGAACATACTTCTCCTTTCACGTACTGTTTTCGCCTACTATATAGTAGGTAAGTAGGCATATTCGAACGCAACATCAGTATACGCACGTCCGAATCTCGCGAGAAATACTCCAAAACCCTGGTAGTTCTCGCCTACTCTTTTATGAATACAAAGGATTCGAGCATACTCTTCGCTCGCCTACTGCTTTTTACATACTATATAGTAGGGAAGTATGCGGTTTCGAACGCAGCCAGAGAGTTGCGACAACGGAAGTTCAAAACGCTTGATAGTCACGTGATTCATGTAGACCTCGAATAGTTCCAGGAAGTGCTTCAAATTCAAATTGATAGTCACAGTGACAGAACTGCGCTTTTTGGTAATTAATAGTCAATAAATGCATTGATTTTCAATAATTTTATTACACATCGACTTGTGTATGTAGCATGAGTATGTAGTTACAGCGATGTTGTTTTTAAAATATATATTTTTTTAATGATGAATAATCTACACAAGCAGGCTTTAATGTACAAGTTATTTTGATTAAAATGTGCTGATCATTTAAAATCTTACTGATTAAAGCTACACTATGTAACTTTTCCGTCCACTAGAGGTCGCCTGTTCAAAACAAAGGCGTAGTTTGATGACGCCACGTTTGAGCGCAGAATCTCGGGACATGTGGTCTTCACCTCACAGCCGGTGGGAAACAGTCAGGATAGGACTCGGGCAGAAATCATGTTCATGGATGCGATTATTAACATTACTGTAGTCTAGGGTTGCCACCCGTCCCGTAAAATACGGAATCGTCCCGTATTTACAAGCAAAATGACGCGTTCCGTATCAAACCAATACGGGACGCGATTTGTTCCGTATTTTACATAGGTCCACACATAGTTCAATAAACACACAATGATTTTTCAGTGTGGAGAATACTGATAGCAAATATAAACAAATCAATTTCACAATAAGTAGTACAGGAGCTCATTTGTGCGTGATTGCGTTTTAGCGGCTTTGTTGCCATAGCGGCGGAGTCTCGAGAACATGCGCTGTGCCAGAGTGTGCCTGTAAACTTGCGCGGTTTTAAAAAAACATGTCGAGCTTGCGTCGCGTCCACCGTTTGAACACAAGATGATCTCCAGATATAGAGCTGAATATCAAAAAGGTATCAATGGGTCTGTCCAGTAACTCATGATGAACCTCAGGCCAACTGCACACTTTAGAGAAGCTTCAGTGTCTCACACTGACTGATTTAAAGCAACAGCGGTGACAGACACATCTGTGCTTCTAAAGGTATCCTATAGTTTTTTTTAATGGATAATATATTAATATAATATTCCATACATTATCAGAGGTTGGCAGACAGAATTATTATTTTTTAGACAGGGTAATTAATAGATTATAGCCTAATAAATGTAATTATTAATTTATAATTTAGCTAATCATACATAACCAATAATCCTGTCATATAAAGTTTATGACATTTAAAATATGTTTTAGATAAAAATGGGACAAATAATTACATGATAATATAGTCATAATTTAGGTAAATTAATAAAAAAAAATTACATTTTTGAAATTCAAAAAAGTGATTAGTGGTTCAGAATGACTGCTTAAAGGGACAGTTCACCCAAAAATGAAAATTCTGTCATCATTTTCTCACCCTCAAGTTGTTCCAAACATGTATACATTTCTTTGAACACACAGGAAGATTACTGTGGAAGTCAATGCTGCCCCCAAAGAAGCCTGGTTACAAACATTCTTCAAAATATCTTCTTTTGTGTTCAGCAGAACAAAGAAACTCATACAGGTCTGGAACAACATGAGGGAGAGTAAATGATGACAGAATTTTCATTTTGGGCTGAACTGTCCCTTTAAAGTGCACCAAATAGGCTACTAAAGAGTTCTTTAGAAATAAATAAAATAATCAAATGTAAAATAATATAAAATGTGTTCTGTTGCAAGTTCACATACTTGATCTCATGTTTTCTTATGGTTTATTATTGAGCTGTCAAGTTGTCAACGTAGAAATAATCATTTCATGACGTGTTTTTTTCTTTTTTGGGGGGGGTCGGGGTCGCTTTGGGGGGTCGTGAATGGGCGTCCCTTTTTTTGCCACACCAAAGGTGGCAACCCTACTGTAGTCTGAAGCAGAGCAGGAGCGAGTGTTGTGGAGCTGAGCAAGGCCGAAGGAGCGATTGAAGAACGGGACTGTTATTATGGCATAGTCGCCTGCGGGACTTTTATTATGACACGGTTGCCGGCGGCACTTCCTCTTCTCCAGTCATGAGAATGAGGTAACGCAGCTCTGTTTATCGTATTAGCTATATCTGAGTGTGTTGAAAAGGAAGTTATGACGTTCGCTCTGCGGCTGCTATGACACTTGTTCACACTGCAGTGAGAGTAAAGTGTTTCACTGAATAAAACCGGAGACCGAGGGTGACGCAGAAATGACGCAATCGACAGGCGACTCCCTCACACGCATAGCTCACACGTCCCGGCTCCTTGGTTAAAATAGCAATTTCTCACGATTTACAAATAGTTGAAAACATTTGGGATATTCTAAGTACTCAACTGAACAAAATATATAACACTGGCCTAGTGGTTTCTGGATGTTTTACTGCAAAAATCCTACATAGTTCACCTTTAAACGTCTTACCTTTTAAAAGTGCATCACAAACGGTCTGTTCTGCTGTTCTCTATGGCGTGGCTGCTACTTCCGGGAACTATTGAGAGTCTCCGCGAGCCGCCATTGCTGTAAAAAAACCGTTCCATTGGAGTCTATGGAGTTGTCGCAACTCTCTCTCTCTATGGCTCTGGGCTACAGCAGTTAAAAACATAATTAATAACTTCTGAACATTGACTCTGAACATTGTCTTTATTCACTTTTTTCTCATGGTATATAATATAGTATCATAGTTCTATAGCAGGGGTCTCCAAACTCGGTCCTGGAGGGCCACTGTCCAGTAGAGTTTAGTTCCAACCCCAAATAAACACACACCTGAACCAGCTAATCAGTGTAGGCCCAAGTAAAACACTGATTAGCTGGTTCAGGTGTTTTAATTGGGGCTGGAGCGAAACTCTGCAGGACAGTGGCCCTCCAGGAACGAGTTTGGAGACCCCTGTTCTAGAGGCTCGTAAGGAAGTGTAACAACATGCCCCACCTGCGCAACTGGGATTTAAACCCGGCTTGTGTCTTCTGCTAGATCAGCATTAAAGAACGATCTCAACTGTTAAATAACAAATATAAGATTCAAATAATAACAGATTAGTCTCATTTTAAATAAACACAAAAAACAGAGATGAAAAAATAACAAGACATTTACTTTTGCTATGGTTAAATAAATGTTTAATATCTTCCAAAGATTTTTTAATTTTGGCACAATTTTTTCTCCAAATCAATGTTTCCCAACCACGATCCTGGAGGCACACCAACACTGCACATTTTGCATGTGTCCCTAATCAAACACGCCTGATTCAAATGATCATCAAAGACCTGAAATGGGCGTGGCAGATAAAGGCAGTGTTGCCAAGTCCGCGATTTTCCCGCAGAATTGGGCTACTTCAACACTCTTGCCGCGGGGTGTTTTTCATGTCCGCAGCTTGAAGAGACCCCAATGTGATATTTAGCCCCTGGAATGCGAAAAAAACAAAAAAAAAATATTTTACCCCCCAAATGCGATTTTTACCGGAGAAGCCCCCCTGAAACGCGATTGGGCTTGCTTTGGGCTAGTTTTGAGTAGCAATTGGGCGAGTTTTGTTGTGAAAACCTGGCAACCCTGGATAAAGAAGACGTGTATGATAAATGTGCAGTGTTGGTGTGCCTCCAGGATCGTGGTTGGGAAACACTGCTCTAAATAATGTTGATATAGCAACTAGTAAAAACACCAAGTTTCGTCATCCTGGCATGTGTGGACATTTTTAAACCATGTGTTACCACTAACCCCACAATTAGGTTGTTCCCTGCATATTAGGCTACAGAACAAAAGCCTACCAACCTTAATTTGGGCGAAGTCAAATGAAAGTGTTCCCACATTTCAGAACGTCGCAACAATAAACTCGCGCAATACAACAAACAGTTCAACGCAACGCAACACCTTAAAGCCTTGTTTATACTCGCCGCGGCCGCAAGAGCGCGAGGGTGCGCGCGGCAAAAATGACGTCAACGCGGAGGGGACGGTCTCGCGCGTTGGCTCCGCAAGACCCCATTTCGACTGGCGGTGCGCAGCGCATTTTTTGTAACTCCGCGCGCACCTCCGCATCCGAAGATGTACGATTTTGAGGCGACTTTGTCCGAGCTGGTGCGTCAGTACCGGCACATTTATGACCCTTCCATGAGGGATCATCGCGACAGCCAGATGGCACAGAATTCATGGAAAGTTTGCATTGATGGGCATCCATCCGTCCAACCATCCATTCCTTTTGTGAATAGGACTTTAGAATACATTTGCATTAAGCACTCAGTTTTCACTAGTCTTAAGTAACTGCTTACATTTTCAAAATGAGCCTACACTAACTGAAATAGAACCTTTGATAAAATAAGGCATGTTTTATAAAAACTAACTGTACAAAGAGGCTTCATTTAGTACATCAGTTTACAAGACACTTTCTACAGCATTTATTGTGCTTGTTTAGTGTTAATTTCAGAATGTACAAACAAAATCAGAAATTAGTTGTCATCTTCAGTTAATGCACTGTGAACTAATATAGTTAAAAAAAAAAAAAAAATATATATATATATATATATATATATATATATATATATATATATATATATATATATATATATATATATATATATATATATATATATATATATATATATATATAGTATAAAAATATCAATATTGTGTATGCATGTTTTCACATCCATCTATTTTGTTCTAATGTCGACCAATGCAACCCACAAGGGCGCGCCCTGTGTCGCGCATTTTTAAACCTTTTTGAATCAGAGTAGAAGCAGTCACGTGGGTGTGTGTGACGGTGTGTGAAACGAAGCTTCGGACGTCATTGGTCACGTGATTTTGATAGAACGGATCAAGCATCGATACAAAGCTTCACTGAAATTCGTTTCATTTTTTTAACACGCTTCGGAGCTTTGTTGTCACTTTAACATCACTAGCTGCAGGTTGCGATCAGATCAAAGGCGGATCTTCGAAGCATGTGTGCATTGTTGTTGATAGCTACATTGGACGCACATTTAACTATTTTGCTTTTAATTAAAAATTAACATGATTAACAGCACATCCAAAATAATTATTTAAATTCTCCCAAAAGACATGTCTTTTCCATCCATTTTTAGTTTAATGTAGATACGCCTATATTAGTTTTGTAGCCTACATTATATATCCCGTCAGACTGTTTGGAAATATTCACACATAATTTATACACATAAAACATGATATCAGAGTTGAAAAATTCCGACGTTTTAGAAGAGAACAGAATGCAATTGTTTAGACCAATAAGCAGTTGTGTCGTCAGTAAGTGATTTCCCTACAGAGGGTGTTAATTCACACTGCCTGCAGAGTTTCACTATAGCCTAGACCACTTTACAACAGACCAGCAGCACTGTCTCCTTCAGCTCTTTGTCGCTTTATTACGAAACGTTCAACGTTTATGACATTTAGCCTATGTTGTGTTTTTTGTGTGTATTTTCTTTGGTGTTTAAGTCTGTCCTTTTCAAAATCAGAAACTGTTGTATTTTAAAATCGTTCAGCGAAATGCCAAAAAATATATATAACATGTTTATATTCTTCTGTTTGAGCTTGAGTCTGAATGGTAAGTATTTTATTCTGTTATTATTATTTCCATCATTCATTTTGATGTTTTATCAATATACTCAAATATCTTTGTTAATTTTATTTAGTCATTTTTCTCATTCATTGACATCATTGAAATTAGTGACGTTTTAAAATTTGTTTCAAAGTGACAAAAACAAATCTGTTAAATCTCCACATTCTGAGTGAATATGTCTGTTTGTTCCTCAGGTGTGTTCAGTGCTGATGCAGTGAAGTCAGAGTCAGTGACAGAGGGAGAATCCGTCACTCTAAACTCTGGTCTTACTGAAATACAGATAAATGATCAGATCGAGTGGAGGTTTGGACATAATAACATTCTCATAGCTAAAATCAACGGGAAGGACAATACAACCGTGTTTTATAATGATAGTGCTGATGGGAGATTCAGAGGCAGACTGAAGCTGGATCATCAGACTGGATCTCTGACCATCACAAACACCAGAACCACAGACTCTGAGCTTTATCAAGTATCCAGCACCAGCACCAGCACAGATACACTGCTAAACACATTCAATCTTACTGTCTATGGTGAGTAGAATATTTACATCACAATTCTGTGATTATAGAGATTCATTTGTGTATTTATTTACCCATTCTTATGATACATTTTTTAAATAATTTACATTTAGAACATGTGTCTCTGCTACTTTAATTCAATTTTAAATATCAATGAACTGACAAATATCACAGCACTTTATACTGAATTATAATTATTCTATCATTGTTTTCCAGCTCGTCTGCCTGTTCCTGTCATCAGAGTCTCTTCACAAAATTCATCATCATCATCATCCTCATCATCATCAGTGGCCAAATGTGTGTTTCTGTGTTCAGTGGTGAATGTGAGTCATGTGACTCTCTCCTGGTACAAAGGAAACAGTTTATTGTCCAGCATCAGCGTGTCTGATCTCAGCGGCAGCATCTCTTTACATCTGGACTGTCTGGATGATTCGTACAGTTGTGTTGTGAACAATCCCATCAGCAACCAGACTCAACATCTCAACAAACCTCAACGCTGTCAACCATGTTCAGGTACTTCATATATATATATAAAAAATAGAGAATGTATTTAGCTCTACATAATTGAAGACTTTACACTGTTGTTGGATGGATCAAATTAAAATAGCATGCTTTTGAATGCGTCTGACGAAGTTGACACAAATTAAGTTATTAAGTGAATAAATGTGATGCGCTTTGGGATAACCCGTCGGACCCTGGGACGTTTTCAGGCAGATCAAAAAAATAGATTGATGTCAATTTTTGTCAATTGGGTTTTCATTAAATTACTACTCTATACCATCTTGTTTATCATCTATATATTATCTATCAATATTGTCAATTATTTGATTTTCAGAAAAACCTGTTCCCTTACATGGTTCATTAGCTGACACCTTTGTCTACAAATATATCAGTTTATAATAATGTATTATTAAATAATAAAACTTAACTAAAACATGGTTTATCCCTTATTTAAAAAAATTAGTGATACATATATAGCAAAATCACACAAGTAGCCAAGCAATATCGCTCTTTATACAACAGTTTGTTCGGGTTCTCTAATCTGATTGGCTGAGAGGTCTTTCCCGTCATGCGATATTCTACTAGCCTGACAAGTCAGACCCACATCAAGAGGTTGGGTCTGGGAACTCACCATTGGCAGGGCTCAATCCGAGGGGCGGGATAAACGGTTGTCTTTCAAATTCCCTCTGCACACAATTGGATAGCACTACAACCAACCAGAGCAACGTGAAGCAGAGCTAGTTGAGAGATTAAACTTTCGCCGTATCCGGTCGGCAAAACTCTGAACACATCTTCTTTTCTTAAGAATGACTTCAGTGTCGGTCAGTGTTCTTTTCTCAAAGAAAAGCTTAACTCCAAGTCTTGGCCTGACTAGAGTTTGGTTGTTCCAGCTCGCAAGCCAACAGAGATTTGCTAGACCACTATCATCCCCCTGGTTTACTGATGAGTTACGGGCACTTAAAACCCAGCAAAGAAAGATTGAGCGCTTGCATAGAAAAACTGGTCTTACTGTCCACAAATTAATATTTGAAGAACAGCAAATGAAATATCATCTTGCCCTTAAATCCAGAGAGGAATACTACTCGCACACGATTAATGAAGGTGCAGGTAACCCAAGGTTGATGTTTAAAACAATTAACAAACTTCTTAAACCTCAAAACCAAAACATTTGTTTCTCTATTGAGATGTGTAACAAATTTCATAAATACTTTACAGAGAAAGTTCAAGATATCTATAGCTCCATGGCTTATGATCCCTCTCGTCTATCAAACGAGATCTGTCCTACGCATTTATCTACTACTTTCTCTAATTTTGTCACTGTTACCACAGATGATATTTTAAAACTGGGCATGTCTATGAATTCATCTACATGCTCTCTTGACCCGATACCTACCGAGATTTAAAAAAAGTGTTTAACACTAGTTTGCCCTTCTATCACTGGTATAATTAATCACTCTTTATTAACTGGTCAGGTTCCTTCGGCCCTTAAGTTAGCTGCCATCACACCAGTCCCTAAAAAGACTGGTTGTGATGTGGATGACTTGTCTAACTATAGGCCTATTTCCCATCTACCTTTTTTTAGCTAAGGTCTTGGAACGAGTTGTAGCTGGCCAGCTACAACAATACCTGTCCATTAACAATCTCCTAGAACCATTTCAGTCCGGATTTAGATCAGGCCATAGTACTGAGACTGCTCTCGTCCGAGTCACAAATGATCTTCTTATTTCTGCTGATATGGGTGCCTGTAGAATCTTAGTATTGTTAGACATCACTGCTGCATTTGATACAATATCTCATGCTGTCCTTCTTGAAAGATTGTCTGTATGGCTAGGAATCTCTGGTACTGTATTAGAATGGTTTACATCTTATCTCACAAATCGATTGCAGTTTGTGTCTTTGGGGGAAAACAAATCTTTACCAACATTAGTTCAGCAGGGTGTCCCACAAGGGTCTGTGCTTGGTCCCATCTTATTTAGCATCTATATGTTGCCTCTGGGTAACATAATTCGTAAGTTTGGGTTAGGATTTCATTTTTATGCTGACGACACGCAGATCTACATCAGCATGCACCCAAACCAAAACCTTGCGGTCAAAGCCCTTAGCAACTGCTTGGAGGAGATAAAATCCTGGATGCATGAGAATTTTCTTAAGCTCAACCAGGCTAAGACAGAACTTCTCTTCGTCGGTACATCAACATCTCTCCTTAAACTAAATATTCCAGAACTGATTACTGTCAATGACTTTGTTACCCCGTCTTTTCAAGTGTGCAATCTTGAAGTTATTTTTGACACTGAACTTATGTTCGACGCTCATATTAAAAATGTCTCAAAAACTGCATTTTACCATCTTAGAAATATCGCTAGATTACGACCATTTCTATCGCGACCAGATGCAGAAAGGCTTATTCACGCCTTCATTACATCAAGGCTTGATTACTGCAATGCGCTCTATTCAGGTCTTCCAAATCAGTCCATCAAAAAATTACAATATATACAAAATTCAGCTGCCCGGTTATTGACACACAAATACTCGTCAACATATTTCTCCGGTACTCTTTGATTTGCATTGGCTGCCGATACAAGCCCGTATCGAATTCAAAACCTTGGTTTTAACATATAAAGCCATTCATGGATCGGCCCCTGCTTATCTCTGCAGTTTGGTCACCGTTCATACTCCTGCACGCTCTTTGCGCTCTTCCAGGTCATGCATCCTCCAGCAGCCCCGACATAATCTAAATTCCAAGGGTGGTCGAGCATTCTCGGTCTCAGCACCACGTCTTTGGAATGCACTACCACCGGAAATTAGAGACTCTTCAACATTAGACGGTTTTAAGAAGTCTTTAAAGACACACCTTTTTAGAGCTGCTTATTGTAACTAAATGTGACTATTTTATTGTATTTTATTGTTATTATTCTTGATTGTATGAGGTTGTAGCGCTTTGAGTTTTAAGAAAAGCGCGATATAAATAAAATGTATTATTATTATTATTATTATCACCATGACCACGGGAACTGTTTCAACATTTGTATCACTCCCCTTGCAGCATTTCTCTCACACTGACTGTCATGGTGGACGAGCAAACCCACCATAATTTAACAAATACTACTGTTGTTGTGTCAACGAATAGTTTTAAGAGTTTTTTAAGAGAGGTAAGAATGTATTTATTTAGACCTGAAATATGCAACGTATATATAAACATACTGCATATTTGACATTGTGTTTCTTTATGACATCATATTACCAGAAATCCGTTCTGTGACAACACGTGATGCCATTCACAACACACTGGGCCACAGGCCCGGCTCCAGCTTTGAGATGTAGGGTGGGCCAAGTGAAATTCCTGGTGGGCCCAAACTTAACATTATTAACATTATTTTTTCCCAATAACAAACTTAATTTTATAACAAAAGAGGCAGGTGGCAGGAACTCTCTATATTTACAGGCCTCAATGCAAAAGGGCTTTCAGGTTCATTCTGGTCAAGATTTTTACTTGCCCTGCAAAAAAGTATTATTAGTAATTTACTAATTACAAATAAACAGTCAGTACTAAAATAAGAACAAATTTCAAGCAATGGCACAAATAAATAGAATCAGGGCAAGACTGGAGGCTCTTGGGCTTGAGTTTATGTTTGGGCCCTACCTACACTCCAAATGACCTCAACTAACATCATTATAGAGTAGCAAAACATACACAAATTTAAATACGCTTTGAGGGTCCTAGAACAATAAATATGCAACATTCCTAGTCTAGTCAAAGAGGTAAGATTAAATAGACATTATAATACAATAAAATACAGGATGTGCTCTATCAGATGAGAGAAGATCAAAACCCTGATATAACACTGAGCAATAAAGCCAGAGATGAACAGTATTTTTAAACGTATTAATCAATCAATCAATCAATCATATATTTTTTGAGCACATTTAAAAACAACACGTTGGCCAACGTGATTTATATATCAGGACCTACCTAATTCACACAACCTAAAAGCATAGGACAACACCAAAACAAAATAAAAAAATCACTGTAAGACAAATACAGTCGAATGCAAGTGAGAATAAATGGGTCGTTTAGTGAGATTTTTTAAACATACAGAGAGGTACAGGATCTAATATGGAGAGGTAAGCTGTTTCATAATCGAGGAGCTGCAACAGAGAAAGTCCTGTCTCCTTTTGATTTTAGACGAGACTTGGGAATAGTTAACTGAAACCTCTGTGAAGATCTTAAAGGTCTAGAGGGCGTATGTTGCAGAAGAAGATCAACAATATAGATGGGTGCCAAGCCATGTATACACTTATATACAAATAGTAAAATCATATACTGGATTCTAAAATGCACTAGAAGCCAATGATGTGAAGCTAGTACAGGTGAAATGCTTGCATAATTCCAGGTCCCAGTCAGAAGCCTATAGCAGCAGCATTCTGAACCAGCTGCAGGCGTAATAGTGAGGCATGCAACACCGTAATACAATGAATTACAGTTGTCCGGTCTGGATGTAATAAAAGCATGCATAACAATTTCCAAATCATTAAATGACAAAACAAGGTTTCAGTTTCGCAATAGACCTTAATTGGAAGAGTTTATATGCTTGTCAAATCTTCTTAGCATCAAAAATAACACCAAGACTCCTTGCATGATTCTGTACCTTAGATTTAAAAATGCCTAAATGATTAATTATGTGTTTAGTTGAACTTGGGGGGCCAAAGAGAAGAGAGAAAATTGGTTGCCATCAACTCCTTCACATCATTTAAGCAATCAAAGGGATTGTGAGGCCAAATTGTCCCCCACCTTCAGAGGGAGATAGAGCGGAGTGTCGTCAGCATGAAGGTGACAATGTATATTATGTTTCTGACAAACACTGGCCAAAGGAAGCATATAAATAGAAAATAAAACTAGACTCAATATAGATCCTTGTGGGATGCCACATTTCATTAGAGCTGAAGAGGAGGAAAAATGTCCAGATTCAACAGAAAAAAATTATCCCAGAGAGATACGGGGAAACATTTTCATGAATCCCAGCCCACTCTCTTAGATGCTCCAGAAGAATTTCATGTATTATAGTGTCAAATGCAGCAGTCAGATCAATTAAAAGTAAAATTGAAAACTGTCCTGAATCAACAGCCAAGAGTAAATCATTGGACACTGTGTCAAAAAACTGCTCTAAGAGACCCAAATGGGGGTAGCCCAGCCCCCGCAAAGCTTACCGCCCATAGGTGCGGCCATTGCTTACCAAGCCCTCACCTGTTGTTAGCATCCCATTGACTCCCATTCATTTTGGCCTCACTTTGACAGTGAATATCTTTACATCTGAGGCGTTTAAAGACTCTATTCGTCCATTGTTTATTTCTAAACAAACACAACAATGTTTAAAAGGCTCCATTACCTTGTATCTTACACTATCGCCCCATTGAAGCTGTTTTTGTAAACTATAGGCTAACGATTGCATCATAACCACGCGACTGTGTCGCGTTGTTGAGCAAATTACCGTATAGACCCGAGGAAAAGCTTGTAGGCAATCTTTTACTGTCTATGAGGCAATCGGGGGGACGTGGAGGCATAAACGCAGATAGAGATGTTGCAGATGTTGATTCAGATTTTACGTTGCACAACTACTAGAAGACTTGCCACTGTCGGACAGGTTGCTCACGTCACATCTACGTCGTCAAGCTCAGTGTGAGGCTGCGCAGTACATCAGCCATCAGGAAGTGAGTGCTTCTATCCTGACTTCAATTCTCTCCGTCGAAGTCTATGGGGTCGCTGTGTCCATTTATTTTACTGTCTATGTAAGAGACACAGGTAGCGGATCCAAATGCAACTTTATTTAAAGGGTAATCCACAATTGTAGTCAGAGAAAAGGCAAAAGGTCATACATAGGTAGGCAGTCCAATTAGGCAAACAGAACAAGGGACAGAGGCAAACATTCCAAGAAACCAGGGATAACGCTCAGAAATACGATGTTACACAAAACAAGACTTCGCCATGAATGACTGAGATAACCAGGCTTATATAGGGTGAGGTGAACAGGGTAATGAGACAAAGGTGGATGTAATCAGGGATGATGAGTCCAGGCAGAGAGTATTATGGGTAATGTAGTCTGTGGTGATATGGCAATAGTCTGAGGTGGAGTGCCCTCTCGTGGACTACACGGGCACTCTCACTGGTGATCGTGACAGGCTGACTCTGTACTATGTTGAGCCCTAAATCCTGACTGGTAATTTATCAAAGATGCCATTCTCATTTAAGTAAATGGAAAGCTGTTGATAGACAACCTTCTCTAAGATCTTTGATAAGACAGACAGTTTTGAAATCGGTTGATAGTTATTTAATACTGCTGGGTCCAAATTGGGCTTTTTTAAAAGTGGTTGTACCACCGCATGCTTAAAGCAGGATGGCATAATACCACTCGATAAGCTGTAGTGCACTATTGACAGTAAATCTAAGCCAACCACCTCCATTACCTCCATTAAAGGCGTAGAGGAACAATGTCCAAAGAACACTGTGTGGGTTTCATATGGCAGACTATATCCACCAAGCCAGATAATGAAATAGATTCAAATTCAGTTAAATTATGTACTAATGGGGGTGGAGTAATATAGCCTAGAAAAAGGTCTAAAGATAAAATACTGGCTCTAAGAACATCAATTTGGTTTAAGAAAAACACTAAAAAGTTTTCACATGTTGACTGAGTGATCAAGACCTGTGGTTATTACAGGATTTAGAACTGAGTCTATTATCTTAAATAATGCTTTAGGATTATTCAGATTCTTATTAATAAGATCAGATAAATATTTTACCTTTGCAGCTTTAACTGATTTCTGATATTTAATCATAGCATCTTTCAAAATGTCATAAGACACCTGCAACTTATTTTTCTTCCACTGCCTCTCTGCTTTCCTCCACCACGAGTATCATTATTAAGCCATGGCTGTGGTTTGGATTTTTCACCTAGAATTTTAAAAGGAGCACAATTATCCATGATGTCATTACAGGTGGAGTACTATATCCACTAGAAAGGCACCATAAAACTGTAGTCTTCTAGTCTATTATCTATTCTAGACCATACCAGAGCATTTTGGTAGGTATCGAAATTTAGTGACAATAAACTGTCCCTCTATGTAAAAGTTTATGGTGTGATTTGTTGTGGACCGGTTGTGATGGGCCGCTCTGTGCCAAAAAGTCTAGGGCCAGTCCGCCCCCCTGTTCTCAAGAAATTACGTGTGAACATGAGAAGCCAAAAAGAACCGCTCAGACGCATCTCTCTGTGTGTGCTTTGAGTTTACGCAGCGAGTTCTCTTTAAAATTTAAAATCGTTTGAATGCTTAAACTGAAAAAAAGAGACTTAAATCAGGCTATCTAGTTTCTAAATAACAAGCAGATTTTTGATGGCAAGCAGCCGTAAACAATGATCTCTCTCAAAATCGAAATTGAAATAAGTTATTCGGCGTGGGGCCAGGATGGGCCAAGCTTCTAACCCAAGCTAACCAATCACAGCACATTTCATATATCAGAATATCGCATGACTGGAAAAGGTATGCATATACATTTTCACAAACCAAATTAATCATATTTATATTTTTTATGTTGCTCTTTTCTTCTCTCAAGAATTTATCTGCTGTTGTGGTTTCACTGAAGCTGTGATCCGATTGGCTGTCTCTGCTCTGGTGGGTGTGGCTGCTGTTGCTGTGCTGGTTTATGACATCACATCCAGAAATCCTCAACAGAAGAAGAGAGAGCAGACGTCCCCATCGAACTCTGATTAATCAGATACTCAGGAAAGTGGAGATCTTCTTGAACAACTGTAGGCATTATACATTATTTTACAATAAATATAATTTTATTTAGTCCTTTTTTAGTTTTCATTTGTATAGTTTTCTGTTGTGTTATTGTAAGATGAGTAGCAGGCTCAAAGACTTTTGCTCAGTGAGAAAATGATCTGTACATCTGTAGTTATCTGAATATAAGCTTTAGGGAGATTATTACTATGGTGTTTGGTGACAGAGTGTCGGGGGTTATAAGATGTAGCTGACAGTTTTTACATTACTTTATGTTTTATTAGAATATGAAATAATCTAGTGATATACTGTCCCCATTTCATCACTCACTGTAACATTTATGACAACGCAGAAATAAATTTGTTTCTGTTAACCCTCATGTTGTGTTCGGGTCATTTTTACCCAAAGATAATTTTCTTTTACCCAAATATAGTTAATATTATTGCATTGGACTGAAATTTACTGACTTTATTCACGCAGACTATAACAACTTGTGGCCTACAGAAAATAACTTATAAATAAATTACTTGTTATGCTATATTATAACCAAATATTGGATTAAATCTTTTTGTCAACTTGTTTTCTTTCAATTAGGACTGGTTTTCTTTTTCTTTTTAGAACCGATTAATAGGTAGGCCTCATTGATCTTAGCTTATGCACCCCAGTTTTAGAGTGAAAAAAAAAAAAACACATTATTTGTGAATAATTTTGGAAATAATAAATAAAATATGAAAATTATAGTGTTGATCACACTAGTCTACTTTAATGTTTAACCAGGACATTTGTTATGAAATGCTTTTATTTTGTACAAAATAGCACAGTTACACTTCAAAAATGACCAGCCATTGAGTGAGAGACTGAAAATAAGAGAACAATTTAGTTTTCAGAAGCATGTTCATGTTCACATATGTACATGTGTGCTTGCAAACATAGAGCCCTTGGACCTGTGCATGTGTTGATACATGCATACACACACTACCAAATACACGCGCACACACACGTTAATACATTTTGAGTTTTACACATTATTTTTTTCACGGAGATGAATTTTATCCTACCCTGAAGCATCTAATATCCATTCATCCATCTGACATTACCACATTCGAAAACGCATGCACGTACGCACGCACACACACACACACACACACACACACACACACACACACACACACACACACACACACACACACACACACACACACACACACACACACACACACACACACACACACACACACACACACACACACACACACACACACACACACACACACAGGCTTTAGTCTGCAGTGACCCTGATTCAAAATAATCTTTCTTTCATGTCCTTGTTTCATCACAGCTTCCAGACAAAATATTATGACATTGTGTTTTGGGACTTTGAGGCAGACGAAAACTTACAAATATAGATGTTATGGCACAGACACATATAAATGCCTGATAGCACCTTTGCTTTTCATTCAGTCGAAAAAGCTCTCTGTGCATTGATGTTCTTCATTATCATTGATCAAGATACTAGTGAGGAGGCAATGCAGGATGAATCTTGTATGTGAAGGTGCATTAGAAGATGTATCAGAAGAAGAAGGCACCACTGAGTATGCTACAGACCTTGAAACAACTGATGAGGAGGGAACGGCACAAGTGATACTTTGCACCCCTTTAAATAAAAGCATTTAAAAAAACAGGTCCTGTGTTTTGAGATCACATTGCCAGTCGTTTTTGATCGGGATCACCACAAGTGTGCCATTTTGTAAAAAATAAAAGCATTTAAAAATAAACGTCCTGGTTAAACATTAAAGCAGACCAGTCTGATCAACAGTGTAATTTTTTTTCATATTTTTTTTAATATTGCTAAAATTATTCATAAATAATGCCTTTTTTCACTCCAAAAATTAGGTGAATAAGCTCAGATCAATGAGGCCTACAATTAATCGATTCGAAAAACCAGTCCTAATTGAAAGAAAACAAGTTGACGAAAAGATTGAATCCAATATTTGGTGATAATATAGCATAATACGTCATTTATAAGCTATTTTCTGTGGGCAGGTAATTTTTGACGGTGTTAGGGTTTTCAACACAACACAAGGGTCAATGAAACATTTGTTGTAAGCCATGATTATTGTTCAGTTAATTTAACTTGTTTGATATTTTTTGTATAGTTAAATGTTATTGTGAATGTTTTGTCATGTTGGTTTTCTTTTCTCTTTTTTATGCTTTCTCAGTCTCATTCCCTTCATGTGGTGATGTTTTTAGTGTGAACAGACTGCCTTTAATATGTGGGAATCCTTTCCTTTCAATAGACAAACTATTTGTTAGAATAGTTAGTATACATTTTTAATAGCTGTTTTGGGTCAAGAGCACATGTTAAAGATGTTTATGATTTTTTTCTTATGAAATAAAAAAAAATTAATCACTCAAAAGTGTCTCAGGCATGTGTCTCATATGAATTTAGCAATAACTCTACATGAAAGTTGGTGGATGATCCAAGAATTGATGCCAAGTTAAATCCCTGCATGGCATTTTTTATTTAATACATTAAGGGTTTTAATTATATAATTCATGTATAAAGCCCACACGAAAGTTGCCTTTGAAAAGTGGGCTGTGGTCATTAAACATTTATTTGTTTAATATATTGTGCTTATTTTTAAAATCACATAAATAATGATTATTTATTTAAAATAATAGCATTAGATGTTCATGAAGAATCCATTGCAGGACCTGCCAGAAACATACTTGTATAAGGAAGGGTCAAGATATACAGAATGTGCAGTGTGAGTCCCCATGGCCATGATTAAAAACCAAATGGCCAAGAGTTGAATCATCTTTTTATAATATAAAATGTGAATGGTTTGCTTTCTCTTTTTTCTTTATGTTGATAAAACATCCATCTATCCATTTTCTATGTGAATGCGGACCTTTTTGATGTGAGATGACAATACTGAGATTATGTTAAGGAGCACAACTCATCAACTCAGAATGGGATGTCAATAATAGCCTATGACAATTTCAAAATATTAACCCTTTCATGCATAGAGGTCACTACAGTGGACAGCTGCTCAAAAAGCACACACATTTATATTCACATTTATATTTTTTGTATAAATGTTATAGTTTTCACATGATTTAATATAATTGTATTCATTGGTTTGTTAAATATACACAATATTGCCATGTTATTACTGTATATGTTAAATACAGTAAACACATAGGGGCGGGTTTCCCGGACAGGGTTTAAATTAAACCAGGATAGGCCTTAATCCAGAATAGTTAATTGTGGTTTAAAAAATTGCTTTCTGAAACACAGATTAACAGATTACTAAAACCTGGAGTATGGACTCCTGAATTAAAATAAACTAGATTAATTTAAAACCAACTGTGCTAATCTGAATTGGCATGAGAGAGGTTGCCTAGAAAACATGGAATGAACCAGGAAAAGTTTAAGATTGCAGGGAACTGAGTAGCAAATCCAAGGAAAACAATTGCAGCAAAAAAGACTCCAATAAAAAGCATAACTAAACAAGAGACATTTATTTTAAAGCAAGCAAAATACTCCAGCTGTGAAAAAAATAAATGCATGGAAATCTGTTTGTAGTGAATTATCTTTAAATTATATTTAAAATATATATATAAAATAATCATATGATTGTTTTGTCCTTTACATAGCAACAAACTAACGTAACTATTTACACATGTGATGATCAGTGTTGGCAGTCTACACTCTAAAAAAAAAGGCTCATAATCATAAGGGAACCTTTTTTAGTGCTATATAGCACCAATTTTGGTGCTTCAGTGGTTCTTCAGCGGTTCTTCAGAGGTGCTATATAGCACCTTAGTCAAAGAACCGGTGAAGAACCTCTGAAGAACCGCTGAAGAACCTCTAAAGAACCGCTGAAGAACCACTGAAGCACCAAAATTGGTGCTATATAGCACTAAAAAAGTTCCCCTATGATTACGAGCCAAGAACCATTTTTGGTGCAATATAGAACCTTTTTTTTTTTAGAGTGTAGAAATGACACTGGTTTGATCTAAAGGACTATCATAATAGTTGCTTCATTATATAAGTAAAGGCAATTGTTGTTAACAGGTCCTCAACCCAAGCACAAGCTCCTCACTTCACCACAATGGTAATCTCCAAAAGACATTAACATAACAAAAAGATTTACATAATAGAACATTAAATAAGAAGTCTGCCATATACTCATCTTTCTAAAAAAAAGCATAAAATAACACTTTTTCAACATTTACCCACTTCAGCGCGGTGCAAAGCATGATGGGAAGTGAAAGTCCTGTTTGATTGGGTTACTTGACTGAAACATGTTATTTCAAAATGAAAACATTAAGTGAGTTCTAGTAAACATTTCAAGTCAATTTAAAATGAAGCAATAACATTTGAACAAGAAACAATGGTGCTAAATCAAAATTCATTGTTTAAATAAAGTGAACAGCATCTCTCTCTCTCTCTCTCTCTCTCTCTCTCGCTCTCTCTCTCTCTCTCTCTCTCTCTCTCTCTCTCTCTCTCTCTCTCTCTCTCTCTCTCTCTCTCTCTCTCTATATATATATATATATATATATATATATATATATATATATATATATATATATATATATATATATATATATATATATATATATAGTAATACAAGTGTCTTCTTTGAAACAACGGTAATCTGAATTTAAACCTGTCTCCTGGAAGGTTTAATTTAGTCCTGGAGTAGCTTTAGTCTTCGTCCAGGAAACCAGTTTATTAAACTCTGGACTATACTAAATCTAGGACTATTTTAAACCATGACAGAGAAAGCAGATTTTTGTTAATCTGGTTTAAAGGGCCATTTTATGCTAGGACTAGCTTAATCTCTGTCCGGGAAACCGTCACATACTGTCCCAACCGTCCACTCAAGAGGACATCTGAAAATCTCTTTGAAAAATATATGTTAAAAACAATTACATTTCAAATCTTGTTTTTCATGTCCTAAGAACAATAAAAACACAGGAAAGAAATCCTGAATGAGGTTATCATAATTCATGCATGAAAGGGTTAAATATTTACAAACCCTTACAAGAAACCTCTTAAATTGAACTGGGAGGACGTTAGTTGGCTGGCAATTATTCTTCTACACTGGACGCAAACTGCGCGAAATGATGCGACAAAAGACTTTAGAACCCATTTTAATCCGTACTGTCTACACTGTTTAGAGATGCGACACGACAAATCCCCGAACAATGCTCCGTTCTATTTCGGTGTACTCAAAGCGCTCGCGCAACGTGTCGGATGCTTTGTCGCGTCCAGTGTATTAACAGGACTGCGCATTTTATTATTTTTGAAAACAAGAAGCAATATAACCAGTCTCTTTCAGCATAATATAAATCATCAAGATATAATTCACCGATAAATCGTTGTAAACATCTCTATCCCAGATAACAATTTTTGGTTCCCAGAACGTTCTGGGAACGTTAGTTTCTGGTTCCCAGAACAGGCATCCTAACGTTCTCTATTGGTTAGCCAGGAAAGTTTTCTTTACATAAATAGAACGTTCCCTGTTGGTTTGGAGAAAGTTCCCCTAACTTTCCCAGAACGTTCCCGGAACGTTCCCCTAACCTCTTTACTCCGATATCATTTACCCTGCTGTACGTCAGTAATCGTCCAGCAATGACCGCGTCCCATATGGTATAATATACTGTAGACAACCTCAAGCTGTTGCAGCGCGGTGAAACTAGCCTGCGCTGCGTTTCCCAAAAGCATCGTAAATATCGAAGAACAATTGCCACCAATGGTCTCTACGATCAACCTAGGCTTACAATGCTTTTGGGAAAATAGTAAAATAAAAAATACTAAATAAAGTAGGTCTAGGCTTAGGCTATCTATGAGAAGTCATATACAGTCTCTGAAGGGAGGTGCCCTCTAGGAGTTTATTCACACCACTTCAAAACAGACCGACAGCACAGTCCACTTCAGCTCATCGATCGCTTTTAACGTTCAATTGTTTATAATAAAATTTATGTTGTGTTTGCCTTTTTAGAATTAGGAACTGTTTTTATTTTAAATTTTAAAAAACTTTAAGCCAAAGAAAATAGCTTATTTGTCATGTTTCTATTCTTCTGTTTGTGCCTATGGAGTCTGAGTGGTAAGTATTTGGCTTCGTTTCTGTTTATCTTTTGTCCACATGGGCTACATCATTCTGTTACTATTTACATGTTTTGTATACTAATATACTCAAACATCTTTGTTCCTGATGTCTTTTCTCTACCTTTGACACCAAATGATTACATTTTTTGCACATTATTTAATTAAACATTTACATTAGTGAAGAGTTGTTTTGCAATGACAGATTTTAAATAGTTTCAAAATGACAAAAACTCAAAATCTCCTAATTCTGAGTGAATATTTCTGTTTGTTCCTCAGGTGTGTTCAGTGCTGATGCAGTGAAGTCAGAGTCAGTGACAGAGGGAGAATCCGTCACTCTAAACTCTAATGTTACTGAAATACAGATAAATGATCAGATCGAGTGGAGGTTTGGACATAATAACATTCTCATAGCTAAAATCAACGGGAAGGACAATACAACCGTGTTTTATAATGATAGTGCTGATGGGAGATTCAGAGACAGACTGAAGCTGGATCATCAGACTGGATCTCTGACCATCACAAACACCAGAACCACAGACTCTGAGCTTTATCAAGTATCCAGAACCAGCACCAGCACCAGCACAGATACACTGCTAAACACATTCAATCTTACTGTCTATGGTGAGTAGAGAATTACTTACCTTTTTTTATGCTATGGGTGTTTCTTCAGTAGTCACGTTTGGATATAGACTAAGTAAATAACCATTTTAGCATTTCATAATTTTAAACCTGGAATAAAATTGGTGACTCCTTTTTTTGTTTGTTTGATTTTTTTTACATAGTATAACAACTACAAAAAGAGATTATGAAAAAAAAACGTTTGCCAACTTTTAAGTTCAGGTTGGAGTGAGATTTTTTTTTAGGGGGGAGGGAGGGGGGATGGAGGTGACATCGATTTCGATCTTGATTCAGTATCAATTCATATGTATATAGCCTACTAAAAATAAGTTTGCTGTAGCACTATTTTAAATGTTTCTTGGGTTAAATTATATGTGCTCGCATTCACTAATATTCACTTGTGTGTGCTTATATAAGTATCATTAACAGGGGCTTAGCACAAAATCCCGGGCCTATGCATAGGCAGATGGGGCCCATGTTCCATGTTAAAATATATCCCAGACTTTTCAAGGGCCCTCTCTGCCCTTGGGGCCCTGTTAATCAGTACTGGTTTTACCCCCAGTCCAATGCCCCTGATCATTAAAAATATTAGGATGTAAATTATTAACGTTTTAAAATTTCACATTTAAAGAAATCTAGTGTTTGATCATATCTAAATATTTATAAAATGCAAAACTGCTAAACTTTTTTGAGCAACTAAATTAGATATTAGGCTTGTTTGAGATGCGCCTCGCCTCGCCTGAAATTCAGCCGAGACTAGGCGGCTGCAGTGAGGGGAGGAGTGAAAAAAGTGCAGGCAAGCCGGACAGTTCTCTCTTCTCCGTGTAGTGGATCCGACACCTGCGAGATCAAAGGCGGATATCGCGGGATTCACACTCGTGCGCTTTGTTGCTGATAAACTGGATGTAATTTAAGTTCTGTTACTTTTATATGAAAATAAATATTATGAACAAGACACCCAAAGTTTTTGTTATTTATTTCCATTCGAAAGACGTGTTTATCAATCATTTTTACTTTAATTAGGCCTACATACATGTTTGTAGCCTATATATATATTTTTTTATATAAATATGACAACAATCACATAACACACAGAGAGATCGCCTTTGTTAGAGAGTTTGGGAATATTCACACATAAAAACATGATATCAGAGTTTTAAAATCAAACATTTTGAAAAAGAACCATACATCACGGTTGTTTAAACCAATAAGCATTAAGCTGTGTCGTCAGCAAGTCGTTTCCCATCATGCTTTTGCTCCGCGCAGTCTGTGGAGAGCAGCTGCGCTCGACTGCAGAATCCGACACATCCGCCTTTCGCTCGCGAGAGTTTTTTGACATACGTCGGCATGACATCAGAGCAAGGCGGACCGCCCTCGGACACTTTTCTAACCGGCATGCATCTCGCGCTGATCACCGGTGATCGGTTCTGCGCAGATTTCGCTCATCTCAAACAAGCCTATTGATAGCAACTAGATTAGTATATTAATTAAGGAGCCATAAAGGCACCTGGGTAATGGCAAAAAAAAAATATATATTATTTTTCTAGCCACAAAATGACTCTAATATGCCTCTTTGAATTGGAATTGTCTATTTTAACCTTAATTACTAATTGTAATTAGCCTGGGAAAACCCAGACAACTTCCGGCAAATTTAGATTTGCTCTGCAAGTAGTCTGGCAAAAAGCCCATTCAAACCCATTTCTAATCCCTCGAAATCGCGGCACCAATCAGAAACGTTGGGCCAGCTTTACACGATGACGACAGCGCAGCGACGGTGAAGCAGATTCGAGCAGATGCTGTACATTACAAACATGGATGCAGCCGTGGAACATCACTCGTTCGAATCAGCTATCGCGGCCGATTTAAAGCAAACTTTTCCTTTCCATTAAAACCCGAGCAAAGAACAACACTCGAAGCCTTCCTATCTAAAAAAGATGTTATCGCTGTCTTCAACTTAAGAATGTACATTTCAGGATGTGGTGCATCCCTGAGAACAATAACTTTGGATCTGAAATAAATCGTTTCAGAAATATAGCTTTTGGGAAAAAAAGTGGTCTCTCCCCTTTGGGGAGAATACGTTGGGGTAAATTGTGCCAGTAATTTATGAAGTAAAACAGAACATTTTAATGTTATGAACTGTAATATATATGAAAGCAAGACAAATTCAAAACAAAATTACTCATTTAAGGTTTATTTAGATATTGTCACCCTATTAAACTGTTGGAATAAGTCATATTTTGTAGTTTTTGGGAAAAAAGCCTTTGGCAATAAATATAGAAAGCTGTCTGTCTGTCAAATATGTAACATATAAGAATAAAGTGAGGCTCATTTCTAAACATCCTATTGTGATTTAGGCCTCTTAAAAACGGAATAAAATTTATCTTTATTAACAAAACTGAAATCAGTGTTAGCTAAATTAAACAAATGGCAGGTGAGTCAAACACTGATGAGGCATGCCCATCTCCTCACTTCTCTGGATTATCTCCAGATTATATTATATAGTATGTAGATTTAGGTGGTCTGCTCCCTTCTGGCTGTACCACCAAGTTTTTGGGGTATGGGTAGTTTCTTGAGCACATCACCTCTAGGGATGATCCCTTCATCGTTTTCTTGTAAAGATGGGCTTTCCATCCACAGACTTCTTTCAACTTTGGCACAACTTAACCCAGGCCCTTTGGCACAAATCACCCCAGACCCACAAGTTTGAAAAACTAGCATGATCCAGCAGTTAAGAGCTAACATCATGTTAACTGTATAGACTCATTGTGTAGCCTGCTAAAACACTAAAACTAAATGTGTGAAATATTTTCAAACTTGTCTATAATTGTTCAGACACCACAATCAAAAAACCTTGATCATAGAAATTTTACTTTGAAAGGAAAAAAAACAGGGTTTTGTGCTAAAATGTGCTAACCTCTCATGCCACATGTCTCTCTTCTTTAGAGGATGAGTAAAATGGATGGCTTTTCAAAATGATGTGGTCACATGACCAATTTCTTCTATGGTTTTCTAAAAACAATGGAACTACTTCCCCCCTGGCACAAATCACCCCACTCTCCCCTAATCATATAAAAACAACGAAGAAAACAGCTTCTTATCCTTATGGGATTCAGAGGTATATGATTCCGAATAGAACTTATAAAAACAATGATTGATCTGTGAATGTTACCTATGGCCTAATTTATCTTTTATTTGGGTTACAGTGCGATCCTCCATCTTTTATCTCATTTGATGAGCCAAAAGTCTCCCAGTCTTTGCGCCATGTCCATATGTTCAATAACGTGTTTTGTTTGTCAAGTTTTCAATGTGTTTAGTAGATTATAAAGTAAAGATTATATTCTGTTTGAAGTGATAGTCTTTGTTTATTTAGAGTTGGTGATGATGTAAAGGCCAGGGTAGCATCTAATTTTAGATAATTTTAGATTTAGTATTTGTTAATTCCTCAAGACTGGCTGTTTGTGCCTTTCTAATGTGGGAACTATTCAAAACTCATTATGCTCATAATTGTGCTCTTAGTCTAACTCAAACATTCTGGGAAAATGTTTTCAGATAAACACTGAAAGAGTTATCGGAAGCTTAAAGGTCCTGTTCTTCGTGATCCCATTTTTCAAACTTTAGTTAGTGTGTAATGTTGCTGTTAGAGCATGTATAATACCTGTAAAATTATAAAGCTCAAAGTTCAATGCCAAGCGAGATATTTTATTTAACAGAAGTTCCCTTTCAAAGCCTACAGCGAATGGCTGGTTAGGACTACATCCTGGTATTTCCTGCTTTAATGATGTCAGTAGAGCAGTATGTCCACTAACCTCCGCCCACAAGAACACGCGAAAAAGGGCGTGGAGAATAGGAAGTGTTGCGTTTGGTTGCGTTCGTATAGTTTGTTTGTTGCCATGTCGTCGAGACGCTGTTATTTTCATCCCGGAGTCAAGTCACCTTTGTTTGGCTTTCCCAGGGACGCTGTACTTAGAGATCATTGAGCGCATGCATCCCCGTTATGGTGAGAGGCGTGACCTTTCCGGTAACGTGCGCTCTGCGTGCCGTAAGCTGCTGTCGAATCACAACACGGGAACCGCTGGCACAATCAGAACTCGTTACGTATTTCTGAAGGAGGGACTTCATAGAACAGGGAAATCTTTCAAGCCGTTTTGAGGACAGTGAAAACAGCGGTATACAGATAAGTAAATTGTGTGAAAAATACTGTGTTTTTTTTACACGCGAAACATGAACACATGTTATATTGCACACTGTAAACACAATCAAAACTTCAAAAAAACACGAAAAACGGGACCTTTAATAATGGTGACGTTGAAATCGCAGGAGTGTGGTGTAGTCCGTTTATTGTCTACCTTTAGCCTTTTTCTTCTGGCGACTGCATTTAGGCTTCAAAATTAATAAAAGTTGTGTTCATCTGTGATTATCTTGATTGATAAAATGTGTAAGTATCATAAACTTTTGTTGATCACAGAGCTTGTTTTTAGCGATAATCCAAAAAGCCTATGGAAAAATCTGTTTTTTCTCAAGGGAACCAGTGCGATGCTAACTGCTGGTTGGCCTACAAAGTGATGTCATATCAGCACCACGCTATAGTGGGTGGTTCCTGTCTCACAATGGTTCCGACGCCCATGGGGGAAAGTATTAACAGGATTAAAAAACTGAAATAACCAACATGCGAAAATTATGTCGGTTAGAGTTTCTGAATTTTGTTTTCATTTACTTTTCGGTTAATCGTCCAGCCCTATTATAATGAATCTCAAGCTTTTCAGTAACAGTGTTGTCTGCTTGCCAAACAAGTAGGCTACTCAAGTAATCTTTCAATATCAAATAGTTTTTATTCTTTTGAGGGTTTACCACATAAGGGATTTTTATTTATGTTCCCCTGAGAGTATAGTCTCACATATGGGATTTAAAATGTTCAGCGACGTGACATAACTGCAAGATTCAAACTGCGCTTTCACACTTCGGCTGACGCTCATCGCTTGTCATATACGACAACAATGCAGTGTTTTCAACCACATATCTCATGTTATAGATATAAAGGTTTTTAAACTTCAAAACACACTCACTTACATATATTTGAGAATCAGAATATCAGATAGTTGATGACATGGTAAGCAAGTTTGTGAATGTTATGAATAAAAAAAAGGAAAAACTAAATAAAAGCAATACATCTGTCATGGAAACAATAAGGTAAAAAATTCTAAAATAACAGTCGCCTTAAAAAAAAACACACGCTGGGGTGAGAAAAATCATCTTGTTTCTGATTGAAATCTTGTTTCTATCCCAAACAGAAATAAGATTATTTTTCTCACCCCATTGGAAGATAATTTTGCTTGTTTTAAGCAAAAACTCACTTAATTTAGATTTTATTTATTTGTACTTATCTAGTGAAAGCATCTTGATTTAAGAATTATATATATACAAAGATATTTGGACTGGAAACAAGACAAAAATACTAAGTAAGAAGAGCATTTTTGCAGTGAACTCACGTGTGAAAGGGTTAGTTCACCCAAAAATGAAATTTCTTCCATTAATGACTAACCCCAATGTTGTTCCACACCCGTAAGACCTCCGTTCATCCTCGGAACAGAGTTTAAGATATTTTAGATTTAGTCCGAGGGCTTTTAGTCCTTTGAATGTAAGTGTATGCACACTTTGCTGTCCACGTCCAGAAAGGTAATGAAAACATCATCAAAGTAGTCCATATGTGACATCATTTGGTTAGTTAGACTCTTTTGAAGGGTCGACAATACATTTTGGTCCAAAAATAACAAAAACTAAGACTTTATTAAGCATTGTCTTCTCTTCCGGGTTATGTTTGAATCCGTGTTCACGACGCCACAGTGACGCTGCTGACGTAAGACGCTGTGACGTGTTATCTGGTGTGACGTGTTATCTGGTGTGACAGAGCTTCGTTTGTAGTCTGAGGGAGACGCACGCTGTAAACAAGCTGTTCTACATTGTTTGTATTGCTATATCTTTTTTTTTTGCGATGGTTGTTTTGTTTACAGCGTGCGTCTCCCTCAGACTACAAACGAAGCTCTATCGCACCAGATAACACGTCACAGCGTCTTACGTCAGCAGCGTCACTGTGGCATCGTGAACACGGATTCAAACAAAACCGGAAGAGAAGACAATGCTTAATAAAGTCTTAGTTTTTGTTATTTTTGGACCAAAATGTATTGTCGACGCTTCAAAAGAGTCTAACTAACCAAATGATGTCACATATGGACTACTTTGATGATGTTTTCATTACCTTTCTGGACGTGGACAGCAAAGTGTGCATACACTTACATTTAAAGGACTGAAAGCCCTCGGACTAAATCTAAAATATCTTAAACTGTGTTCCGAGGATGAACGGAGGTCTTACGGGTGTGGAACAACATTGGGGTGAGTCATTAATGGAAGAAATTTCATTTTTGGGTGAACTAACCCTTTAAATGCTAATTTTGATCAGTCTTGTTTCCTCATCTACTTCATTCATCCCCATTGATCTATATTCTCATGTTTTCCAGCTTCTCTGCCTGTTCCTGCCATCACTTGTTCATCGTCATGTTCACTGGTGTGTTCAGTGTTGAATGTGAGTCATGTGACTCTCTCCTGGTACAAAGGAAACAGTTCATTGTCCAGCATCAGTGTGTCTGATCTCAGCATCAGTCTCTCTCTACCTCTGGAGGTGGAATATCAGGATAAAAACACCTACAGCTGTGTGCTCAACAATCCCATCAGCAACCAGACCAGACATCCCAACATCACTCAACTCTGTCACACATGTGCAGGTATGTTGGTGTTGATAGACTATGACTGCGTCCAAATTCGCCTACTATGACCTAAAAGTATGTACTCTTTTTGTGAAAATACTTTTGAGTGTGTAGCAGAAAAGTATGCAAGCTTTGGGACATACTACTTCGTCATCTTTAATGGACTCTGTCGCTTAGTTATGTGCATCCCGTCACTGTTTAATTTGCCCTGTCAATCATCGTCACAGTTAAAATCCTCCACATTCAGTTTAATTTCCTACCGTATCGGAGAGAAATGTAGTCGCATATGTGTTTATTTACTGAACTGATCTGATATGGTGCTGATATTTGTGTTTGCTGTAGATCAGATTAACAGATTCATTTTAATTCTTCATTTTGTTTATTATAGATCAGAGCCCATCCTTGTACATAGTACTGATCTCTGTTGCTGCTGGGTCTCTGTTGATTGTAGCTGCAGTCGTGATCTTTTGCATCTGCAGGAAAACAGACAAAGAGGGCAAGTATTACCTACTGCAAAGATATCTCTAAAAATAAACATTTTTTAAAGGGTCATGAAACCTTAAACTACATTTTTCTAGCATCTGTTAGATTTAATTGTAGGGGAAAAGTGGTTAATTTTGAGTTTTTTTCTGCTATTTTCATCTTCCTGGTTTAAAATGTACATTGTGTCTACTTCAAAGGTTGTGACGTGGCAGTGCTCTTTAATACTTTGATGATGCGTTGGAGTCTCATTATTTATGAGACTGATTTTTCTTATCATATGAGAAGACACCACGTGGTGCTTTCCAATGACAGACATGTCGAACCGTGAGAATGCCTGCGTAGATGAGAGAGGTGTTTTCATGAGTCGCAGGTTTGTTTCCGTGGTGTAAAAGTCATCAACTACTGACACATCAAAACTGTTTGTGTGTAGCAAGCATTTTTCTTGAGAAGTGAATGCGTTTTGTCGTTTAAAAACCTTTATGATATTTTAAGTTTGGGAGGAGCACGTTCAAATTATCTATCCAAAACAACTCGTCATCAGCAATTACCACATCTATCCTTTCAGCACGAGAGGAAGCCTATGCTGAAAACTGTCAAGGAATGTCGGTGGGTTTACAACACGTCAATTCATCCACTTCTCCCAAAATACATGAAAATAAGTAAGACGTGGGAGAAGAATAGAGTAAACTAGTTACTTACACAATGTGTATCTGATATGAATAAAACACATTGTCAATTTATAATTGACATGATTATTGACTCTTCCATAGACAGTGTGTATTTTACAAACACTAAATGCATTGTTTTGCTAGCACTATGTGTATTTAAATGCCTGAAACCTAAAATAAAAATTGTGGTTGAAAACACTGAATTGTTGTGATATATGACAAGCTTCTGGCTCAGCGCCTATATGTGATGTCGTTCATGAACGATTTGAACAAATCGTTTCATTTTGAACAAATCTTATATGACTCGGGAACAATGAGTTGTCTCAGAGAGTGATTCGATCATTTTGTGTTGACTGCGCATGCGCAGCATCCCATAGGTTCTGTACAGGAAACAGAATTGATTAGTTCACCTCTCGAGTCTTCGGGTTCGAGTCATACATACAAGAAGTCCCAGCCTCATAGGCTGAATGCAGAAACCTCTCAAGTCTTCGGGTCTGAGTCTCGTTCTTTTGTCAGCGTATTTCCCATAGATAAAAATATATAATTTTGTGTGGAAAAACATGGAAATAGTTTGTCATTTTTATCCTATTGTTTGTCATATTTTTTTTGCCCGCTCAGTGTCTTTGTGGGTTTGGTTAATTTTCTGTAGGTTTAAGGACCTTTGAGAAAATAACTGAAATACTTTGGCGAAGTGATATGTATGTGAACAATTTTTTTATTCAGAGTTTTGTTGTTTTTACACATCTGTCATTATATTGTTTAAACAGTTCAGAGTGGTGATGAAATAACATACGCTGATCCGACATTCTACAAAAGAAAAGCACAGAAATCGGTAAGATCATTTATTTTTGTGTATTGTGTGTGTGTGTGCATATTTCAGCAGTGAGTCAGATTGAGATGTGTGTTTGTGTATGAGTTCAGATGTGTGTGCTTCTCAGGCCTCTCAGGCATGCAAGTGCAGCTCCTATCTCTCTGAATGGGGAAACATCAAATTCTCCAAAACTGAAAGCTTAAAATTAAAGTTCATATTGAAATTTATGAAATCAATGAAATCTGACAACAACCATCATAAATCTTGTTTCTACTCAATCGAATCATGACAAAAAACTGAATTTTTCAGGCTGGACCAGCCATGCTATGTGCGTCTCAGAACACTGCCTGTTTCTATAGGAACCGGAGTTGCTGCAGTGATACAATGACTTTACCCATCGGCGATTGGCTCCTTTCTTTAGAAGGCGGGATTTATTCCGCCATAATGTTCATTGCACTTTCTGCCATTCATAGTAATACGAGTGCACCATCTTTCTATGGAATGGCAAGTCTGCCAAAATTAAAAATAAATAAATACATAAATAAATATACAAAGAAATGTAAAAAAAAATCTTAAATAAATAAATAAATGTATAAATAAATATACATAGAAAAGCAAAAAAAAAACAATATAAATAATTATTTATATATTTATTTCCTTATTTATTTATATATACATTTTTTCCACATGTATTTATTTATTCTTTTATTTTTTATACATGTATTCATTACTATTTTATTTATTTCCACATTTATGTATTTTTACATTTATGTATTTTTACATTTCTTTGTGCGTAGGGTAATGAGGAGGGCGTGGTTTATCTCAGACATAGCATCGAGCTCAGAGTAGGCGTTGGGGCCACAGTGACATGTACATAGCCTACTGATGTTGATACTAGTCACGTTTACATGCGCACTTTTTTGTCATTCCGATTGAAAGATTCAGTGGACTGTTTACATGAGACGTTATCTAAAACGATTTGGTGTTTACAAGCAGGGCTCTGAACCGGTTCAAGGAACAAAACGAAAATTGGAAACGAACTAAATTTTAAGAGGAACAAAAACGAAAACGAAATCAAAATCAATTTGAATCGTTCTGAACAGAAACATTAATTTGAAATGACCATTAACCGGTTAATAACGTTATTTTATCGTTCTCTTTAATATTTTAATTTGGCAGTGACCAATAATGAATTGAGAATGAGGAGATGTTGTCACGACACAGCGCCCCGCCCCCCTTCCGCCATTTTGGGGGTCTGCCCGCCAGGTAATGGATTCGGACAGAGACTGGAGAAGAGATATTCTGATGATTACTATGTACATAGTTTTCCAAACTCAACTGAACATGAAGTTTTAATCCACCCAAGCCGATCTGAGAAAGCAGCGGCTGGTAAACGTACGCCATTATTTCACCACAGGGTGTCAGTCATGGTCTTAACTAGTGAGCGCGATGCTGAAGTGTGAGACACTTGATCAATACGAACCTTTATTTATTTGTATTATATATGTTGATCACTATTCTGTCATTTTTCATTGTCAGTCATTTAACTGTATGTTACAAGCATGTTTATGGCCAAAACACTTAATTAATATTCAAGGTAGGCCTAGTTCACTGTCATTTTCCTCTACTGTGTGCATCACTGTTTAAGATTAATTCAATATTTAACATTGTTAACATTACATTCATTTAAGGCACGTACCGAGCATTCATTCTACTTAAGAAGGCTGGAATAAAAGCACCAGCGCACACAAACGATCATTTAATTTTTTTTGTCAAATTAATTTAAAAATATAAACTCAACAGGTATAAAATATGATCAGTAAGAGAAAAACACTGCTATGATGACGAGCACTGGACTGCTGCAGGATAGTGGGGAGATATATTTATTTATTATTCAGAATGCACAGGAAATATATTTATAGAAACATTTCAGTGCAAGGTGGTAAAGAGTTCGGAGTTCTGCCGTGGCAGCTCGTATGGGTCAACGTTTTTGATATCAGCTTCTCTAAATACCTCAGCTTGGCGCTGGTAGTAAGTTTCTCCCTTTAAGAGACCTCTTCTTCTCCATTTCTTCTAAGTTTTCTCGTAATTTCTCCGCTTAAACGCCGCGATGATAATTCCTCGAGCCGTCTTTCCTTCTCTGATCTCTGTATCGCTCTTACAATGTTACCCCTGGCAACCGATAGCGTGGGATCCCAGAATGGTGTACGGGCTCAGACTCCGCCCACGACCATGACGTATCTCCTCATTCTCAATAGAGTGCCGAAGTAATGACGTCACTTTGTAGGCCAAAACGCGGAAGTGAGTTAGCATTTTAGCCCTACCGGTTCCCTCGCCCTAAAGTCTATGGGTTTTTTGAATGGGTTTTTGCTAAATCGCCTGAAATAAGGTCTGTGGTTAACAAAGCCTCTAAATATTTTCACGTTTTGATCTATGACATAAAACACATTAGTTAAAACCTGCTTGTGATTTTTTAAAACTTTATTGTGTCTTAAAAACGATGGTTGCTAACAAGTTGCTAAAAGGGACTACATCCTTTGGCGGGGACTTTAGACGTCATCGTGACAAACAGGCAATCTCTCACTAGCCCGCGTTTCAGCCTTATGAAGAACTTATGTGTGGCGTGAATAAATCGCGCTATTCGCGCAAAGTTGGATGCTTGAACATTTGGAGATTACTCGCTTCACATGTTCGTCTCGTTGAGAAATGTCTGACATGGGCTGTGTTTACACGTCTTTTTGTGTTAAAATCTACTGTTAATGTGTGACAAAACGTAGTTTTAAGACTTTTTCAGTCGATAATGTAGTTGTTTAAAGCTCAAATCTGTGGTTTATTTATAAGAAGAGTGCCTATTTAAACATTTTATCTGGTGTTATCGGAGTTGTGAGCTCCAGTGAGTCAGCGGCGGTCAGCGCTTGTTTACCCGGCGAGAGTTGACTTTCCTCGGCTAGTCCTTCTGCCGTCTGCCGCTGGCTCTGATGTCTCTGTGGCGTCTCCAGCTATATCTCGTCTTGTGGAGATTTAACGGCCCATATTTGCTCTCATGGATTTATAATTTGTTCCCTGGCAAATCGTTTAGGCTGAGTGCAAAGTGAAGTTTCATTACTTGTTTATTTTTAGGCTATAACTGTACGTTACCGTTGTAAGTTAGCCGACTAGCACTGACTTTGAATGTTTGACTGAATTGTTTGCTTTATTTCATGTGTAGCTTATTATACGTTTTGTATTATTGATCATACATAAACTTGCATTTAACAAAAAGAGACTGGGTTGTGTTTCATGTCATTTAATGTTATCGCAGTGATAATCATATTGTCTGAAAAAACATTAACAAAAGATCAATCTCAGAGAGGCACACATAAACAAAATTAGTTTCTAACATTTTTGGAAAAAACGAATGGGCAATATTTCTCATGAAAAAGTGGATAAGTGTTCATACCCATATTTTTTTACGGTCTATGGTTCATACACAGCGCAGATCATAATGAGCGAGCGTGTTTTTAAATAAAGTTTGAGGAAGCTTGATGATGACGTTGATCCGCGACCATGGTGTGCTGTAGTCCGTTTATAGCCTACCGTTAGCATTTTATATCTGACGACTTTATTTGGGCTTCAAAATGTATACATTTTGGATTAACTTGTAAAGATTATCTTGGTAGACAAAACGTGTAAGGGTCATAACTCTTTGTTGAACACAGATCTTATTTTTTGCGATTTTCCAAAAGTCTATGGGGAAAATGAATGGCTTTTTGATCAAGGGAACCCATGCGCAGCTAACTTCCGGGTTGGCCTACAAAGTGACGTCATTACTTCGGCACTCTATAGAGTAGCTACAGCATGTGACGTTAGGCTTTTTTGAGATGCGCCTCGCCTTGCCTTGCCTGAAATTCAGCCGAGACTAGGCGGCTGCAGTGAGGGGAGGAGTGAAAAAAGTGCAGGCAAGCCGGACAGTTCTCTCTTCTCGTAGTGGATCAGACACCTGCGAGATCAAAGGCGATATCGCGGGATTCACACTCGTGCGCTTTGTTACTGATAAACTGGATGTAATTTAAGTTATGTTACTTTTATATGAAAATAAATATTATGAACAAGACACCCAAAGTTTTTGTTATTTATTTCCATTCGAAAGACGTGTTTATCAATCATTTTTACTTTAATTAGGCCTACATACATGTTTTTATATATATATATATATATATTTATAAATATGGCAACAATCACATAACCCACAAAGAGAATCACCTTTGTTTGAGAGTTTGGGAATATTCACACATAAAAACATGATATCAGAGTTTTAAAATCAAACATTTAAAAAAAAGAACCATACATCACGGTTGTTTAAACCAATAAGCATTAAGCTGTGTCGTCAGCAAGTCGTTTCCCATCATGCTTTTGCTCCGCGCAGTCTGTGGAGAGCAAATGCGCTCGACTGCAGAATCCGACACATCCGCCTTTCGCTCGCGAGATTTTTTTGACATACGTCAGCATGACATCAGACCAAGCCTGTAGTGCTTCAGTCAGAAATTGAAGCTTTCGCGCCTCGATCGCCCCCCGGTGGCTGGTCCCAGTATAGCTCCTAAACCCCGCCTCTCCATGTATTAGAATGGGCGCGAGACACACTAAACAATTTAATTACACTTCAAATAATTGCTTCCTAAAGATGGTTTCTGTCATTTTAGGCAGTTTTTATTACAATAATTTCATTTCAAGTGTTCGTTTTTTAAATAAGTTTAGTTTTAGTGAGTTATTTGATGCTATAAAAACGAGGGGTGTGACGTAATGATTGACAGCTGAGATTGACGGGTTCTCTGAATGAACTTGTCACTGAGGCACTAACGGACTTTTTTCTGGATTTTTGGGAGGAGATTGGAGCTTTAGCTTTAATTTCTACACTTCCATAACTGTGTATTTCACACCAACACAATGAATTGTTCTGCATCTGCGAGAGTGTGGGCGGGCTTTTGATAATCGCGCCTCTACTTCCTGTTCTCTACTGCGCAACTCCGGTCCCGAGATGTCAGCGCCGTGAGCGGGCCTATGAAAGCTTCAACTTTGGTCAGCGGAAGTCAATGAAGTCGCGTCGTCCATATTTTTTTTACGGTCTATGCATCAGACCAAGGCGGACCGCCCTCGGACACTTTTCTAACCTGAATGCATCTCGCGCTGATCACCGGTGATCGGTTCTGCGCAGATTTCGCTCATTTTCGTATGTTTAAATAAGCAGTACGGACTTTAAGCTTAAATAGTCTGATTTAGGCTAGTTTGTGGATTTCGTTTAAGCCTATCCAAGTAGGTTACTAGCATCTATCAAACATTTTTCCTATAGTCTTTCAGATTGCCAATACAGGACTGGTCAATCCCAGCAAACATACGACCAGCGGGCCAGTGGCGGACCACTGGAGGCAAAGTTGGCGGCCCACCGGTGGCTGCCGCCGGCGGCCCGCTGGGATTTTGCTCATCGTTATTCTAGCGGACCACCAGCGGCAGCCACCACTTTTCCGACAGTGGTCCGCTACTGAGCTGGTTTATAACAAATGGCGGTCCACGGTTTTTAATCAGTTCCATAAGCTAACCAAAATGTCCGTAATGGAGAAAAACAATGCAGACCTCTCAATAGCAGTTGCAGATTTATTTTTATTAAATACATTTCAGTGAACAGATTAAACAATACATTTATCAGATGCTTTTATTCAACATTAGTCAAGTAAATTAGGAGCATTCAATTTAAGTTTATTTGTACCCTTATGAAATTAACTATGGTTTTACCGCAAGGCTGTGGTAAAATGGTTCGTTTTCATAAGCTAACAAAATTAACCATAGTTCATCAATGATTGTAGTAAAACCATAACTACAAAAGTAACCATGGTGTCAAAACCTATGGTTACTATATGAATAAACATAATTTTACTCTGGTATTATTACAGTTTTACTATAGTAGAGAACCATGGTTTGAACAAAAGATAACATCGCTACATACAGTCTTACAATACTAAGTGTCCATATAGCAATAACTCTAAGATAATGCAAGTCATGAGTTTAAAGTTGTGTTCAGTTAAACAGACACAATTTTATCCTTCAACATCTTTAGAGCAAGTTCTCAGATTTTCAACCCACTTTGTAACAATGTTAATAATGTATGTAAATGAACATTGTTTACTCTTTCTCTGAGTTACATGTACTGATATATCCCTGTTTATTTATCAGCAAACCTGTCATGCAAACCTGTCCTATTAGACACTTTCCCGGTTTCAGACAAGATTTAAAGGGATAGTTCACCCAAAAATGTAAATCCTGTCATTAATTCCTCTCCCTCATGTCGTTCCAAACCCGTAAGACCTTCGTTCATCTTCAGACACAAATGAAGATATTTCTGATGAAATCCGAGAGCTCTCTGTCTCCTCCATAGACAGCAATGTAATTAACACTTTCAAGGGCCAGAAAGAAGTGACTCCAGTGATTCAAATTTAATTTAATGAAGCGACGAGAATACTTTAGTGTGCATAAAGCAAACAAAAATAACGACTTTATGCAATATCGGTCTAGCCTGTGCCAATCTTCGACACAGTTCATTATTATTCATTGTATTATTTCTGCACAGCCAGCGCATCAGAAGTGGCCGAGCACGCGCGCACAGAGGGAACACTGGTTGTAAACAGTAAACTCGAGATCTGTGGCAGCCGATGCTGTTATTGTGAGCACCACGACGCATGCATGGGATATAATGTAAACTGAGTAGGAGACTGGCAGTGGCAGGCCAGAACAAAATTGTGATTAAAGGGATAGTTCACCCAAAAATGAAAATTAGCCCATGATTTACTCCCCCTCAAGTCATCCCAGGTGTATATGACATTCTTCTTTCAGATGAACACAATCAGAGTTATATTAAAGTCCAGGCTAATCCAAGCATTAGAATAATCCAACGCGTTTGTGTAAGAAAAATATCCATATTTAAAACTTTATTAAGTCAACTTTCGGCTGACCGCCTTCCATGATCAATTTACGGAAAAAGTGTTGAAAGTTCCCCTGCCGACCGAAAGATAAACGCGACCAGGTCCGCTCGTCATGACGTCACGAACACATCTTGAATTGCGAGAAGGCACTTTCAACTTTCAAAGGCGATCGGCTGTAACTTTACTTGATACAAATAAATAAGGATATTTTTCTTACACAAACGCATCGATTCGCTTCAGAAGGCCTTTATTAACACCCCAGAGCCGCGTGGAGCAGTTATATGATGGGCAGGTGCACTTTTTATGGACTTCAAAAACAGAGCAACTATTGCTGCTTAGATTTTATTTGTCTGAAAGAAGAATGTCACACGCACCTAGGATGACTTGAGGGGGAGTAAATCATGGGCTAACTTTCATTTTTGGGTGAACTATCCCTTTAAAGTCGTTTTTGTTTGTTTTATGCACACTAAAGTATTCTCGTTGCTTCATTCAATTAAATTTGAATCACTGGGGTCACTTCTTTCTGGCCTTTGAAAGTGTTAATCACATTGCTGTCTATGGAGGGGACAGAGAGCTCTTGGATTTCATCAGAAATATCTTCATTTGTGTCTGAAGATGAACGAACGTCTGACAAGTTTGGAACGACATGAGGGAGAGGAATTAATGACAGGATTTACATTTTTGTGTGAACTATCCCTTTAAGCTAGTACCCGGACTAAAATGCATGTTTGAGCTGTCTTAAAGGGATAGTTCACCCAAAAATGAACATTACCCCATGATTTACCCTCCCTCAAGTCATCCTAGGTGTATATGACATTCTTCTTTCATACGAACACAATCAGAGTTATATTAAAACATATCCTGGTTTTTCTAAACTTTACAATGGCAGTGAAAGGCAGCCCAAAACTTGAAGCTCAAAAAAGTGCATCTATCCATTATAAAAGTGCTCCACAAGGGCTCCAGGGGTTAACCAAGGCCTTCTAAAGCGATTCGATGGGTTTGTGTAAGAAAAATGTCCAGATCTAACATGTTATAAAGTAAAATATCGATCTTCCGGCAGACCGCCCAGAGCCGTGTTTTATGATGGATAGATGCACTTTTATGGACTTTAAAACAGAAACAGCCATTCACTACCATTATAAAGCTTGGAAGAGAGACATTAAATGAATACATTTAATAAATTGTATTAATATGACTCTGATTGTGTTTGGCTTAAAGAACAATGTCATACACACCCTAGGATTTCATTTTTGTGTGAACTAACCCTTTAATTGAAAGCAACTTGACCTGATATATCTTAAAATATGCCAGTGTCATTGTTTTGTCTCAAGATTCACACCAGTAATGTGTTTTTTTTTTCTAAGACACGTTTAAAAAAAGCTACTTAGAGGGTCCTAATTGAACTAAGCCCTAACCTTGGCTTAATCTAAGAGCTGTCTGTATAACCGGGCCAACGATTACAATATAAGGACAATATCTGGCAGTTTTGCATTTCCATCTATAGTTGCAATCATCTGAAGTCTTCGTGAGTGAGGCTGGATCCAAACTGGAGCTGGTGTAATCTCTAGTAACCTTGCTGTGCATCCTGAGATAGAAACAAGAGAGTAACAGGAGAAAGATTAGCATTAGTTCATATTTCAGGCAAAAGATGATAATGTGCACTTTTTACTATTTAATCTCATATAACTGTAGCACAGTGTTTTTGTTGTTGTCGTCAAACAGACCCCAAACCTATAAATGGTAGTGTACACTACTGTTCAAAAGTTTGGGTTCAATAAGATTTTCTTTTTAAAGAAATGTATATTTTTATTCAGCAAGGATGCATTAAATTGATCAAAACAAAGTGACCGTAAAGACGTTTGTAAAAGACATATAGACATTTATAATCTTTACAAAAGTCTCAATCTCAAATAAATGCTGTTCTTTTGAACTTTCTATTCATCATAGAATGCTGAAAAATAAAATGTATCACGGCTTCTACAAAATATGAAGCTGTTTTCAACACTGATAATACTCATAATACTCATAATAATGTGTGTTGATCATCAGATCCTAATATGAGAATGATTAGTGAAGGGTCATGTGACACTGAAGACTGGAGGAATGATGATTTGATCACAGGAATAAATTACACTTTACTATATATTCACATAGAGAACAGCTGATCTACATTGTAACAATATTACTGTTTTTAATGTATTTTTAATCAAATAAATGCACAATTGGTAAGCACAAAAGAGACATCTTTCAAAAACATATAAAGCTGTAGCAACCCCACACTTTTGAACATTAGTGTATGTTAGAGATTGTACTTACTAGTCGTATGAGTATTGCAGATTTTTGATAGGAGATCCGCTCCAACTCTGCTGTGGTGCAGAACATCAGCATGGAAGAATCTAGGAACATAAGCACCAAGCCAACAATATTTAGTATATAATACCAGTTTATTAGAAGGAAAGAAGCTAAAGAAGAGGAGAAAAGCAAAAAAGGGAAAGAAGAATATACAGAAAATAATTTATTAAGAGTTTATGTTTTTAGGTTTACTTGTTGATTATTGCTCATACAGTGTCACTTACGTTTAGATGTCAAAGCCTTTTTTAAATGTATAAATTTGGAAAATAAAATAATGTAAAATCATGGTGATATTACGTGAAATATACTGTAAAATAAATGCATATTAAGTTATTTAATGAACTTCCTCAGTTCACCTGTTTCCTACTTCTCTGTCAGGAGCTTCCTTCAGGAATGTTGGGATCTTCAACTCTGTTGTAGAGGGGTTATTTTGTCCCTCCTGAAATCACAGAACATTTTTTTACAATTTCTGTTTACCAATTTGCAGCTAATTTTCGCGCTCCATGTAATTGACGTCACTGATTAACAGTAGGCTAACGTTACAGTTTATACTTTTAGGTTTTTGACACATACCATTGACAAATTACCAGCAAAACCTTTACAAAAAGATCAAAACCTCTCATTTTCACATAAAGATTTGATTAAAAGCTCAAACTTTCATAAACAAGAGCTCAATCGATAGTTAGCCGAGATGCTAACGGTCTTTTTCCGAAGACACTAAACCATTTATTTAAATTAAATATTCAACAGAAGTGTGTCAATTACACGTAAGAAAGGTGTCAGGAATAGTTGTGTGTATTATTTGTGTGATTTTAGAGACTAAACTCACCTGAAAGTAGTGAAAACAACAGCGACAGAAGGAGTTGTGCTGCTTGTCAGTTGTCGTTTCCCCGTTTCCATGGCAACTCTCCGCCGCTCCAGTGAACGCGATTCGGATGTTCAACACGCACGCACAATAAAGTCACAGTCACGCATCTTTTACACAAATAAACTAGAATTAAAACATTACATACATAAAAACCTAGCTCATTAGTATTAAATCATGAATTTAAAATTAATTTATGTGTAATTCATAGGTGCAAAAGCCACCCCTGCACTTGATAGTGAGACAAAGTGACACTCTTATATTAGTTTTATATTATTTTAGTTTAAAATTTTGTATTATTTTGTTTAGGAACACTCAACCTAATTATTTCCTTTTAAAGTGATTGCATGCAGACAGAATTTTTCTATACAAATGCTTTGCTTTGGTTATATGTCTAGCAATATTAAGTCTCACTATTTTTTATTAAGTGCTTTCAGATTCTTTTTAACTGTAAAAATAAATTAAATAAATATACATATAAAATAAATGTACTTTTATAAAATAAAGGTGTCACAACAGACAGTGACCGACAATCGGCTTTGCCACTGGTGTACCGACGGTGGCCCAGCCGCGGCAAACCTCCGGTGGCGTGCCACCCAAAAAACACTGGCAGACCGACGTCATTTTCAGATTGGTCGGCGTGTCGATGGTGTGCCGACGGCGGTCCAACCGTGTCAAGCCGCTGACTTTGTGCCGCCCAAAAAACGCTGGTGGACCGCCAGGTCATTGTTAGCTGGGATGTTTTCTATATAGACGGTTGATGCTTCGTATTAAATGGTATGTTATATTGCATTAAATGATCAAGCTTTATTAGCTGACTGAATTTGATTATGTGATGCAAGGACGTGTTGCGCAGTGTTTGCTTTGAAATTACCAGTTGACGGTGCATTAAAAGAGCAATGGTTATCCAGTTTATTTATTCTTTATTCATGCAATTTTTAAAACAAGTCGTGTTGAAAAAAAAGTTATGTACAAAGAATGTTATCACTCTTCTGAAAAGAATTAGGCATATAGAGGGCCACTTTTCCGCTCCATTAAAACAGGTCAATATTTGTCCCGCTGTTTATGCTTTGTAATTAATGCATGTTATGAATTTTTTATGAAATAAATATTCAAGTTTAATTATCATGGGTTATATTATTATTGAGTGAAAATAAGTCTTTATTTATACATATTTGTTTAAAGTATAGGCTAAATTAAAATAAAGTTATAGGGCTCGGGCGTCTGACGTCATTACTTTGCGTGGCGGCCATGTTGATGGCCTCATTTGCTGCAACTCGGACTACTGCGCACTGTTTATAGACGTGCTCCCTCTCAGTCGTGTGTCTTAATTTGGCGTTATTATTGGAAACCATGGTAAACCGTTGCTGCATTGTGGGGTTTAACACTGCATCACATAATCGCCATGGGAAAAAGGTCGAAAATGGATTAACTTTCCACCGCTTTCCTGCTTGGAGACGCAACCACGGAGAGCAAGTAATAGTTGTAAGCCTGCGTGACTATGTGTATACTTGACATATAATGACTTATATATACGACAGTAAAGTATACAATCTGAATAGATATATATATATATATATATAGCTTAAATTAACATTGGACATTTCCCGGCTTTCCCAAAATACGGGAAAATTTCAACATCCATCTTTCTGCTGCTTTCTCTCTGCTGACAGCAAAAAATCGTACTACAAAACTGATGCATTAACTAAGCGAGTTGTGAAGCTAGGTCGTACTTGACTTTGTTTACAGATTGGCGTGAAATCGTGCTCTCACAACAACCACGCTGTTTTGAAACGCATAACGTTAGTTAAAAGTACATGTGTGAATGGTTGTTCGCACTAACGGTTACTAAACCAGCAGCTAGGTGGAGCACAGTTTACCTTTGTCCGGATTACTGTGTTCCCACTGTTTGCCGGTGTTGTGCCGAATTTCGACCCCCTGCCAAATGATTACCCCCCTCGTTGAAGTCGCTACCTGATTGCCTAATCCTAACCCCACCCCCACACCTACTCCTAAACCTTCCAATACTAGGGGGTAATAATCTGGCAGGGGGTCAGAATTCGGCACCACACCGGCTTTATGATCTGCATCTCCTGAACCCATCCATTTGTGAACTGCACATGAGACTCCAATGTCTTGTAGCTTCGGAACTGTTCTGAAGTGTAGGCGCTCACACCACAAACAAGGTAAGTTAGACGAATATGTCTGTTATGCAAAACTGTGGCAGCAAGTCGTCGGTGCTCCACTCTTTGTTGGGAAATTCATATGGATCTAAACCGTTAATAGTTCCGATTTTTTTCCATATACCGGTCCCTGGCTTCCCTGTTTAATGTGTCCCGGTAAATTCCACATCCTTTTCGAGATTTTAACATATTTTTTCAATCTTTTCTTTCTCCCTACTCTGCTTCTCCTCGTTCGATTTGCTGTTTGTTTACATTCGCGAGGCCATCAACATGGCCGCCACTTCCCAGAATGCAACGCAATGCCCGAGCCCTTTTTCAAACCGTTTTCGGAACAGTAATGTTTAATTAGGAACGCAAAAACGGAAACGTTAAAATATCGATTCTGCTCGGAGTAAACCGATTGATAGGGCTTTTTTTCGTTTTTAAGCCCTGTTTACAAGTGCTGATGCTTTCAATTGGAATCATTTTGTGACATGCGCACACCGTTTGTCTTTCATATAGATTCGTAACGTTGCCAATAGGGCTCGGGCGTATGACGTCATTACTTTGCGTGGCGGCCATGTTGATGGCCTCATTTGCTGCTACTCGGACTACTGCGCACTGTTTATAGACGTGCTCCCTCTCAGTCGTGTGTCTTAATTTGGCGTTATTATTGGAAACCATGGTAAACCGTTGCTGCATTGTGGGGTGTAACACTAGATCACATAATCGCCATGGGAAAAAGTTCGAAAATGGATTAACTTTCCACCTCTTTCCTGCTTGGAGACGCAACCACGGAGACCAAGTATCCGAGGTAACAAAGAGTCGTCGGCTCGCTTGGATCGCGCTTGTAAGACAAACTGTTACCTGGGGATATGGTGTTGGCTGATCGCGGCTTTGACATAAAGGACAGTGTGGGATTTATGTGTGCCGAGGTAAAGATCCCTGCTTTCACAAAAGAACGCTGTCAGCTGGATGCAAGAGATGTGGGGAGCACAAGAAAAAATGCCCACCTCCGAATTCACGTGGAAAGGGTGATTGTAACCGTCCGCAACAATTACACTATTTTGTCAGATAAAGTACCGATTCACATGGTGTTGCCAAGCAAGGACGAAGACATGACATTCCTCTATAAGATTGTGTATATGTTGTGCTCTGACAAACATGAGCCCTAGCGTTGAAATAAAATAAATGTGCATTAAATACAGCCATAAGTGTCTGTTGCATCCATACCCACAATCTTCAAAATAAATATACTTAAATCAATATAATGTGCAAAAGCAAGAAGTGTCACACAATCGCAATAACCGTATAATGTGCAAAAGCAAGAAGTGTCACAATCAGATATTTTTCAGTGTTTATTTACAAGTAGTGCAACCCGAGAACACAGAACGGTGCAGAATGCTTCAAGGTAAAAGGTTAACGTTACATAGGCTTCATGGTCTGCAGCTCCTGAACCCATCCATTTGTGAACTGCAAATTTCATATGAATCCAAACCGTTAATAGTTCCAATTTTGTCCATATACCGGTCCCTGGCTTCCCTATTTAACGTATCCCGGTAAATTCCACATCCTTTTCGGGATTTTAACATAGTTTTTCTTTCTCCCAACTCTGCTTCTCCTCGTTCGATTTGCTGTATGTTTACATTCGCGAGGCCATCAACATGGCCGCCACGTCCCAGAATGCAACGCAGCGCCCGAGCCCTATTGTAATAACTCCGACGTTCGTGGATCAATAGTATAGTTCTGTGTTGGTAATTTTATATTTATTTTTCTGTTGGCGGACATGCAGTAGTTTAAACTAATTTATGTCCTATACAATGGCTATTTCAACAGCTGTGAATGATGAATGCGGACTCAAAATGAATGAATTCAATTCATTTATTTTGAAAAACACTAAATTAACAATAAAATGCACCCAAATTATTAATAAAAACATAGGATATATGGTGAAACATGAATGAAAGCATTCAAGACGTGCTCAGCATCATTACTAGTAGATGCATAATAAACGCATAAATATTTCAGATGATTAAGGAAAGATACCATAATCACAGAGGTAGGCTATAAATATTAACAAAATTAAAGTAGACCGTGGGTAATGTTACTTAACCAATTTAGTTGTTGAACTTTTTTTTTATATAACTTACGAGAAACAGAGAAATATCGCCACGTCCTCTCCAGCAGCTTGAATGTTCCCCATTGCCATGGCAACTCTCTACGGCCACCAGGACTTATACAGTTTTATAAAAGCTATTTATTATTTGTTGTAAAGTGTAAGTAAATTTTTGTACAAAAATGAATTCTTCTGTCAGGCGCAGCTGAAGCTTAGGACAAACGCTGTCAAGATGAGATGCTGTAGCCAGGATGTTTGTCATTTTTCCAACATTATGTTCATAACTTGTTACGAAATAAAAATGTTTAATACCTCAGAAAAAATTACTTTCCTCTATTGTCAACATTAGCCTGGTGTGAGCGCGGTGAACGCTCTTCAGTTGTGGAGGCGCGTGCGCTGTATATCACAGAAAGACGTACACTCACAGTAATCGGATCAGGTCTTTTACATGGTGGAATTTTTTGTTTGATCGGTTCATGAAAAGGTTTATCCCACCCCTCTTAAACCGATTACAATTTCATTCGGTTTGGGCATTTTTATTCCGATTGAGGTGTTTATATGGAGCATTTTCATTCGGATTGGACTTTTGAACTGATTACAGTACTCCATGTAAACGCACCTACTGTCTGTGATGAGTGACTTGGATGGGTATATGGCCAAAATCTTATATCACGGTTTAAGTCATATCACCCTAACTGTACTGTGTGACATGGATAGGCTACTCTTTATTCCAGACATGGCCGTATAACATCGTCTGGTCTGGATTTGTAAAATGTCCTGGGCTAACAAACATGAACAGCAACATCTTCAACAGATCTGATAACAGGGACTCTGAAATGGAAGCGCTTGATATTTTCCATTAGCGGTCCGAACACACGGAAAGGAAGCAGCGCACATATAGGCTACAGGGAAGTTGACACAAGCATGTTGATCAATGCATTTAAAACGAGACCACAAATTCACTTGAATTTAACTTTATAGGCCTATTCATATAGTCTATTTAATTAGATTTTGGCCAGTATGACGATGATAATAAAAATAGCCTAATAAATAAGAAGAAAGAAAGAACTTTCAAGAACAGTTTCTTAACTGCATAAATAATAAATTAAATATAGATTAATAATTTTTTCTCTTTTCCCTTTGTTCTTGATGAACATTAAATGACAGACATCATCAGTGCTGCTGTCACTTTAAGATTGGCCGCTGCTGAACATGACGCGGATCTGACGCGTTGTCACGTGCATCTCATTTTCTCACGTTCATTTAAGACGTTATTTAACTAATTTAAGACTCCTATTATGAGAATACTCGTCAAAACTGGCATTTTGGCAAAATTATCTGTGTTGTTGTTATTGTTTGTTCAAGAGCGGAAGAGAACTCGATGTGTGCACGAGATGAAACTAGATGCTGCCACAAAGAAACACACGCACACAGAGACAGGACACTGACATACAGCGCGTTCTCTTCTGTCTTGTCTCGCTTGGAGGTTTAAAAGCATGAATAAGAGCGTGATTATATAATTAACGCTAGGCAAAAAAATATATAAAAACGAACGTTGCGTTAAATATTTTGAATGGGTTAAAATGAAAAAAATTATTACTTGCGTTAACGCGTTAATTTGCCCAGCACTAATATATATATATATTAGTGGTGGGCCGTTATCGGCGTTAACGTGCTGCGTTAACGTGAGACTCTTATCGGGCGATAAAAAAATATTGCCGTTAATCTATTCTCAAAGTTGGTTTGGGAGCTGGGTCTATACTACACAAGCTATGATGACTTTCACCATGATATTTTAGCGCGGATGTATACCTAGCCGAATTGCACTGTAGGGGCGAGAGAACGAGTCTTCAAACCTGTGTGTATGCCTACTAGTGTTGTCAAAAATATTGATATTTCGCTATGTATCGATACTGAAATATCTGAAACGATACGATACTCATTTTCTACAGTATCGATATCAGCTGCCCTCTCCTCTCCGACCGACAGCGATTTGACACACACCCGCCTCCTCTCATTCAGTCCAAGTTAATCCTCTGAACATTGCGAACGGGTGTTCTGCTGGATTTTTCCTCATGACTACGTGTTAGTATTGGTGTGACCGGTCTGAATTTTGCCCGGGGTTGCACATAACGTTAATTCTACTAATTCCTGCAGATTTCGCGCTCGCATCTGAAGCGCACACACACATACCGTAATAAAGCCGCTTCTGACATACAAGTGCAAAAATTAGCTCCTTTTTCCAGCTTATTAATGGTCAAATACACTCAAAAATGTCTCAATGCCCATCTTGGTGAGTTTTAACGTAAACACAGTCGTAACCAGCTCACAGGAACAGTGGGATCCATGCGTGCGTCAGGTCTTAAAGCTACACTGTGTAACTTTTTTAGTCTATTCTTAGCTAAAAACACTTAGTTCTTTCAAAAATATATGTGCTCATTAATGTATATTTACTTCTTTCAAGTAATAAAGTATTCTCGTAAGTTTATAATATGCCATTGAAAATACATAAGGTAATGGGATCTAACGGTGGTCGCCATGTTGCCCCTCCATCTTGAAAGTACATTAGCCAAAGAGGGACATACCCGTAAATTCAAGCTTCGCCTTTCGCGTTTTAACCGGTTTTAACACTGTGCGCGTCAACTTGTTCAGACTTGTCTGGTGCATGCGCAGAGAGTTTTCATCTCAGCAGCTCCAGTAACAGAGTTATACAGAGTTTTCCTGGCTTGTTTATTCCTCAAAAGTCTGTTTTTCCTTGTGTGGTATTTCTGTGCGTTAATAACTCCGTAAGTAATAATAGTTATTGTCATTGTGGATGTGTTTCAGAGTGTGTCATCGCGTAATTCAGTTGATGTCACCTCAGAAGTATTTTTGTGTCAACATACATTAGCGTAATGCTCACCTATTTGAATAGTCATTCAGTTATTAACAATGTTTATTCGTTTATAGAAAATATTTGCTTGTAATGTATGTTGATGGAAATATGTATCAGGTCTGATCGGCATATTTGTTATACAGAGCTAAACCTGCGCACACTTTTGTAATCCGACACCGCTTGTTAGCAGCAGCAGCTCCGCTCCTTTTAATGCAGCTGCATTTAGCGCCTATATATGGTACAATAAGCTCTGGTTTACGGTTACATTATACAAATGTAACTTATAAGTATAGTTATACAGTTCTTAACCTTTGTATATTCTGTCATGTCATTATCATGTATATTTACCATCCTAATTTGTTCTCTCACAGAAACCACATTTATGTACATATCCATGCAAACCTGTTTATGCCTTGCAATTGGATGACTGAATAAACATTACTATCATCAAAGTTCACTCTGGATTAGCTGCAGTTCTTTCTAGCCGAATAATTAGGCCAGTTGAGTTCCAACCATCCCACTGCGTACAGAATATCCCACAGGCACCGTGTCGAATGTGGACGAGGTCGAACTGGAAGCCATATTAATCTTGGACTAAATCGGCCACCGTAGGAGTTAAAACGAAATCGGAATTGAACAGAACAGAAACTAAAATTCACTGGATGGTCATATACATGTCCACCACTAGATGGGGGAAAATATCACACAGTGTAGCTTTAAAGTGACAGAAGTTATTTATTATTCAAACTACAAAAAGACAAACGATCACTTACGAGCACAATAGTCTTTGGAAACAATGCTGTGTTGAAATGTATGGCCTTAGCAACAGAACCAATTGTATGCTTCATATTAACGAGCTGGTAAAACTTTACAATAAGGTTGTATTAGTTAATGCATTAGTTATGAACTAACCATGAACAACACCTCTGTTCAGCCTTAGTTAATATTTGTTAAATAGCAATAGCGAACAGTAGCTGAGGCTGTGATTACACTACAAGTCTTAATGCACAGATCCGATCTTTTGACCATATTTCATTTTATTTTTGGCCCGCGTGTTTACATTCACTTCAGACACGACTGGTGTCTGATATCCGTGTCTACATTAATTCCCACCAAAAATTATTGTCGGTGATCGCTTTACTATGCACATAGTAGACCATCTGCTTTTGAATAGCTGTGCAGATAACCTTAACTTTAGGTTAAGATAATACAAAGACATCGGTATAACTTCTGGAGAAAAAGAGCGAAGTTCATTAAAAAGACATGTTCAAAAGTTGAAGTGATTTCCTTTTTTTATTAATTAGTTAGATGACGGGAACTCAATACTTTAACTAATTGCAAAAGCTGAATAATTAATCAAAGTCTACTGATTAACCGGTGAAATAATCAATGATTAATACATTAATTGTTCGTCATAGCCCTAATGATCAGTAATGTTCTTGATAACTACATGTGTGATGTGAATGTGTTTTCTTTCAGAGTGTCCAGGAGGTGGAAGATGTGGTGTATGCAGGAGTCGCCATGAGACACTGATCAAACCCAGATTCTGTTTAAGGGCTGGCAACTTTCAAAATGGGAAAGGAGGTGGATTCCTGTATTAGTGCAGATATTGTGTGTGAATATAATGATATGCATATTTTATATCACATGAATGACACACAGACATTTAATAATATATAGGATTTTATATTAATGGTGTTCTTTTCTTGAGTTTTGTGAGGTTACCATTGTGCCTTTTTTTTTTTTAAAACCGGTAAGTGTTTACCAGTGATCTTATAACTACTGGATAAGTTTATGTTTTTTAGTTTAAATTGTTTAATTAATTCAGTAACATTCTAGATACACAAAGTGTTTGAACAGCATTTGCTGTTTAATATATACAAATAAATGCACAGTCCATTGTTGTCCCAACACTCTTTTGTATGGCTTTGTATTAACAACTTACTACCAGAGCTTGAAGCTAGAATGGAGTTGGGCTGTCCCTCTCGGTTGATATCAGACAGAGTACCAGCAACGTGAGAAGTGCCGGAACGCAAGAAAAAATTAGGGTACGCTAGATTAAAATATGTGCCCCTTTCAAGCACTGCTTATAACTTTTAGTAAAACAGTAAATATATATCCAAATCCACAACCTAATAAAAAAAGTAAGTTTATACAATATATTACCAAAAGTATTGGGACACCCCTCCAAATCATTGAATTTAGGTGTTCCAATCACTTCCATTGCCACAGGTGTATAAAATCAAGCACCTCGGCATACAGACGCTTCTACAAACATTTGTGAAAGAATGAGTCGCTCTCAGGAGCTCAGTGAATTCAAGCGTGGTACCGTGATCGGTTGCCACCTGTGCAATAAGTCCATTCGTGAAATTTCCTCACTACTAAATATTCCAAAGTCAACTGTTAGTGGTATTATAACAAAGTGGAAGCAACTGGGAAAAACCGCAATTGAGTTTTTGGATTGCCCCTTCCTGTTCCAACATGACTGCGCACCAGTGCACAAAGCAAGGTCCATAAAGACATGGATGAGTGAGTTTGGTGTGGAGGAACTTGACTGGCCTGCACAGAGTCCTGACCTCAACCCGATAGAACACCTTTGGGATGAATTAGAGACTGCGAGCCAGGCCTTCTCGCCCATCAGTGCCTAACCTCACAAATTCACAAAATATATATATATATATATATATATATATATATATATATATATATATATATATATATATATATATATAAAATAACATTACATTACATGGATACAACTATGACATGAAAAGACTGATCTGAACAAAAAACAATTAAAAGTTGACAAACATTAATCTCATCATGGCTTTCTGTTGAAGACACAGTTAAACAGTTCTAGAAGATGTTGACCACTGGAGTGGGGGTGGGGGTTTGGAACATTGAGTGTGAAATTAAAAACTAAGAAGAAGAAGAAGCAGTGTTGTAGTCTAGACAAGCTCATTCGAGTCCGAGTCGAGACCGAGTTCAGAGAGGCCTACTCTAACACTGGAAAAAAAGTCACTCACAAAGTTGCAAAAATCAAATGTGTGAACTTCAGTCAATTCTTTAGTTTTATATTCAATAATTGTTTAGTTTAGTTCGGTTTTGGTCCAGTGATTCTCTGCTCTCCACAAACCATAATGAATCTCAGACCAACTAAACCATCAGCATCAGCTGCATCAGTCTCTGAATCACCACATCAAACGCTTTACAGCAAGAGACGAGTTCAATACAACAATCTGAATGATTTACATCAATAGAACATGTATTTGTGCAAATATAGTAACAAATGATCAATTAAGAACAGATTAAAAAGAACTTTAAATGTAGAGGAACTTTAACCTTTAAACACACTTCAGTTGAATGTGCTTCTACTTAAATGCTGATAAGCAGAATTACTCGAAACTGAAGCTGTAAGGAGCTAAAAGTGTAAAAAATCTACAGTTACTTCTGCTTTTATGCATGTGAACGTGTGAGAGAGAGATGAAGTGTGAAAACAGAGCAGAAACTGACCAGTGCAGTGGAAAGTTTGTTTTTAATACTGAACATTGACGTTTGAATTTACTTCTTTTAAACTTTTTTGAAGATTACACAACTATGTTCTAGAAAAATAATGTGCTATGCATGGTTGTCCAAACTCTGTCCTGGAGGGCCACTGTCCTGCAGAGTTGAGCTCAAACTTGCCTCAACACACCTGACTGGATGTTTCTAGTATGCTTAGTAAGACCTTGATCAGCTGCTTCAGGTGTGTTAAAATGGGGTTGGAGCTGAACTCTGCAGGACAGTGGCCCTCCAGGAGCAGGATAAGACATTCCTGTGCTATAGGGTCTAACACATTATCTGTATTTTTGTTGTTTTGCTAAAATTTGAGAAGACTGAATTCAATATGACTCTCTTCGGCAATAGCTATAATAATAATAATGTTAATTTTTTTCCATTTATAATTCCTCTGAAATGTTGTTTTCAGGCGTTTATTGTGATCCTGAATGTCACTGTGTGATTTACTTAGACTAAAGGTCTAACATCACAAACAGTTGATCATCATGGCAGATTAAATAGATTTTATCAGGGGTTTAACCCTCTGAAGTCGGAGCTCTTTTCTGGGCCCTGAAAGTGTTTTGTTATGCCATGACATTTGTGCTTTAATCTGTTCCTTGTAACATTTTCATCGCTAAAGATGATTACTCTGTATTCAGCACAAACTCTGCTACTATAATATGTGAGCAGCATTTATGTTAAAGTTAGTCATTTTGAGAAAATTATGTTTATGCGTGATTTGTGAAAAAAAATGTTTTTTTAAGTTGCTGAAATAGGGCCATAAAAACCATACTGAATATTTGTTCACAAGACTTTTGAAAACTCGATCACGTAGGCTAGAATTTTTGCTTCAAGATGATGTAAAAATCACGCTGGCCACTCATTCATATAACACAATATATTTATTTAAAATTTATTGATTAAAAAATTAAGACATGTTTTGTGTTAGAAAGGTGTATGTGGGGTGGGCGTGAAGGATCATGAATATTGATGTGTTTCACACCTGAAACATGACACCCCCCCCAATGGCTAATGGCCCATCAAAGTGGAATGCTGTGAGGCAGCCTGAACAAAGAATGCGAGGAGATTCACAGTGTTACATATGTAAACATATACAGTACCGGTCAAAGGTTTTTTTTTTTCATGATTAATTGATGAAGAAAAAGTTTAAAAGAACAGCATTTATTCAAAATAGAAACCTTTCCTAACAATACAAGTCTTGTACAGTATACTTGAATTTACACATGATACAAAGTAGTGGTACAGAAGACAGTGTACATAGGGAGAGAAGAGAGTACAGATGATCTTTGGGAGGTAATCAACAAAGCACAAACATCTGAACAGTCACACATCTTTGTGCCACTCTTGAAAACAGTTCCTGTTCAATTGAAGACAAAGTGAACGTGGCAAGACTGGCATTTCCATGGTGTTAACTGTTTTTTAAAAGCACTGCTTTGCAACGCACACAGATCCTGCGACCAACCGTGGCGACATTCCTGCCATCTGAGGTCACCTCAGCTCCTGGAACTGGTACATGGTCACTAATACGTTTTGGTGCAGTTTTCTGTGATACACCACAGAGCTCTGTGATAAGCTGCTCCATTAAGTCTTTATGGGACATGTTACCATGTAGCTCTTTGTGCAAAAGGAAAGAGTTGGTGGAAGCAATGTCCAAGAAGTGTAGAAAAATCTTTCTGTACCACTTCCTGGTTTTGTGCTGTGTTGTGTAATACTGCAACAGCTGATCAGACAGGTCAACGCCCCCCATGTGTGTGTTGTATGCAGTCACAGGTGCAGGACATGGAAATGTCTTTGTCTTCCATGTGTCTTGTGCTTTCACCCTCCTCTGCGCAGTCAGAGGCGCAACTACCCAGTGCCAGAGGGGTATGCAGCAACAATTTTGGCGCCCAATACATATATATATTATTATTATTATTATTAACAATGTTAACAAATAAAAAAACAGTCACAAATTGACAAACATTAACATTATGATCGGATTCCAATAAAGAAAGAAAATAATCTGAATTTTTATAACGATTCCAAGTAGGAACCAGTTCTCCATGCCCAATACTAGTAACAATGTTGCTACCAAACATTCTAGAGCGCTCTTTAGTTCCTACTAAATTGTGACATGGCGTGCCTTTTCACTTGCCGTTTTATATAATTTTGATGGTCATTGCAAAAACTGTCATGCAGATCGGCTGAAGATGGGAACCGATGATGGTGAATTTAAATTTACTGTAACTGTAATCATAGGCGCGAGCGAGACAGGACGACAGGGGAGGCACAAGCGCAAGATCACTTTTGTTAAAGGTCCCGTTTTTCGTGTTTTTTTGAAGTTTTGATTGTGTTTACAGTGTGCAATATAACATGTGTTCATGTTTCGCGTGTAAAAAAAACACAGTATTTTTCACACAATTTACTTATCTGTATACCGCTGTTTTCACTGTCCTCAAAACGGCTTGAAAGATTTCCCTGTTCTATGAAGTCCCTCCTTCAGAAACACGTAACGAGTTCTGATTGTGCCAGCGGTTCCCGTGTTGTGATTCGACAGCAGCTTACGGCACGCAGAGCGCACGTTACCGGAAAGGTCACGCCTCTTACCATAACGGGGATGCATGCGCTCAATGATCTCTAAGTACAGCGTCCCTGGGAAAGCCAAACAAAGGTGACTTGACTCCGGGATGAAAATAACAGCGTCTCGACGACATGGCAACAAACAACCTATACGAACACAACCGAACGCAACACTTCCTATTCTCCACGTGGGAGCAACAAGACCACGCCCCCTTTTTCGCGTGTTCTTGTGGGCGGAGGTTAGTGGACATACTGCTCTACTGACGTCATTAAAGCAGGAAATACCAGGATGTAGTCCTAACCAGCCGTTCGCTGTAGGCTTTGAAAGGGAACTTCTGTTAAATAAAATATCTCGCTTGGCATTGAACTTTGAGCTTTATAATTTTACAGGTATTATAAATGCTCTAACAGCAACATTACACACTAACTAAAGTTTGAAAAATGGGATCACGAAGAACAGGACCTTTAATAACAAAAAACACAAACCACAAATTGAGGGTTCCTCGTTTTACAAGGGAATTTCAAAATATCTTTTATTTAGTTATATTTCGGGTAGTCTATAGCTATTTTATGTCATCCGTCTTATTCGTTTTTTTTAACAAAAGTTTAATATAGCCTACGCAAGTTTTTTTTATTGTACTATTTTATTGTTCTTATATTTTAGTTAAAAATAGGCTAATAACGAACAAAAAAATAAACATTTGTTTGAAAGTAATTAAAGAGGAAATTATGAGTTAAGCAATATCATACGAGCAAGAGTGCTCTTTTCCAGAGTAGCCTATATCAGCACGATTGCAAAATGCGATATTAATTTTATACAACAGTTCAATAAACAACTTGTAATTTTTTACAGTTTTGCTCTATTTTTCCAACAAAAATAGATTCAAACAAAGTATAGGTTTCGTTCTCGCATAATTAAAATAAATAGTGTAATTACTTAAAAAGATGGTCAACAATACAGGGAGTGCATAATTATTAGGCACGTTGATTTTCTGATCATATTTTTTTTCCAGGCACATTTGACCAATTCCAAACCACAGTAATCCTAATAACTACCATTTATTTAGTATTTAATAATGTATAAGTGATATATAATTGTTCATGAAGGCTGGAAATGAAAATCACCTTATATTCAGGTGTGCAGAATTATTAGGCATGTTTTCTTTTACAGATAAATTGAGCCAAAAAAGAGATTTAACTCAGACTGAAAAGTCAAAACGTATTAAATGCCCATGAGAAGGATGCAATACTAATGCAATACTAGACATTGCAGTTAAGGCATGACCATTGGACAGTGAAATGCTCGTTGGGTCAGCAGGATCTGACAAAAACAGGTGGTGAAGAAAAGACACCTGTTAACTGCAAAGGAATTAAGAATTAAGGTGAAGAATTAAGGGTGAAACCATCAGGAACCCTTTAGTCTCCAGCGCCACCATTTTCCAAAGCTGCAACCTACCTGGAGTCTCCAGAAGTGCAAGGTGTCAGGATCTCAGAGACTTCAGTTAGGTAAAGAATCCTAAAAAATGACCCCCACTAAATAAGAATCATAAGCTGAAGTGTTGTAAAATACATGAAGAAGGTTTTTTTTATAGGCTTTATGGACAGATAGGTTGAGAGTGACTCTTGAAGGACCAGCACCACATCCTCTAGTACCACTGTTTGAAGAATTCATCTTCCAGAATCTGGCAGTACGTTTTGGGAGTTCATTTTAGTCCATCCTGAAGTCCGTTTTGCAGAGATGGACTAAAATGAACTCCCAAAACGTACTGCCAGATTCTGGAAGATGTCTAGTATTGCATTAGTATTGCATCCTTCTCATGGGCATTTAATACTTTTTGACTTTTCAGTCTGAGTTAAATCTCTTTTTTGGCTCAATTTATCTGTAAAAGAAAACATGCCTAATAATTCTGCACACCTGAATATAAGGTGATTTTCATTTCCCGCCTTCATGAACAATTATATATCACTTATACATTATTAAATACTAAATTAATAGTAGTTATTAGGATTACTGTGGTTTGGAATTGGTCAAATGTGCCTGGAAAAAAAATATGATCAGAAAATCAACGTGCCTAATAATTCTGCACTCCCTGTATGTAACAATACTTTATAAAAGGTGTGCCCTAAAAAGTGAGCATGCAATTTTGAGAACACCAAGGAAAGAGCACGTTCTTTTCGTCTGTTTGGATACTTCAAACACAAGTTTGCACTAACTGTTTAGTTTACCTTCTTGGTTTAGCCTACACTCTTAAAAAAAAGGTTCTATAGTGCTATAAACGCTGAAGAATCACTGAAGCACCAAAATTGGTGCTATATAGCACTAAAAAAGGTTCCCCTATGATTACGAGCCAAGAACCATTTTTGGTGCCATATAGAACTTTTTTTTTTTTTAGAGTGTACACGTTAGTAACATGCGTTTTGTCCGACTCATAGCACGCGTCCTCGACGCGTGATTTACCATATAAGCGCGTGTTCTTAACGTTCTAAAGACTGCTGTCAAATCGCCGGCGCCCCCGCCAGGTGTGCCCATTCGCGATATTCCATTATTATCCAAAATTCTATTATGGAATCTTATGAGGGCGCCTACTCTAGCCTGTTAGTCCTCTAAAATGTTATATAATATTGAGGAAATACAGAAATGATTTAGAAACGCACAACAGCAGCTAAATCTAGAAAATACAAAAAAATTCTTTTTTTTTTTATAGCTACCATCACTTTGGCGGCCCCAACTTGCTGCGCCCCTATGTACGGTGTCATTCCAGTGTTCGCTTTGCATGTCACCGTTCTCTCATCCACAGCTACGTGTTGTGGCAAAAAAGGAGTTTGAATGGACTCATGGGAGAATGTGAGTCAGCAGAGCTCAGTTGTGGTTCAGGCCAAACCAAAGATGAGAAGAAAAAAAAAATGACCACAGGCACATTTGGTCACGAAAAAAAATGTGCGAACTTTAGTCATTTCAGTTTATATTCCACCCTGCTCTTAGTTTGATCTTTCTCTCTCATAGCGACTAATTTAGCATGAGTTTCTTGACAAATACAGATCCACAGATATTTGGCCTGATCAAGTCTCTCATTGTCCTTCAGCTGTTAAAATCAATGTTTATTTTAGTTCGGTTTTGGTCCAGTGGTTTTCTGCTCTCCACAAACCATAATGAATCTCAGACCAACTAAACCATCAGCATCAGCTGCATCAGTCTCTGAATCAGCACATCAAACTCTTTACAGCAAGAGACGAGTTCAATACAACAATCTGAATGATTTACATCAATAGAACATGTATTTGTGCAAATATAGTGAGTGATCAATTGAGATCAGATGAGAGAGAAGAGCTGTAAATGCAGAGACACTTGAATCGTAAACACACTGTGGTTTAATGCACTTCAGATTAAAAATAAATTCTGATAAGCAGAATTACTCGAAACTGAAGCTGTCAGGAGCTAAAGTGTCAAAAATCTACAGTTACTTCTGCTTTTGTGCATGTGGACGTGTGAGAGAGAGATGAAGTGTGAAAACAAAGCAGAAACTGACCAGTGCAGTGGAAAGTTTGTTTTATATATATATATATATATATATATATATATATATATATATATATATATATATATATATATATATATATATATATATATATATATATATATATATATATATATATATATATATATATATATATATATAATGTTTTAATATGTTCATGGCATCAAACTTTTCTTCTGAAATTGTCAGCGGCGTTCTTAAAAAAAAGAATGCGACTCTGAACATGATCGACATTTCTGTCTTGACTGAAGAGAAAAATTAATTCTGATTAATTATGACTCTCTTCTGCAGTATTACTGTATTAAACATTAATATTTTTTGTTTTAATAACATTAGTATTTTATGAGAATTTTTTATCATTTAAATTTTCGATTTGATTCGACATGTTTAATGTGATCCTGAATGTCACTGTGTGATTAATTTAGACTAAAGGTCAAACATCACACAGAAAGCTTATCATCAGGGAGATCACTTGACCACTAACAGGGATGGCTGCTTGAGTCTTGAGCTCCGTTACTCGGCGTCGATTAATCATCCGTCCTCGGCATTACAATAATATAATTGCTTCCAAGGTTCGTTTACTAGTTGGTGATGGCTAAACGTCAGCTTTTACCAACCTCTCCGGAGAAGAAACGGCTGAAAGACCCTGATAAAGACACGCTGTGCGTCATGTTGGCCGACGAACTAAAACTACAGCTTGGCGTCGTCCGAGAAATTTTTAAGGAGGAATTTCAACCGATCGCAGAAAGAATTGGTTTTCTGGAAAAAGAGATAAGAGTTATCAGTAACAACTTCCGACAATATTCAGGCGGCAGTTCGGAAAGTTAAGCAAGATTCGGCTGAAGTTAAGCTGGCCGTAGACACACTTCAAGACAAGATGGCGAGACTAGAAGACAAGAGCCGTCAATGCAACTTACGTGTCGTTGGTCTTAAAGAGGGGGAAGAGGGCAGTATCCCCGTGGATTTTATGCAAACTCAGCTACCTCTGTGGATCCCTTCCCTTAAAGATGGACCGATAGAGATAGAACGGGCTCATCGTATCTACGCCGGTGACAGCAACAAAAAAGGTCCGCGAACATTAATTTTCAAGCTGCTACGTTTTCAAGATAGAAACGCGATCATAAAAGGAGCCCGCACCGCGGGTCAAATACTCCACAAAGGCAGCTCGCTTCTCTTCTTCCCCGATTACAGTAACCAAACCGCCATGAAAAGACGTGCGATGAATCAGTCGAGGAAAAAACTCACACAGCTTGGGATATCTTCCTTCCTGGTTTACCCCGCTACGGTCAAGGTGACACATCGTGGATCAACCTCTTTTCTCGAAATGCCAGCCGAAGTGGATACTTATGCTGACCAGCAACAGGCACTCGCTACACCTTTGCCTATAGGTGATGTCACGCCAGCGGGAATTTTAATGGACACCAGCAGCCCGTAACTCCCAGCAACGAACACCGCGACTATGCCGAGCCCTACACTGGTAAACTGCGATGCCGAGTCGGCTTTTGGACTCGAGTGATCGACTGTTGTGATGGCCACGTATCCAGACGAGGATGTTGTGCTGGCAGGCAGGAGAGTTCGTTCTATCTCTCTGCTTTCTGCCTTTCGATTCGTTTCTTGTTGTTGTTCATTTAAAGTTCCAGATGCCATGAACTATCCATGTAAGCTCACCCATTTTGATTTTGTATTCAGTATGCATATTGAGTCCGACTCATGGCTCTTAATATAGTTTCTTGGAATGTCAATGGTTTAAATGGCGCCATTAAGAGAACTAAATGTTTGGATTATCTAAGATCTAAACGTGCTTCCTTTGCATTAATACAAGAATCTCATCTAAAAGCTTGTGATACTCATTGGTTTCAGAATAAATATTATAAATTAGTTTCTTTTTCTTCATCTGCTAAGAAAACGTCTTGGTTACGTATGTAACCCTCGTTCCCTGAGGAGGGAACGGAGACGTACGTTAGTGACTAACGAATGGGGGTTTCGCCTAGAAGCCAATTACCTTCGAGGTGTTTAACAGCGCCCAATGGCGTGCCAATGCCATGGGCATGCGGAATTTGCATGCGTAACTCCGCCCCACCTCGTGGGTATATAAGGAAGTACGCTAGCAACATCGCATTATGTATCTGCTGCGGAGCCAAGATCTGAACTCCGCGTTCCAGCGTACGTCTCCGTTCCCTCCTCAGGGAACGAGGGTTACATACGTAACCGAGACGTTCCCTTTCGTTCAGTCACTACGACGTACGCAAGTGACTAACGAATGGGGGTTCCAATATAACCGCGCCACTCAGCTGTCGTCCAGTGCCCTGCGTAAGTGTGAGATCCCGCCACTTAAGGCCGTAGGACTCCCACTTATCACAGGATTACCAAGGTACACTGGGAAGCATATCCCAGTGAGGGAATGCCAAAGATGCCTACCCGTGGGGAGGACTTAGAGAGTACACATATGACCCGCTGTGGGCTGCATATGGGAAACTCTAGGGTACCAGCCGAAGGTGGATTTTTAACCCTAGGGGTGGCAGGGGCTTGCCAAGGGAAAGACACCTGCTCACTGAGGAGGCTTACGGTGGAAATACTCGTGTGGGGGTCGCCGGAGGTAACCATGCACACGGGGCACCTGGCCGGACATGAGGGTCTGGGCTCGAAAGGGCAGACTGAACTGATGTCGGCGTCGACAGTGCTGGAGGAGCTCAGGGCTCTCGGGGAGCTCACCTGAGGAAAATATCGCACGTATCCAGTCCGTGGAGTGGAGTGGCGAGCAAGCGAAGACACCTAAGCCTGGCCCATTACCGCCCCCTCGGGGGGGCGAGTACATTGTCGGACACTGGCTCCACTCGGAGATTGTAGAATCTGGCGAATGTGTTGGGTGTCGCCCAGCCTGCAGCTCTGCAGATGTCTGTTAGCGAGGCGCCATGCGCTAGAGCCCAAGAGGAGGCCACACTCCGGGTGGAGTGTGCCCTCACACCAAGGGGACATGGTCGACCTTGCTGCTGGTAAGCCAAAACAATGGTGTCTACTATCCAGTGAGACACCTCTGCTTTGAGAGAGCACTTCCCTTCCGCTCTCCAGCAGCCCCATTGACTCTCTATGTAAATGCATTGATGAAGTTAACAGTTGGATGTGCCAAAACTTTCTTCAGTTAAACAAAGACAAAACTGAAATTACTACATTTGGAAACAAAGATGAAATTCTCAAGGTGAATGCATATCTTGAGGCTAAAGGCCTGAAATCAAAAAATCAAGTCAGGAATCTTGGTGTGATTTTGGAGTCAGACCTGAGTTTCAATAGTCATGTCAAAGCAATAACTAAATCCGCTTACTATCATCTCAAAAATATATCAAGAATTAGATGCTTTGTTTCCAGGCAAGACTTAGAGAAACTCGTTCATGCTTTTATTACCAGTAGGGTGGACTATTGTAATGGTCTCCTCACCGGCCTTCCCAAAAAGACCATTAGACAGCTGCAGCTCATACAGAACACTGCTGCCAGGATCCTGAGCAGAACCAGAAAATATGACCATATCACACCAGTCCTCAGATCTTTACACTGGCTTCCAGTTACATTTAGGATCGATTTTAAAGTACTATTACTTGTATATAAATCACTAAATGACCTAGGACCTCAATACATTGCAGATATGCTGATTAAATACAAACCCAACAGATCACTCAGATCATCAGGATCAAGTCAATTAGAAATACCAAGGGTTCACTCAAAGCAAGGAGAGTCTGCTTTTAGCTATTATGCCAGCCGTAGCTGGAACCAGCTTCCTGAACAGATCAGATGTGCTCCAACAGTAGCCACTTTCAAATCCAGACTCAAAACACATCTGTTCAGCTGTGCATTTACTGAATGAGCACTGTGCCACTGTACGTGCTTTGTCCGAACTGCTTGCATTTTAATTTATATGCTTAAATTTAACCCTGTTTTTATTTTTATTTTTAATTATACTCTTTATTTTTATCTTTCAATATTTTCTTTATTTTTTATTTCTTTTAATTCCTATTATAACTGTAATATTTTTATTTCATTTCTGTGTAAAGCACTTTGAATTGCCACTGTGTATGAAATGTGCTATACAAATAAACTTGCCTTGCCTTTCCTTGCCATAACAGACAAAGAGCTGGTCTGAGGTCCTGAAACACTGCGTCATGTCTACATAGGCGCGGAGAGCGCGTACTGGATAGAGCAATGCCAAGGCTGGGTCTGCCTCCTCCAAAGGCAGCGCTTGCAGGCTCACTACCTGATCTCTGAAGGGAGTGGTAGGAACCTTGGGCACATATCCAGGCTGGGGTCTCAAGGTCACGTGAGAGTTAGCCGGCCCGAATTCTAGGCACGCTTCGTCAACCGAAAATGCCTGCAGGTCCCCGACCCTCTTGAGAGAGGCCAATGCGGTCAGCAGAGCCGTCTTCATCGACAGAAACTTAATATCGGCCGACCGCAAAGGCTCAAAGGGAGGCCTCTGCAGAGCACGTAAGACTACTGAGAGGTCCCAAGAGGGAACGAGAGGAGAGCGAGGAGGATTCAGTCTCCTCGCCCCCCTCAGGAACCTGATGATCAGGTCGTGCTGACTTACCTTCTTGTTCTCCAAGAGATCGTGGTGGGCAGATATAGCGGCCACATAAACTTTGAGGGTGGAGGGAGACAGCCTTCGCTCCAGCCCCTCTTGGAGAAACTCAAGCACGGACCCGATCGGGCATTTCCAGGGGTCTTCTTTGCGGGAAGAGCACCAGGTGACGAAGAGGTTCCACTTCAACGCATAGAGGTGTCGTGTAGACTCTGCCCTAGCGGAAGTGATGGTGGCGGCCACCACAGGTGGCAGGCCACTCAAACCTGCCGCGTCCCGTCCAGAAGCCACACGTGGAGCTTCCAGAGCACTGGACGCGGGTGCCATAGGGTGCCCCGTCTCTTAGAGAGGAGGTCCGGTCTCAGAGGAATAGGCCAGGGAGGGGCTGTCACAAGGAGTAGCAGTTCTGAGAACCAGGTCTGGCCGTGCCAATATGGGGCGACCAACATGACCTGCTCCTTGTCCTCCCTGATCTTGCACAGTACTCGTGCGAGAAGGCTCACTGGGGGAAACGCATATAAGCGTAGGCCCTGGGGCCAGCTGTGCGCCAGTGCATCCGTGCCGAGCGTGCCCTCGGTCAGGGAATAGTACAGGCTGCAATGGGAAGAGTCGTGGGAGGCAAACAGATCTACCTGTGCGTCGCCGAACTGTTCCCAAATCAGCTGGACCGTCTGGGGATGGAGTCTCCATTCTCCAGGAAGTGGCTGAATCTGTGAGAGCTCGTCGGCTGCACGGTTCAGGACTCCCGGGATGTGGATAGCACGAAGGGACCTCAGGTGCTTCTGACTCCATAAAACGAGATGGCGGGCGAGTTGAGACATCCGGCGGGAGCATAGACCGCCCTGGTGGTTGATGTACGCTACAGTGGCCGTGTTGTCTGTCCGGACAAGTACGTGTTGACCCCTCAGCAACGCTCGGAAGCGGTGCAGGGCGAACCGTACTGCCAGCAACTCGAGGCAATTGACATGCAGAAGGCGCTGGAGTCCTGTCCAGGAGCCCGCGGCTGCTTGTCCATTGCACATGGCACCCCAGCCCGTGGAGGTGGCATCCGTTGATACAACAACATGCCTGGAAACTCGTTCTAAAGACACGCCAGTCCGTAGAAAACTGAGGTTCGACCACGGAGTGAGTGTCTGTAAGCAGGCCCAGGTTATTTGGACCCGGAGCGTGCCAGACCGCTATGCCCATCTCGGGACTCGATCGCAAAGCCAGTGCTGAAGCGGTCTCATATGTAGCAATCTGAGCAGCGTCACCGCGGCTGCAGATGCCATATGCCCCAGGAGCCTCTGAAAGTGTTTCAGTGGAACCGCACTCTTGCTCTCGATTTGATGGAGGCAAGTCAGCAGAGACTGCGCACGCTCGCTCGTAAGCTGTGCGCACATGGCGACCGAGTCGATCTCCATACCGAGAAAAGAGATCTTCTGCACGGGGCAGAGTTTGCTCTTCTCCCAGTTGACCCGAAGGCCCAGACAGGCTAAGTGGTGGAGAACAGAGTCACAGAGATCTGGTGTCCGCAACCCTACTCTCGAGAGTGACTCATTATGAGCCAGTCGTCGAGGAATCAGGATGCGAACCCCGTGCTGCCGGAGGGGCGCAGGGGCTGCCTCGACAATCTTCGTAAAGACGCGAGGGGACAGAGATAGCCCGAATGGGAGGACCGCGTACTGACATGCCCGCCCCTCGAAAGCAAACCGTAGGGGCGGTCTGAGTCGAGGTAGGAGACATGGAAGTAGGCGTCCTTCAGGTCGATCGCTGCAAACCAATCGACCGGACAAACGCATTCGAAAAGGCGTTTCGCTGTCAACATCTTGAACGGAAGCCTGTGTAGGTAACGGTCCAAGATGCGCAGGTCCAGGATTGGTCTTAACCCACCGGTCTTTTTGGGTACAATGAAGTAGGGGCTGTAGAACCCGGACTTCATCTCGGCTGGAGGGACAGGCTCGATCGCACCCTTCGCCAGTAGGGTGGCAACCTCCGCTCGCATGACAGGGGCATTAGCCCCGACCATAGTAAGCGGACTCCCCGGAAGCAGGGAGGAGCCTGCGCGAACTGAATCGCGTAGCCGCGCCTGATTGTCTTCGCGACCCAGCGGGACAGCCCTGGAATCTGAAGCCAGGCTCCCAGGAACTGCACCAGCAGGGTCATTCGGACTACAGACGTACCCGGAGTGGGGCAGCGATGCAGCGTTACCGACCCGGACATGGGAGGCTGTTGGGCGTCCCGGAGTGGGGGTGCGGTTAACGGCTGCGTCCTGACAGAGGAGACCAGGGAAGGACGCGCGTTCCACTGGGGTCTGCTCTGCCAGGAGGCTGGCGACAGAGAGGGATGTGAGTGGCGGGACCCGTGGGTGGCGCGCACTGTCATCACCGGTCTCTGGGTCCTCAGAGACAGGGACATGAGTTCTTCCCAAGCGCTGCTAAGCAGCGGAAGGATTTTTCCCCCGGCCCTCCACCGGGGGAAGGAGAGGCCCTGCTACCATCCCCTGGGAAGAACTGGAACCCATCTCTGAGTTGTCCACCTCCAGCCTGGCGTTTAACCAGGCTGGGCAGCGGACTGGGCGTCATCCTCAACCACCTCCACGGCGCGGCCCAGGTGAAGGCTGCTGCTGGGGCCGGGCGGGAGGAGGGAGGGCGCCCTCGGCGGCGAGCAGACCGAGGCGACTGAACCGGCGGCTGGGTGCAGCAGCTGGCCGCCGGGGCAGTACGTGTTACAGCCTCAGTCTGCTCTTGGGCGGCCAAGAACCGTTGGGCGCAGTTCTCAGCCGCGCCACCGAAGTGGCCAGCCTGGGATATGGGTGAGTTGAGGAGGCGGGCCCGCTCAACGTCCTCCACATCACCAGGTAAGGCCAGGTGTTCTCCCGGACCACAGCTGTGGACATCGCCCGACCCAGGGAGCGTGTTGCCACCTTCACCGCCCGGGGGCGGGATCAGTTGCGGCACGCAGCTCATTGAAGAGCCCTGGGTCGGCTCCACCCTTGTGCATGTGCAAAGGGGCGGCGGCCTGCCCGTAGCTCTGCAGGACCACGCCACCGAAGTAGACGAGCCCACAGGCTTTGGGAGGGTGCTTAGGACAGCCACACCACGCCACGTCAAGCCCTCTGTGGACACCGTAGTGCGCAACAGAGAGTTCAACAGTGGGGGTGAGGGGGCCCCAGTGTACCCTTAGGCCGCGGCCCCATCAAGGGCAGAGAAGGCGGAGGAGGCCACCAAACGGTCGCGGGAAGCACGGGGACTTCCGGGACTGCGTGATCTCCTTAGGAGCGAAAGGGATTGGGGGCGGGGCCCAACAGCTGTCGGGTGCCGTCCCCAAAAACCAATCGCGCAACCACGAGCACTCGCGACTGGGCGGAGTTCCACACCAGCGCGAGACTCGCGGCTGCCCGAGATAACATGGCTGTCAACTTTAGGTCGGATCAGGCAGTGCTGACACACCCGGAGGCGGAGCACAACCTAATCGTCATCCCCAAAGGACTCCAGCCCACCTTGGGATGCGGCGATCGTCATCTCACTGCTATCTGGAGCGTGAACGAAACGAACGAGGCGTCAGAGACGGGCCGCTGTTTCAGTCCAACACTCACGGGAAGCAATGTGCGAGAGGGGGCGTGGCCCGAGGAATGATCGTCGGGGTTCTTAATACCACGGCACTGCCCTCAGGTCACCCTGGCCACCAGCCAAAGTACCACCTCTCTCGGAGACGGTAGATTGGGGTGTGGCAGAGGGGACTCTCTCTCCTCACGGAGATCACTGAGTCTCGACTGCGACATCGCCATGGTCACGTTCCCGCAGTGGGAACATGACACATCCACAAACACTGCCCGAACGTGCTGAAGCCCAAACACATCGAGCAGTGAATGTGCCCAAAGCAACGGAGATCGATCGCACCCGGAAGTGCACGGGCGAACCGTCTTGAAAAAGACGTGCCACGCGCAAGCTCTTTTTGTGAGAGGAAAGCTCTGCAGAAGTGCCGAAGCGGCCAGGGAAACACACACACAGCTGTTGCAGATCACTGCAAAGATCAGCAGGCAGGCAGCATGAGATCGCTGGAACGCGCCGTAGATCCAACACCTCTGGAAAGCTTGTTCGTCTCGAAGGCTGACAAAGACTCAGTCAGCAGGCTTGAAGGAGTGAAGAGATACTCTTGGCTCCAAAGCAGAAACATAATGCGATGTTGCTAGCGTACTTCCTTATATACCCACGAGGTGGGGCGGAGTTACGCATGCAAATTCCGCATGCCCATGGCATTGGCACGCCATTGGGCGCTGTTAAACACCTCGAAGGTAATTGGCTTCTAGGCGAAACCCCCATTCGTTAGTCACTAACGTACGTCGTAGTGACTGAACGAAAGGGAACTAAAGGGGTCCTGATCTTGATAGCGCGGCGTCTTCCCTTTTCCATACATTGTTCTAAGAGTGATTCAGATGGGCGTATCACTTGTGTACTCGGCACATGGTCCAATATTAAATGTGCATTTATCTCTGTATATGCCCCCAACGAATATGATTGCGAGTTTTATCAACAGCTTGTCCGTATGATTCTAAGTTTTAATGATTACCACCTTATGATAGGGGGTGACTTCAATGCTGTGCATAATCCCCAACTTGATAGATCCCAGATATTACAGGTTAACGTGTGTGACATATGGCGGCTGAGGAATGATAGTGTCAAAGACTATACATTCTTTTCATCCCGCCACAAATCCTATTCGCGCATTGTCTATCTGCTTATATCACCAGCTTATATCCCATTTGTTGAGAATACGGATATATTACCTCTTTTTCTTTCAGACCACTCCCCAGTAACTTTAAGCCTTCTCCCATTTTCTATTTCCTCTGGGCGTAAACACTGGAGGTTTAATACATCCCTACTTCATGATCAAGAACTTCTATTACAACTACGCACCTCCTTATTAGAGTTTATTGAGTTAAATAGGGGTTCTACGAATAACCCTCAATCCTTATGGGAGGTAACAAAATGCTTCATTAGAGGAAAATGCATTGGTTTCTCTTCTTTTCGTCAGAAATCTAGGAATAGCCGTAAGAACGAATTGGAGAGACAAGTTCAGTCATTGGAACAGGATCTCAAAAACTCCTATTGTCAAAAGAAGGCCAAAAAACTAAATGCACTTAAATCTGAGCTGAAAGGTTTTCTTTTATACAGAGCTGAATTTATTATGCATCAAACAAGGCAATGTTATTACTTCAACAGCGAGAGACCAAGTAAACTATTAGCATTACGGAGCAAACATAAACGCTATAAAGTGTGACGGTATTTTATGCACTCAACCTGAAGATGTAAACCAGACTTCTAAAAATTATTATGAACATCTATACACTTCTAATTCCTCTATAAGCTACGAACAACAATCATCTTTTCTGCAAAGGGTTAATCTTCCTAAAATTGTTGAACTTCACGAGGAGATGCTTAACTGGCCCATGTCACTTGAAGAATTAAAACTGGCTCTGGACTCCATGCCAAAGAACAAAGCTCCAGGCAGTGACGGAATTCCCGCTGAATTAATTTCCGCTATTTGGGATATAGTATCCCCACTTATACTAAATTCATTTAATTTCGCAATTGAACATGGAGCCCTCCATAGGGACCAAAACACAGCTCTCATAACCCTTTTACTTAAGAAGGGTAAGGATCCTTTAGATTGTGCTAGTTACCGACCTATTAGTTTAATTACCACTGATGCCAAACTTTTTGCTAAAACTCTAGCTCTTCGACTGAACAAATGTATAGATAAAGTCATTAACTACGATCAGTCTGGTTTTCTCAAAAAACGATTCACATCCGATAACATCAGGCGACTATTACACATTATACATAGATCCAATTCTTATTCAGCCTCCTCCGCAGTCATTTCATTAGACGCGGAGAAGGCCTTCGATAGAATAGAATGGAGCTTTCTCTGGTCGGTCCTGGAACATGTAGGGGCTGGACAAGGATTTATTAAAATGATTAAAACACTTTATAATAACTGCTCAGCCAGGGTTCTTACTGGCTCCTTAGTGTCTCAACCTTTCGCTCTCGGTCGGGGTACCCGCCAAGGATGTCCACTATCGCCCTTGCTTTTTACCCTATCAATTGAGCCGTTGGCTCAAGCTGTACGTCAGTCGCCAACTATACAACCCATTACCTGTGTAAATACTTTGCATAAAATCTCTCTTTATGCTGACAACATTTTGCTCTATATTTCCAATATTTCTGTGTCTGTTCCTGAATGCTTAAAGCTTTTTGAAATATTTGGTTCTCTCTCTGGTTACAAAATTAATTGGAATAAATCTGCCTTAACACCTCTTAATGACTCAGCGAGACAGGAATCTAATAACCTACCTCCCATGATTCCTATAGTTAAACAGTTTACATATTTGGGCATCACCATATCTCCTCCATTTAATCTAATTTCTAAAGGTAATTATCAAACCCTTCTGAATAAGATCAAAGAAGATCTTGATCGGTGGTCCCCCTTATGTTTAGCTCTTCATGGAAGAATATCCATTATTAAAATGAACATACTTCCTAGAGTCAATTTTCTGTTCTCCATGTTGCCTTTGGCACCGCCTGAATGTTTTTTCAAAGAGCTCAACACGACTATTTCTAGATTTATCTGGAATAAGAAAAAACCCAGAATTCGACTCAAGACAATGCAGCGTAAGAAACTTGATGGGGGTCTATCATTTCCTGACTTCAAATTATATAACAGCATTTCAAATAAGACCAATTAAGACCTGGGTTAATCCTGATTCCTTGGTTCCATGGCGAGATTTAGAAGCCAACATTGCCCATCCTATTCGCCTACAGGATCTACCTTTTTCAGGTGTTTCTAAATGTTCTAAGAAAAATTTTGGACCAATTGTCGAATACACCCTTGATGTGTGGAAAAAGGTTGAGAAAATTATGGGAGGCCCCTTCTTATACACCAAGATAACTCCATTATGGAATAATACTTGTTTGCAGACTGGTAACAAACCCTTTGTTTTTAAAGCTTGGTCTGACTTAGGTGTTCACACCCTGAATGACATTTTCAGTGACGTGGCATCAAATCGTTCCAGGAATTAAGTACAGAATTTTCTTTACCTGGATTCTCTTTCTTCTTATATTTAAGATTAAGGTCAGCCCTGAAAGCTTATGGGGTCCCCTGGGCTACAAGCATCCTGCCGCATCCCCTGTGGGAGTGGCTGGGCCCTGACACCCCCGTCAATGGCTTAGTTTCTGAGGTTTATAATTCTGCTCTTTTAATGCAGTACTCTTATATTCCAGCAGTTTACTCCTGGGAAAGGGAAGGTTTAGCTAAACCTAACTGGGGTGTGGTATGGGCCAGATGTTTCACTGCATCTAAGAACCTGGCACACCAGATGATTCACTACAAATGTATTAATAGAGCCTATATCACTCCTAGTGTGCTGTATAAGATGCATGTCAGAGCTAATCCATCTACAGTAGGCTCTTATTTGCACATGTTTTGGGAATGCCCCACAGTGATTTCTTTTTGGACTTTTGTATGTACTGTGCTTTCGGACATTCTACATTTGGATATATCTCTGGACCCTGTGATATTTCTACTTTTAGATGATTCTGCTCTCCAGCTTAATGCTCACCAAAACAGGACCTTATTGGCAGCAAGCACTGCTGCTAAAAAGACTATTCTTAAGCTATGGATAGAACCAGCCACTCCTACAACTTTCCTCTGGTTATCTTATTTTAGAGACATTGTCTTACTAGAAGGTACCACTGCTAAGCTCAATGGCGCAAAAGAAAAAACTATTCAGAGTTGGACAACTATTGCTAAGTTGCTGTTAGATAAATTGAAATGATGACATTCCATTTTTCCTTTTTCTCTGCATATGTATGCTCATGTATAATTTACTGTTGTTATTCATTAGTTATTGATTTATTATTATTTTAGTTATTGATTATTTTTTTTTTTTTTTTGCATTGCAGACACTTTTCATGGCATCTGTTTGTACATAGTTCATGGAGGCATTGATAAGTTCCTGATTGAGAATAAATTCAAATAAAAATTTTGATCAAAAAAAAAAGAAAGCTTATCATCATGGGATATTAAACGGACTCTTATCAGGGGTTTATGACCAATATACATGTCAGAATCAAATTTTAAATGTCAGATTCAGTCATTTTAACTCTAATGTTTAATGGTAGTTTAATGGTGAGTGTGTCTCTCCTAAAGACCCTGCTGGAGTGCCAAGTTCTGCCAATTAGTGACTGAACATGGAAAAACAACATTACAGTATTTTACAGTCAAAGGTATTAAAACTGACATGTGGAAACTTATTTTTTCAAGATATATCTGTTGAAATATAGTTATGTGAATTGTGATTCAAATTCAGTCAGATTATCATCACTAGAAGTTCCTGTGAAACTGTCAGTATATTATTGAGTGATCTGTGTTTGATCAGGAAATATCAACAGACTTTATTTGCAGCTCCATTTCCTCACTGAACTCTGATTAAATCAATGTCTTCAATGTTTATCATAGTGAAGGTGATTGAAATCATCATTGTCTCCAGAGATGGATTCATGAAATGGTCTAATCCCAGTGACAATGTGCTTTTAAAATACAAGGACATTGCATATATATATATATATATATATATATATATATATATATATATATATATATATATATATATATATATATATATATATATATATATATATATATATATATATACACACACATATACACATATACAGTGAGGAAAATAAGTATTTGAACACCCTGCTATTTTGCAAGTTCTCCCACTTAGAAATCATGGAGGGGTCTGAAATTGTCATCGTAGGTGCATGTCCTCTGTGAGAGACATAATCTAAAAAAAAAATCTGGAAATCACAATGTATGATTTTTTAACTATTTATTTGTATGATACAGCTGCAAATAAGTATTTGAACACCTGTCTATCAGCTAGAATTCTGACCCTCAAAGACCTGTTAGTCTGCCTTTAAAATGTCCACCTCCACTCCATATATTATCCTAAATTAGATGCACCTGTTTGAGGTTGTTAGCTGCATAAAGACACCTGTCCACCCCATACAATCAGTAAGAATCCAACTACTAACATGGCCAAGACCAAAGAGCTGTCCAAAGACACTAGAGACAAAACTGTACACCTCCACAAGGCTGGAAAGGGCTACAGGGAAATTGCCAAGCAGCTTGGTGAAAAAAGGTCCACTGTTGGAGCAATCACTAGAAAATGGAAGAAGCTAAACATGACTGTCAATCTCCCTCGGAATGGGGCTCCATGCAAGATCTCACCTCGTGGGGTCTCAATGATCCTAAGAAAGGTGAGAAATCAGCCCAGAACTACACGAGAGGAGCTGGTCAATGACCTGAAAAGAGCTGGGACCACCGTTTCCAAGGTTACTGTTGGTAATACACTAAGACGTCATGGTTTGAAATCATGCATGGCACGGAAGGTTCCCCTGCTTAAACCAGCACATGTCCAGGCCCGTCTTAAGTTTGCCAATGACCATTTGGATGATCCAGAGGAGTCATGGGAGAAGGTCATGTGGTCAGATGAGACCAAAATAGAACTTTTTGGTCATAATTCCACTAAACGTGTTTGGAGGAAGAAGAATGATGAGTACCATCCCAAGAACACCATCCCTACTGTGAAGCATGGGGGTGGTAGCATCATGCTTTGGGGGTGTTTTTCTGCACATGGGACAGGGCGACTGCACTGTATTAAGGTGAGGATGACCGGGGCCATGTATTGCGAGATTTTGGGGAACAACCTCCTTCCCTCAATTAGAGCATTGAAGATGGGTCGAGGCTGGGTCTTCCAACATGACAATAACCTGAAGCACACAGCCAGGATAACCAAGGAGTGGCTCTGTAAGAAGCATATCAAGGTTCTGGCGTGGCCTAGCCAGTCTCCAGACCTAAACCCAAAAGAGAATCTTTGGAGGGAGCTCAAACTCCATGTTTCTCAGCGACAGGCCAGAAACCTGACTGATCTAGAGAAGATCTGTGTGGAGGAGTGGGCCAAAATCCCTCCTGCAGTGTGTGCAAACCTGGTGAAAAACTACAGGAAACGTTTGACCTCTGTAATTGCTAACAAAGGCTACTGTACCAAATATTAACATTGATTTTCTCAGGTGTTCAAATACATATTTGCAGCTGTATCATACAAATAACTAGTTTAAAAAAATCATACATTGTGATTTCTGGATTTTTTTTTTTTTTAGATTATGTCTCAAAGTGGACATGCGATGACAATTTCAGACCCCTACATGATTTCTAAGTGAGAGAACTTGCAAAATAGCAGGGTGTTCAAATACTTATTTTCCTCACTGTATATATATATATATATATATATATGAATGAGAATATGAGAGAGAGAGAGAGAGAGAGAGAGAGAGAGAGAGAGAGAGAGAGAGAGAGAGTATATGTATTTTCATGGCGTGGGTCTGTTCGCTCCTGCTGGCAGATGTTGTAGCTACACTTATTATCTGGGAACACAAGGTATCTTGCTTTTTTGAAGACCATTCAAGTGTTTGCTCAATGCACTCAGTTTACCTTTTTTTTCACTGATTAGATATGAAATCATGTCCTCATTTTAGCAGCACATATACTAAGATACTAAGACTTGATTAATGTACACCTTTTGCACTAAATAGATTGAAATAGTAATAAAAGTACAACTAGTTTGTTCATTAATAACCAACAAACTTATTTTAGAGTCTTAGTTCGTGTTCATGTTTGTTCTCTAGATGTGACAGATGAAGTGGAGTTAGTGTCAGTGATGGAGGGAGATTCTGTCACTCTACACACTGGTGTTACTGAAGTACAGAAATATTTGAGGATACGGTGGACGTTTGGAAGAACTCAAATAGCTCAAATCAGCCGACTCACGCAAAGTGTAAATTGCCTTCACTTCACTATTCACGTCAGTCACTGATATTTATAAATTTATGATTTACACCTGAAAGTATGTAGGCTAGGAAAAAATATAGTGTAGAAGAGTGTGGCAAGCTTGGCTTTGGGAAATACTACAACATCATACATTTGTGCGCTTTTGCATAGCTATGTGCATTCTGTCACCATAAACGGCCTGCCAATCATCCTGCCATTCTCATATACACACTCCGCATTGTATTACATTCTATTTACACTATTCAAAACAGTTCACAATGTTATTGCACATCAATATAAGACATTAAATAAATATTTAGATGTTCACTTCAGGGCGTCTCCGTCAATCTCGCGAACATCAGCATCAGACATGTTTGTAGTTCTTTTTATTTGTGTTTGTAGTACTGAACCAAATCCTCCAAAGCACAATGGGTTGTGGGCAACCCATATCCTTTCCTCGCGTCTCAGCTCTACCCCCTAAGGATGCGAGGGAAGGCAGCAAGGAAATAAATTGAGGACGGAGAAATCGAAGGAAAGTTTATTTGTATATTGGAATATTCTTGATCGAGGTTCTGCCTTTATGTTGTTGAAGCTGTTGAAGTCCATTGACTACCATAGTAGAAAAAGAAAATACTATGGTAGTGAATGGGGCTTGAGATCTGCTTGGTTACAAACATTCTTCAAAAATATCTGCTTTTGTGTTCAGCAGAACAAAGACATTTTATAGGTATGGAACAATTTGAGAGTGAGTAAACAATGACAGAATTTTTTGGATGAACTATCATTTTAAAGAATTGAGACCTCCTTCAAGATGGTTTTCTTTGATCAGTGTCCTGGTCATGGATGAATGATTGAGGAAACGAGGAAGAATCAGTTTGAGTATTGAAAAGCAACCATCTACATGTGCACAGATCTACACTTTGAAAATCTACTGGAAATAGTATACCATCCTGGGACATTTTGGCATACTCTTTTCAACATACTACGTTTTTAGTAGTATTAATCGCAGCTTAATCGCACATTTTTATTAGTTCATTGTTTAGAGTAATATTACTCAAGTAACAAAAGACAGGGAGATAATCACTTATTGCTCTTGACTGATTAACTTATTAATTAATCTGCATTTCATTTTTACAATGAAGATTATCCAATGTTATTTTAAATTTTATTAATTTGTTTCTTTATTCAGTTTCTTACATCAATACCTGAAAAAATAAAAGCAGTCTATTTGATTTGTATCTGTAACGAAGCCATAGCTGGAGTCGGATCAGAATCCATGTTGCAGAGGTAATTTATTGGGAAGGAACAAACAACTGATCAAACAGTGCAAGACGACAGGCAAAAGGCGTAGTCAAAGTCCAGGCAAGGTTCAGCAACAATACTGGGCAGGCAGACAGCAAACGAATTCCAAACGATAGGCAGAGAGAAGATCCGGTAAACAGGCAAGAGGGTCAGAACATAAACAAAGTCAATAGCAATAGCAATAGCAATGGTAAACGCTTGGTAAGGCAGCAAACTGGCAATACTTCGCAATGTGTTCATAGAGGCACATGGCTTATAAAGCTACAAACAGGAAGTGAGACTACAAACAGGAATTGTCACTAGAACTCAGGTGATGGCTCCCTCTGGTGGAGGGATGAACTGTTCCTGGGCTGAAGTGTTACAGATTTCCCCCCTCTAGGAACACCTCCAGGTGTTCTTTTCCTGGGCCGTCCCCTAGGTCTGGGTGCCGGTCGGTCTGGGTGATTACGATGGAAGTCACTGACGAGTGAGGGATCCAGAATGTCTGAGGCTGTTACCCAGGATCTCTCCTCAGGACCATATCCCTCCCAGTCCACAGGGTAATGTAACCGATTAGCCCTCCTTCTGGAATCTAGGATCTCCCGGACGAGATAGGCAGGGGATCCCTCGATCTCCAATGGTGGGGGGGGTGTAGATTCAGTAGTCATAGTTTCAGAAGGTGCAGGTTTCAGGAGGGACACATGGAAGGAAGGGGAGATGCGATAATCAGCAGGAAGCTCTAGTCTATAGGTAACGGGGTTGATTTGTCTTAGTATCTTAAAGGGACCCACGTACCTTGGACTGAGCTTCCTGCTAGGTAGCCGCAGACGTAGATCCCTCGTAGAAAGCCATACCATCTGGCCAGGCTGGTAATCGGGGTGGGGACGCCTCCTACGGTCGGCCGTAATTTTCTGTCTCCTGATAGCTCGTTGAAGCCGGACATGTGCGCTGTCCCACACCCTCTCACTCCTCCTAATCCAGTCATCCACCGCCGGCACCTCTGATGGTTCTCCCGACCAAGGGAACAGTGGCGGTTGATAACCCAGAACACACTGAAACGGGGTTAGTCCTGTGGATGAATGTGTGAGGGAGTTTTGGGCATACTCAACCCATGGCAGGAAAGTGCTCCACTGATGCTGTTCACGACTACAGTAGGTGCGCAAGTAGCGTCCAATCTCCTGGTTCACTCTTTCCACTTGACCATTGGCCTGAGGGTGATAGCCAGAGGTTAAACTGACATTGATATTTAACTGACGACAAAAGGCCTTCCATACCCGTGAGGTGAACTGTGGTCCCCGGTCAGTGACAATGTCATCAGGGAGTCCATACACCCTGAAAACCTGGTTGAACAGAGCCTCTGCCGTTTCCATGGCTGTGGGTAGACCTTTCCTGGGGATCAAACGACATGACTTAGAAAAACGATCAACTATGACACAGATGGTAGTGAAACCATTGGAATTGGGGAGATCAGTGATGAAGTCTACTGCCAAGTTGGACCATGGTCGTTGAGGGATAGGCAGAGGTTCCAACAGCCCTGCAGGGAGTTGCCGCGGAGTTCTAACTTGTGCACAGACATGGCAGGCATTGACATATTCAGTCACATCATGGTGAAGAGTGGGCCACCAGAAAGAGTTACGTACCAGCGTTGTAGTTCTTTGAATTCCTGGGTGACCAGAACCTAGAGAAGTGTGCACCCACTGCAAGACCCTCTGTCTAAGATTTTGGGGTACATACTGCCTATTAGAGGGACATTCTGATGGTGATGGTTCATCTTGTTGTCCACGATGGATCTCTTCCATAAGGTCCCAACGAATGGGTGCAAGGATGACAGACTGTGGCAGAATGGACTCGGGGTGAGTTGTTGAACGCGCTGTGTCATGTCTTCGAGAAAGGGCATCTGCTTTGCTATTCTTGCTGCCTGGACGATAAGTAACTGTGAAATTGAATCTGGTAAAGAAAAGCGCCCACCTGGCCTGTCGTGGATTCATTCTCTTGGCATTCTTGATATATTCCAAGTTCTTGTGGTCCGTGATGACTTGAAATGGGTACCTGGATCCCTCCAACCAGTGTCTCCACACCTCTAGAGCAGACTTGATGGACAGCAATTCCTTGTTTCCCACATCGTAATTAATTTCTGCAGGGGTGAGCTTTCTAGAGGAAAAGGCACATGGGTGGAGTTTACCTGGAGAACCATGACGCTGGGAAAGTACAGCTCCGATGCCGCTGTCAGAAGCATCCACTTCTACTATGAAGGGGAGGCCTGGATCTGGAAGTTTTAAGATGGGAGCAGTGGTGAAGCAGGACTTGAGTTTGTTAAAAGCATTCTGTGCATTCTCTGGCCATGTCAACTTCTTAGGTCTTCCTCGGAGTAATGTAGTGAGAGGGGCTGCAACAGTGCTGTAGTTCCTTATAAATCGTCTATAAAAGTTTGCAAACCCAAGAAATCTTTGTAGCTCCTTGATGGTTGTGGGAGCTGGCCACTCAGTGACTGCCTTGATCTTGGACTCATCCATCTCTACTCCCTTGGGGCTGATGTTATAGCCTAAGAAGGTTATTGTGGTGGTATGAAACTCACACTTTTCCGCCTTCACATATAGTTGATGGTGGAGGAGACGTTTGAGCACTGTCTTGACTTGTTGAATGTGTTCATCCCTGGTCTTCGAGTAAATAAGGATATCATCAATGTAGACGATCACACAGCTGTTGAGAAGGTCTCTGAAAATTTCATTGACAAGTGACTGAAAAACTGAAGGTGAGTTGGCCAGGCCATAGGGCATGACCAAGTACTCATAGTGCCCCCTAGTGGTGATAAATGCAGTCTTCCACTCATCCCCTTCCTTGATACGGACCAGGTTGTAGGCACTTCTGAGATCTAACTTAGTAAAAATCTTGGCTTCTCGTAGTTGTTCTAAGGCAGATGGGACTAATGGCAGGGGATACCGGTACTTAACTGTGACTGCATTCAGACCCCTGTAGTCTATACATGGCCGGAGTCCACCATCTTTCTTTTCAACAAAGAAAAATCCAGCTGCAGCAGGTGATGTAGAGGGGCGGATGAAACCCGATGCTAGTGCCTCCTCGATGTAATCCTCCATAGCCTGTGTCTCAGGAAGAGATAGAGGGTAAGCCTTGCTTCTGGGGGGGGATGAATTTGGTAGCAGGTCTATGGCACAGTCCCACGGTCGGTGGGGTGGTAATTGGGTGGCCTTTTCTTTACTAAATACCTCCATGAGTTCAGAATACTCCCTGGGGATGTGAGTATGAATGTTAGTCTGGGGGCTCTCCACACTTGTGGTCAGGCATGGTACTACGGACCTGGTGGATAGACAATGCTCTTGACAGAATGGTGACCACCGTATCAATTCCCCTTCTTTCCACGAGATCAGTGGGTCATGGAGTACCAACCATGGGTATCCTAGTATAATGGGGTGACGAGGAGACATGATGACATAGAGGGTTATGGTTTCAACATGGAAAAGTCCTACTTGGATCTGGATAGGGATTGTTTTATGGGTAATCTGCCCGGTGCCTATGGGTGCATTATCTACTGCTGTGATACGGATGGGTGGATTGCATGGTATTGTAGGGATATTAAATCTGGTGACTGTCTGATGATGAATGAGGTTCAATGCCGCTCCTGAATCCACTAACGCTGGAACACATGATTGGTTATCTTTCGTAAAAATTGTCACTGGAAGAGCAAAATTTTTACTAGAAACTGAATCAAAAGTGATGCTCACCCCTTGAGAGGATCCTGCCGGGACTCTGGTCCTACTTGGGCATGCGTTACAAAGATGTCCGTGTTGGCCACAATAGAAACATAACCCCTCATCTCGTCTGCGTTGGCGTTCCTCCTCAGGCACCCTTGCACGTCCGATTTGCATGGGTTCTACCGGTTCAGCTAATGAAGTAACAGGAGATGAGGCAGTAGTAGAGAAATGCATGAACGCACTGGGCCGAGGCCGATTGCGCATGAGATTGTCTATTTTTATGGTCAGTGTAATGTACTCAGACAAGGTTAACGAGTCATCCTTGCATGCCAGCTCAGCTTGTAGTGTGGAATTCAAACCTTCACGGAAAACTGACTTGAGAGCAACATCATTCCACCCGCTTTGAGCAGCTAAGGTGCGAAATTGTACTGCATAATCAGCTGCACATAATTTCCCCTGGCGTAAATGTAACAACTGCACAGAAATGTCTCTACCCCCTGCAGGGTATTCAAAAACTTCCCTAATCTGTTGGGAGAAATACGTGAAGGACTTGCGAAGTTGTTCATCATTATCCCAAACTGCTGTGGCCCACTCCAACGCCTTGCCAGTCAGTAAACTCATCATGAAGGCACATTTAGTTGTTTCTTGGTTAAAGGAGTCGGATTGGTGAGTGAAATATATGGAACACTGCCTCAGAAACCCTTTGCATTTGTCTGCAGATCCATCAAACTTTTCTGGCAGTGCCAGTCTTACCGTGTCAGGGCGTGGGGAAGGCATGGACTGGATATAACGTGTCAGATGTTCATTAGTGGCTTGAAGATTCACAAGTTGTTCTTGAAACTCATGCAGTACATCACCTTGATAAACAATCCTGGCTCTGAGCTGGGTAACCTCTGCTGGATTCAGGTCTGGCGAAGTATTCTGTAACGAAGCCATAGCTGGAGTCGGATCAGAATCCATGTTGCAGAGGTAATTTATTGGGAAGGAACAAACAACTGATCAAACAGTGCAAGACGACAGGCAAAAGGCGTAGTCAAAGTCCAGGCAAGGTTCAGCAACAATACTGGGCAGGCAGACAGCAAACGAATTCCAAACGATAGGCAGAGAGAAGATCCGGTAAACAGGCAAGAGGGTCAGAACATAAACAAAGTCAATAGCAATAGCAATAGCAATGGTAAACGCTTGGTAAGGCAGCAAACTGGCAATACTTCGCAATGTGTTCATAGAGGCACATGGCTTATAAAGCTACAAACAGGAAGTGAGACTACAAACAGGAATTGTCACTAGAACTCAGGTGATGGCTCCCTCTGGTGGAGGGATGAACTGTTCCTGGGCTGAAGTGTTACAGTATCTTTATTATATTGTATTTATTTGTGCTATTGCTAGACATTTGTTTATTTGTTCTTATTTTATTACACTTTACTTGTCTTTTTTAAATTAAATGTATCATTTGAAATCAGTATAGTACAGTCAGTGTGCACTTTATTATGCTGCTTGCTTGCTGCTACTGTGTGCAATAGTGTAATTATTGTATTTATGCTTAAATATTCATTTTCAGAATTTTAATTATGCTTAAATATTTATTTTCAGTTTTCTCCAGCTATTGAGTTGTAGCGTCTTAGGGTTACATATATATTTAAATTAAAAATTAGCTCAATAGGGAATTGTGGGTATTAATATTTAGGGATTTATGATTAATCATAACAGGTTATAATCTGATCACAAATCTCCAAAATCACCCAAAAGGGGAATACCTAACCTCTGTATTTATGCAATATATAATATATATATATATGGTTAACAACAATTTATTGCAATTAACTACAGATATATCTATATTAAATAATCACAGAATAACCTCAAGGGAGTTGATTAAAAATTCCTCTCCGTTCCGTTTAAAGAACGAGCGGTAATTCTTTATCCACTCACCAGGTCTATTCTTCCTACCCAATTTTCGGGAAGTTTATCCCTCTGGCCACAAAGGACAAACTTTCAGAGTTATGGTATTAATTAAAGCATTCAACGATGCTTATAAGAGCTCGTAGCTTAGATCTGACATTAAAGGGACTCGTGTTCTGTGAGCAAAACAATGACAATCAAAACGTGGATATCATGGTTTCAATAAAAATTAATACTACAATTACATATGACTAAATAAAGGATACATGTATGTACAGAAAAGTAAAGAAAGTAAAGAAGGAGGATAAGGAGAAGGGAAAGGAAGATCCGATCCGACACCTTCCCGAACATAACCACTAGAGCCAGCAAGAACCATATCACCTTAAACAGGGGTACAATCTTAAAACGCATCTAAATTTCGATAGAATTGATACTTGCATGGTTTCTTTGTGTTGTGTAAAGCGAGATGCGTGCGTTGGCGTTTCTCAGTGTTCGTGCGCTGAAGCGTTCTCTCCGTTTGGTTTTTCCGGAGCTTAGTTGGTCCGCGGGAGTTTTAAAGGTGTTTGGGAAGGGAGCGTCTTGGAAGGGAAAGTTCATCTCGTCCAAGCTAAGTTCCTCGGTCTGATGGAGCGCGCCGCTGGCTGTGTCGCGGAGCGCGTCGATCTTCAAAGGAAACAACAGCTTGGCTGGACCGCGCCGAAACCCGCGAGCCGCGCGGATGAGATGGGAGGAAAAGGAAATTTGTCTCGTCGGGGTCCTTGCAAGTTGACTGAGCAAAGATGTGCTAGTGTTACTGTCTTTTGAAGTCCATTAACCTACGCCCCTCTTCCTTGAGACGACCAATCGTTGGTGTGAATTTCAGGCGGGAGAGTGTTTCTTTGTTCAGACTTTATTACTCAATAGAATGTTCTTGCTGGAAGCCAGAATTGGTAACGTTTCACTCCAAAAGGACTAAACATACTAACGGTACATCTCATAACCATATACTTTACACCATTGACTAAGACAAAGAAAGAGGAACCTTTAGACATCAAACATGCCTTGGTTTAAAGACAGAAAAACGGCCGCGCCGTGCCGAGCCAGGTCGTATCACGCAGTAGAAAAGCAACTGAGCTGAGATGAGCCGTGCTGTGCCGAGCCAAGTCGTATCACGCAGTAGGAAAGCAAACCGAGCCGTGCCGAGCCGTACCAAGCTGTACCACGCAGTGGAAAAGCGACATAAGGATACATACGTAACCGAGACTGTGTGGCAACGATGCAGGAACGCTATACCCACATCACCATATGAGCAAGTACCCGTCTGTGTGAAATCTTTACGCACACTAAGACAAAAAGAGTGCGTAAAGATTATGTGCCATGATAGATGATGGTCTTGCCACAGACCTCGAGCCGAGTGATCACTAATGATATGTATCTGTTGTTAGCGTGGCGCGACGACAAGGAGCTCCCAACACAGGCCCTTGGGAAAGGAACCAAGGTTCTTTCCACATGACTAAGGCACGAAGGCATTGCCGTGTGACCATGCTCATGCAAAGCAGACTTCGCCTCAGGGAGAATCCCTTGGTTTTGAGCCACCACTGCAATGGTCTCATGTTCAGCAGGCCAAAAGGTATTAAATTCAGCACAGCTGCCATAAGACCCAACAGTATCTGGAACTGTTTGTGAGTGACTGGCTTAGCTTAAGTTCTTTTACAGCTGAGAGAATCGATGCAATATGGGCAGGAGCCAGACGCACCTGCAGTGTTATCGAATCCCATATCATGACCAGATAAGTGGTTCTCTGTGCTGGACAAAGAACACTTTTCAGTTGTCTCTTAAAACTAGAGGCACACAGTTTCAATCGGGCAAATAAGTTGCAAAAGTTGCAATGAGAAGCACATGTAGCTCAACACATCAACACGTCTCATGTCAACACAAATCTCAAACATGGTGATGATCAACAATTGGAATTCAGTAAAAATATGAACTCCATATGACAGATAAATAGTGACAACAAAAGCAGCAGCAGCAGCATAAATCAAGCCGGTTAATGCAAAGCAATAATAATTTTTTAATAATTATTACATTATAATTTTTTCAAGCTGCAATGCATGCTGGGAACTGGCACAACATTGTTGAACGTAAAAATGTCCAAATAACTAAATTTCAACAAAAAGAAGGTCAACAAAAAAGCTTGTTCTTCTAACGAATGTAAAAATAGATTGAACAAAGATTATGGGCCCTATCTTGCACCCAGCGCAATTGACTTTGTACACCGACGCATGTGTCATTCCTATTTTGCACCCGCGCAAAGCGCGCTTTTCCCTCCACAGAAGCACGTCGCAAAACTAGTGAATGAACTTGCGCCCCCTGGGCGGTTCAGCGCAAAAAAGGAGGCGTGTTCCGGCGCAAACAATCCCTGGTGCTATTTTGCTGTTCCATTAAACAATTGCGCCACTGACCAGAAAAAAACTAGTCTAAAGTCAGTGGCGCGTTGCGCGTTGTTCATTATGCTATTTTAAGGGCGCATGCTTGACCATAATGTATAGCGTGCAAAACGCGCATACACTTTGCTCATGTAATCTACACAGATGCAACAGTTATTTTTGCAAATCATAAATTGTTACACTAAAAAAATATTAACACATGAGATGACGGAAATCATTGTGGTGTGCCACGAAGATGTAAAAAAATAGGCATAAATCTAGCTTACAAATGATTCAGGCTAGTTGTAATAATTAAGGATAAGACCTGTTTGCCCAATAGTGGCAAGACATATGTAGCCTATATAAGGACATCTGACAAATTGGTTTGTCCGTCAAGAACCAGGAAAAAAAAACCGACTGAAAAAACTGAAAAACTGAAAAAAAAAAGACTGTGAAATCACCTTTACCATAATGTACAACATTACAACTTCACTTCTCTGTCTTTCACTGCTCTTACAAGAACATCAGTCTCCTCGGCTGTGAACCGCTCCTGGCGTGCGCCTGGTAAATACGCCATAATAATAGCAATCCATAATGGAACTTGCGCACCTGCTTTTAAAGGGAATGTTGGATGACGCTCGGATTGGTTTATTCACGTTACGCCCAAACCACACCTATGAATAATGAAGCTACTTCAGACCAACCCATTTTAGATTTGCGCCGGGCGCAAGAGCCATTTATCCCGCCGGGAAAATAGCAACAGCGCCGAGACCCGCCCACAAAGTTACTTGCGCTTCGTGCTTTGACACTTGCGTTTCAGATCGTTAAAATAGGGCCCTATATGTACTCTAAAAATTGCTGGGTTGTTTTAACCCAATGTTGGGTCAAATATGGACAAACACAGCAGTTGGGTTAAATGTTTTAATTCAATTTTAAATACAACAGTTGGGTTTGTCCATATTTAGCCAAAAAATTGGGTTAAAACAGTGGTCGCCAACCCGTCGATCGCGATCGACTGGTCGATCTTTATCACTGTCCCGGTAGCTCCCAATAAATAACCGAAAAATAATTAACAACATGTAACAAGTAGAATTAGGTACTGCTCCTTTAAGGCAGAACGCATGCACTCACTCACTCGCTGATGAGTGGGCAGTTCGTGGATGGAGCGCGAGCTATGAACATCGCATGTATGCGTGTATTTCTGTTGCTCTTTGCACTGTTTGTTTTCTGTTCAGTAACGCTGTTGTTAGTGGAGTGTTTTGCAAACTGCCCCTTGTGTGCGTGGGATCGACAATGCTGATAATAAACCCCTGTGAAATATCAGATACGTGAGTTTTGCTTACACTTGGCTACAACCATTCAGGCCAGCTATCCGGCCTCTCTGTGTACGAGCGTTACAAACACATTATCAAGGCACGAAATAGCTACATATGCTCCCAAAATGTATTCTCTGCAACATCAAAATTCGCACAGCACAAATCGACCGATGTTATAGTTAGATAGGACAGCGCTACTGCAGCACGCATCGCCGCAGACGATCAGCTGAATATCTCTTCAGCAAACTGACGCAAATTAAAGTAAAAGTTGCAGACGCTCAATACACAATCATCATCATCATTAAAGGTAAAGAAACTAACTGATCAGTTCTTATGCCACTCTCTCTCTCATTTCGCGGTCCTTGAATTAACTGTTGATCAATAAAATGTTGGTGATGTGAACTCATATACATGATGAACAGGCATATAGCGTGGGAATTGAAGATTAGATTTATATCCGTTTTGTGGAGACACATTTATGTGGCCAAGTGTAAATGGAATGGTTATAAATCAGATAAATATCTGATCTGTAAAAACACATGAAGTGGACCAGCCTAATAGGCCCAGCAAGATCACTCTTTGGGAAGCTTGAACTATAGGAAGAAAAATATAGATATTGAATTGGGGAGGGGGGGTTACATGAATGTATCCCTGAACAAAACTGACTGTCTTCAGAATAGTTTCTATGGCATTTTACAGCGGTACCCAAATAAACGCTTGTTTTCCATAAGCACCTCCTACTGTCAGAGAGTGAATTAGCATTTTTATTCAGTCCATCTGTTTTTGTTTTGTGCAGGTGTGTCTTATGTTACAATTTCACAAAGCTAAAGTCAGAGCATTCTGTATTTACTCTAAGTCTTGAAATTATGCAATCATTTAAATAAAAAACAACTGCTCATGCCACATATGTGTATCTTTGTTTGGATCGTAATTAAAATGCAGTGGTTGCCTCACATTTCAAATCGCAATTTTTTTTTAAGGTCAGTTTGGCCTGTTATAGAGCTAATAAACAACAAATAAATTTGCTTAAATAAAGAAAAAGAAAAAAAAAACGACAGATGGTCTCGGAAATAAAAAAAAACTCTGAATCGGCCATGAAAAATCTATAGGTAGATCTTTCCTTTAATCAAGGCTGAGGTCAGGGATCTTTGGCTTGAAAAGGTTGGTGACCACTGGGTTAAAACAACACAACATTTTTTAGAGTGTGGGATGAGTTAGTTTATTATCTTGAGTGAACTAAACAAGAATGCTCTAAATATGTAAACAAGTTTTCTTGTTGACCTTACTTAAAGGTTCACCCAAAAAGGAAAATTCTGTCATTAATTACTTACCCTCATGTCGTTCGACACCCGTAAGACCGTAAAGGTACCCATAAAAGGTACTAAAGACATTACAAAGTCCATCTCACTACAGTCGTTCTACAATAATTTTATGAAGTGACGAGTAGTTTTTATGCGAAAAAAATAAATAAAAAAATAACGACTTTATTCAACAGGTCCTGTGCCCGGTTGCATAAAGCACATTAAGTTTTTCCCTCAAGTATGATACTTAAAGGGTAACTAAACCCTAAACCAACTTTTTTTAGTTAATGATCTGTAATACTGGGGCTTTATTAATGCTGTTCATTGATTCGAGTAAATGTTTTGACATTTGAGTATAAAGTGTTTTAATTCTATAAAATATGGTGTAAAACCGCCAAAGTGCTGCCCTCTTAAGGTTGAACGGTGGCTTCTGCAGTTGAATTTTCCTATTGGACGTTGTGGTACATCGTGACGTAGGATGGTACCTCCAACGGCTCACTATCCGCGCCCCTGGCACGAGCTCACCACGCCCTCAGAAATGTTTCCCCCAATCACATGATGAGAACGGCTTCACTCCAGTATGAACTGTCATATTACATGAAGTGGAAACATTATAAATGAAACTGACTTGACACTTCCTTTAACATTGTATTGAAGAAAATACTTATACAGTTGTCAGTACACGTCAGGCTTGTGTACAGATAATTTTCATACATGAGATGCACTTTCAAACCCTGACACGCAAGTGGTTGCCGCGGACGCAGTAACGGACAACAATACTGTAACGTGCTGGCGTATATAGTCTAACTTATTTGAGGAAATCGGTTTATAATAGGCTTTTAGGTCTGAACAGCTCTGCTGTTTCACTAGCATCGTCGGCATCGGGAGTTAACGCAGTTTGAGCCAGCGGCTCGCATTGATAAGGCTCTGCGTCTGTGTCTACAGACAATTTACCCTCCTCCACTTGAGGTGAAGGTAGGAGAATGACCGCTCTGTTGCACAGCTGGCGTCACTCCAGTCATTCTCCTTCTTTGCGACTCGCGAGTCAGACAGCTGTCAATCAACCCGTCACTGCGGGTCTCAGGTGCACGCCCTCCACTCAGCCCCACCCTCGGTTCGTCCCCTCTGTCTCCGCTGGGCTCTGCCCACTTTTCCAGCATTTTTCAAAATTTGCCAGTGGGTGGAGTTAAGCTCTGAGCAGGGGTTTAGTTACCCTTTAAGGGGCGATTTCCCCTTACCTAAGAGAATAACTTAAGGGTGTTGCATATAATCTTTTAAACGGTTCTCTTAGGTAAGGGAAACATTTAAGTGTTTCACGACAGCGATCCTGGATTCAAGTTATAAAAGTCTTGTTGCCATAGATACGCAAAAACTAACATGAACACCAAAGCGAGATGGACACGCGTAAAAAGCAAGCGTTTGAAGCAAAAATTGACACGCGTCCTTTTGCGCTTTTCATAGTGGTTGTGTGCGGCCACGAAATTGAAAAATACTATTGTTATTGTGTCACGAAATGTAGTTTTAAGAGTTGTTCAGTCGAGAATGTAGTTGTTTAAAGCTCAAATCTGTGGTTTATTTGTAAAGATAGCGCTGTAGCAACAATGACCCGATTCAATCAGATTTTGGGCCGAATACGTCACCGGATAGGCCTTTGCACAGTCTCTCGTGACTTTCCTAATCAAATCAGACATAAACAATGGGGTTTGTGTGTGTGTTAGGGATATGAAGTTAATTAACAACCCGGACAAAGAATGGAGTCTGTCCAAAAGAATGGAGCCATGATGTCTAGCGAATGGTATAGCCTAAAGGCATTCACATGACTTCACGTCCGCAAACACACACACACATAGCACGCGGGAAAGAAGACAATTCTTGCACACACACGTGTTACTTAAAACATGTGGACTAAAAGAACTGTCTCAATAATGTTCAAATATATAAAATCAGTTGATTTCATGTCTTTATACAATGTATTAGAATAACTAGGATGTTTACTGTATGTAAATCAAAACCTGTATGCCAGTAACTGTGATAATCTTGTATATCTGTACGCGCAAGTCGCAGAATGACCGTTCTTAGTATCTCTGTTATCGCAAAAACCTGACTATGCCAAATCTTGTTCACAAATCACAACAAGATGCATAATTTCAGAAATACCAGCTTTCTGAAGAAATAGAGGCTTAGAATTTCCACCCTATTGATTAACTAAGAGGAGGGGGGGGGGGGGGGGGGGGGGGGTTCAAAGAACAATGAAACACTCGTGCCTTTTCTCTCCACAGACGTGATTGGATCCTTCCATCTGTCGGGCTCGGCCACTCCGTCTATAAGAACAGAAGTTTATCATTAACTTTTTGCACTCCGCCACGAGGACGACCATCCTGGCACTCCGTCATCCCGAGGACGACCACCCTGGCCTTCGCCCCCTCCCCTTGAGAGAAGGATCCCTTTGGCAGCCAGCCAAGAGAGAGAGACCTGCAAACATCTGGAGCGACTTTCCTGAACTTCACAGAAAAACTCCGTAGCGAACTTCCATGACGATTCGAACTCAGACACGTACACGAGAGAGCCTAATGCAAGTATTATATTTCACCTTTAAACTGCTTGTACCAGGTTGTCTTAATTAATCCTGATTCACGAAATCATAAATGTCTGAAGGGCTTTGGTGAAGTGATTGGAACTCTGTCTCTCTCATCTGTCTCTCTCATCTGTCTCTCTCTCTCTCTCTCACTCTCTCCCTCGTGGATTCTCTCTTTCCATCATTCTTTTCCCTTTGATTTTATTCGTTAAGTTTGATTTTTCCTTGTTTGTACCATATCGTTTGTTTCTCCTATATATATATGCATATTTACCCCCGTGTGATTCGTAGCTTTGTATTCTGTAGTTGTTTTATTAAAACCCAATAATTGCATTAAATTGAATCCGTATTGTTTTGCTCACAAATCTCGAAGTCACTGACGCGTAAGATTTTAGCTACCCATTTAAGCTTGATTTTCATGTAGTACTACTTCAGTAGTACAAATTGTACAAACATAAGAGATATTATTTGTCCTGATCAAACAGATCAATGTTTCTTAAGGTTTGTAACATTGATAATTGATGAAGAAATCAATTTGGATAAAGGTTACTTTTAAATGATTAAAGGTTCCGTTATACGTTAATTTTTGTCTGTACAACAAGCAAATCATATTCATAGACTCATGAATATTCATACCATTTGAATTAATTATTCCCCAAAACGTATTGTTGTACGTAACACTTAAGGGTTTTTTTCTGCAACACCCTTAGGTTTAAGGGAAACATAAGGGCGAACTTAAGGGAAAATTACACTTAAGGTGCTTTATGCAACCGGGCACTTGTCTTCCGTCTAGGCCTCTGACGTGAACTCACGAAGCACCACGACGCATGCGCAAGAATATCACGTAGAGCCGGCGTTCGGGCATCCAGGAAATGCACACTTTAGCCCCATTTTGACAACTACTCCAAGACCTAAAGCACGATCAATGTAGAATTCAACAGCTTAGATACTGCGCATCTTCCTCTGCTTGTAAACAAAGCTCCTCGTTTCCGGGTCATGTGTCAGAACGCGGCTCTATTCTCGCGCATGTGTCGTGGGGCTTCGTGAGTTCACGTCTGAGGCTTAGACGGAAGACAAGCACCTTTTGAATAAAGTCATTATTCGTTGTTGAATAAAGTCGTTATACAAAAACTATTCTCGTCGCTTCATAAAATTATTGTAGAAGCACTGTAGTGAGATGGACTTTGTAACAACGTCTTTAGCACCTTTTATGGGTCTTGTGAGTGTAAATTACATTACTGCCAATGGAGGCCTTTCTGAGCCATCGGATTTCAACAAAAATACCTGTGTTCTGAAGATGAACAAAGGTCTTACGGGTGTCGAACGACATGAGGGTAAGTAATTAATGACAGAATTTTCATTTTTGGGTGAACTAACCCTTTAAGGTGATCTTCACACAGAACATGGTATACACAGTAAATTCACTTCATTAGAACTAAACATATTTAAAGAGAAGAAAGCGTCCTTAATTCATTTGATTCAGGCTTTAAAAAGCTCAACTGTTAAATTATTATCCTTTGTAATTGCTCTAATGAAAAGTTTCCATAGTTCTTGCGTAAAATCCAAAGTTCAACTGTATTATTAGTAAGATCATGTTAATCACATGTAGAGTCATGTTGTCATATTGTTGTTCCAAATGTACTTTTATTTGTTTTGTGTCATTTAAAGGTTCCGTGAAGGAGTGTTTTGAATGTTAATGTGATATTAAATCAAGGTCAAACATTAGCCCAGTTAATAATATAATATTGATTTTATGTCATAGCTTGTTTTTGTTTGATTTATGTTTGCATTATTAGTGTCAGTGCTGTGTGTCTCTGTTGGTACAGTGACCCTGCTGGAGGTCCACCAAGTGGATGAACATGTGATTTCACCAACAGCTCTCTCTCACTGTGATAGTTTAAATCAGGGGTTTTCAACTCTCACCCTCGAGATCCACTGTCCTGCAGAGTTCAGCTCCAACCCTTATCAGACACATGTGAACAAGCTAATCAATGTCTTCAGGATTACTAGAAACTTACAGACAGCTGAGTTTGATCAAGGCTGGAGCTAAACTGCATGTTGGATCTCGAGGGCCAAAGTTGAGAACCACTGTTTAAAAGTGTAAAAAGTTGATATGCAAGATAAATCTATATTTCTTATATTACTTTAGCCTCTTTCTGTACAATGATTAATAAAGATTTTTTTTCATATTCTTTGAATGCATTATTCAACCACATTCTTTACCAAACATCACAACATAATGCATTTGTACAATCATTCATCTCTTACCGCACGAATAAGGAAATCTACTATAAAAAGTGTTAAAAACTATTTTAGTATATGGTGTATTGATATTGATATAACACAAAATCACTTCATAATATTGCTTCTGGATTCTGCAGTTACTTATATTCATTTAGCAGACACTATTATCTAGAAAATAATATATTAATCAGTGAATTCATATTCAAACCTTGTGTTTTTAAAGGTGACAAACATTAATCTCATCATGGCCGTGGGTGTTTCTGTTGAAAACACAGTTAAACAGTTCTAGGAAGATGTTGACGACAGGGTTGAGAAAAAAACGTTGGGTGTGAAATGCGATGAGAAGAAAACAATTGACCACAGGCACATGTGGTCACGAAAACAAATGTGCAAACTTTAGTCATTTCAGTTTATATTCCACTCTGCTCTTAGTTTGATCTTTATCTCTCATAGCGACTATTTTAGCACATGTTTGCATTCATGGCTGTTGAACCCCATGAGTTTCTTGACATATACTGATCTTCAGATGTTTGTCCTGATCAAGTCTCTCATTGTCCTTCAGCTGTTAAAATCATTTAGTTTAGTTTAGTTCGGTTTTGGTCCAGTGGTTTTCTGTTCTCCACAAACCATAATGAATCTCAGAGCAACTAAACCATCAACATCAGCTGCATTCGTCTCTGAATCACCACATCAAACGCTTTACAGCAAGAGACGAGTTCAATACAACAATCTGAATGATTTACATCAATAGAACATGTATTTGTGCAAATATAGTGAGTGATCAATTGAGCTCAGATGAGAGAGAAGAGCTGTAAGTGCAGAGACACTTTAACCTTTAAACACACTGTGGTTTAATGCGCTTCAGATTAAAAATAAATTCTGATAAGCAGAACTACTCAAAACTGAAGCTGTCAGGAGCTAATGTGTCAAATATCTACAGTTACTTCTGCTTTTGTGCATGTGGACATGTGAGAGAGAGATGAAGTGTGAAAACAGAGCAGAAACTGACCAGTGCAGTGGAAAGTTCTGAAGCAGCAGGTCAGATACCCGTATCTCTCCTTTTATACACATATCCTTTTCAATGATTCTTTTTATTATATCCATAACCTGAATAATCCAGGATAATCAAAATAAATATCTCTTTCTCTGCTTTCATATGTAATCTAGAGATGATTGTAATTCTGTGTGATTTTATACTTTTATATATTTAGTTTGAGGATGATTTTGTACTATCAAATCTAGTCTCCCCAGCTGCTCTGGGTTGACCTCCAGCCAGGATGCATGGCTCACTCTCGTGAAGGATAGCTATGGCGGAGTCACTGTTTGGGTATTGAGTGTTCTCTTGATAAACGGTCATAATCCCCTGACATTAACTAGAGTGTGATGCCCTAGTTGTCAGAATAAGTCTCGGAGTCAGATGCAAGTTCTCAATGTTTATTATAGAGGAATAAAGAGAGCGTCAGATGAATCACAAAGTCACAGTCCACGGCACAGAGACCACCCGCGGCGTCCCACGAAGTAATCCACTCTGGTCGGTGACCGGGAAGAAATCCTCACACGGCGAGAGACTGACGATAACCTCAGAACACTGGACGGAAGGCAAAACAACGTCCGACAGAAAAAGGTAGCTCACAGGAACCTGGATGATACTGGATCTCGCCTGAAAACAAAGCGCACCAGTAATACCAGAAAACAGAGCAAAGTTCACTCGAGGTCAAGTTCACAATATCCACAGGCGGGTAAACTCTGGGCTAAGACGAGCCTCCAGATGCCTGCGACCGAACCTGAAGAAACAGAAAGAGCTACCGACTGGACTCGGACAGCGAGACTGAAACCAACCAAGACAATGAGCACGCGACGAGAGACAGGACAGAGTGCTATAAAAAGAGAACAGCTGATGAGACACGACAGGTGAACAATTACTGAAACGAGTGGGAGGAGCCAGTGAACCAGTGAGGAACCACCACCAACAGGTAAGACATACATACACACACGATCACCCAGGAGTCCTGACAGTATCCCCCCCCCCATGACCGGCACCGGACGGGCATGGAGGAGACTCACCCTGTCGCCGACGGAGATCCTCGATCAGACCAGGGTCCAGTATATCCCGGGCCGGAACCCAAGACCTCTCCTCCGGACCGTAACCCTCCCAGTCCACTAAATACTGAAAACCTCTGCCCCTGCGACGAGAATCTAGTAATCTCCTAACAGTATAGGCAGGAGCACCATCCACTAGACGAGGGGCGGGGGGTTTAGGGGCAGAGACAGGGGGATTGTTCCGGGCAAAAATCACAGGTTTAACCCTGGATACATGAAAAACTGGGTGAACCCGACCAAGAATAGGAGGTAACTTAAGCTTGACCGCTACCGGATTAATGACCTTAGATATACTGTATGGCCCAATGAAACGAGGAGCCAGCTTACGAGAAGGCTCACGGAGAGGCAGATCCTTGGTGGAAAGCCATACCTTTTGTCCACACACATAACGGGGTGGAGGTCGCCGGTGACGATCAGCCGCAGCTTTGGTTCGTCTGGAGTTTTGCAACAAGAGTGATTTAGCTTTCTTCCAAGTGCGTCTGCACCTGCGCACGAAAGCTAAAGCAGACGGAACCGCTGCGTCGGGCTCCTGTGATGGGAAAAGAGGAGGTTGATAACCGACAGATAATTCAAACGGAGACAAATTAGTGGATGCGACGGGAAGAGAATTATGAGAATACTCGACCCAAGGAAGCTGTTGGCACCAAGAATTCGGATATTTAGACGACAGACAGCGAAGCGTTCGACCGAGATCCTGATTAGCCCGTTCGCATTGCCCATTGGTCTGCGGATGATAACCAGAAGACAGGCTGGCAGTAGCGCCGATCTGTCTACAAAACTCCTGCCAAAAACGAGAGATGAACTGAGGACCCCTATCTGAAACTACATCAGTCGGAATACCGTGTAACCGAAAGACGTGATTAATCAAAACCTGAGCCATCTCCTTGGCAGAAGGAAGTTTAGGCAGGGGAATAAAATGAACCGCTTTGGAAAAACGATCCACCACAGTCAATACGACAGTGTTACCATTCGACGCCGGTAAGCCGGTGACAAAATCAAGGGCTATATGAGACCAGGGGCGGGAGGGGACGGGCAAAGATTTAAGCAGACCAGCGGGAGGTTGATTAGATGCTTTATTACAAGCACAGACTGAACAGGCTAATACGAACTGTCTGACGTCCGAAGTCATAGAAGACCACCAAAAACGTTGACGGATGGCAGCCAACGTTCTCCGAATTCCTGGATGGCCGACAAACTTGGATTCGTGACCCCACCGGATGACATCGGAACGTAGGCGCTCAGGAACCCATAGACAACCCGCCGGACACCCCTCCGGAACTTCCCCCTCTCGGCCGGCCTCTCTCACCCGCTGCTCGATTCCCCACACGAGGGCACCGACCACCCTCCCCTCCGGGAGAATGGTCTCGGTCCGCTCCGAACCGGAACCCTCGAACAGACGGGAGAGAGCGTCAGGTTTAGTGTTTTTAGACCCCGGCCGGTACGAGAGGGTGAAGTTAAACCGCTCGAAGAAAAGTGCCCAGCGAGCCTGTCTAGATGTTAATCTTCTGGCTGAACGGATATATTCCAAATTCTTATGATCCGTCCAGACCAGAAAGGGTTCCGAGGTTCCCTCCAACCAGTGACGCCACTCACCCAGAGCGAGTCTAACCGCCAGCAGCTCCCGATTACCTATGTCGTAATTTCGCTCCGCTGGGTTTAACCGATGAGAGAAAAAAGCACACGGATGCACTTTCCCGTCAACAGAGGATCGCTGAGATAAAACGGCGCCTACCCCGACATCAGATGCATCCACCTCCACTATAAATTGTTTCGCCGCATCTGGAATAGAAAGAACAGGTGCAGAGATGAAACGGGACTTTAACTCATCAAAGGCCTCCTGAGCTTCAGTATTCCAACGGAAACACACTTTAGAGGAAGTAAGAGCGGTAAGAGGTTTAGCGATCTGACCAAAGTTTCTGATGAAACGCCGATAAAAGTTGGCGAAACCCAGAAATCGCTGAAGCTCTTTACGAGTGTCGGGCACTGGCCATTCGGCGACCGCTTTAACTTTAGCGGGATCGGGACGAATCTCTCCCTCGGCTATTACGAAACCCAGAAACGAAACCGACTCCTGGTGGAACTCACACTTCTCCGCCTTAACAAAGAGCTGATTCTCTAACAACCGTTGTAAAACCTGGCGAACATGCTGGGTGTGTATCTGCATAGAGGGAGAAAAGATGAGAATGTCATCGAGATACACAAAGACAAATTTGTTAATCATGTCACCCAGCACTTCATTGACCATGGTTTGGAAGACAGCCGGTGCGTTACAAAGACCGAACGGAAGAACGCAGTATTCCCAGTGCCCTGATGGTGTATTAAAGGCTGTCTTCCACTCATCGCCCTCTTTGATACGTACCAAGTGATAAGCGTTGCGCAGATCTAACTTGGTAAACACGTGCGCTCCCTGTAATAACTCGAACGCTGATGACATTAAAGGCAAGGGGTACTTATTCTTAACAGTAATGTCATTCAGCCCTCTGTAATCAATGCACGGACGAAGAGACCCGTCTTTTTTCTTGACAAAGAAAAATCCAGCGCCAGCTGGAGATGAGGAGCGGCGAATGAGACCGGCATTAAGAGATTCGTTAATGTACTTATCCATAGCCTCTCTCTCTGGTTTAGATAGGGAAAATATGCGACCCTTAGGCGGAGAAGTGTCTGAGAGAAGTTTGATTTCACAATCATACGACCGGTGAGGAGGTAGGGAAGTGGCCCGAGCTCTACTGAACACCCGACGCAGATCAGAGTACTCCGCCGGAACTCCCGAGAGATCAACATCCGGAACCTGAAAAGTAGAACACACAACAGGAGAAGGAGCAGGACCGAGACAAGAAACATGACACGAAGACTTCCAAGATAACACAACACCGTTCTGCCAATCAACGTGAGGATTATGTTTGGTCAACCAATCATGCCCTAAAATGACGGGTGATTGAGAATGTTCTAATAAAAAGAATTCAATCTCCTCACGATGATTGCCAGAAACAAACAGACTCACAGGGGGGGTGCGATGGGTGATAACAGCCATATGCTGTCCCTTTAAAGTCCAGGCGGAGAGAGAAGAAGACAGAGGAATAAAAGGAATATTCCATGATTTGGCCACACCGGCATCCAGAAAACTTGCCTCCGCACCAGAATCCAGCAACGCCTGTGAATGATAAGACTGTTTATAGTTTATGATTACTGGAAGTGTGGTACAGCTTACGGGAGACTTTAATGACGACACGCCCACCGAAACTCCCGAAGTCATCGGCGGGCAGACTCTTTTACCGGACACACAGCAGCGATATGTCCCGCCTTACCGCAATATAAGCACAAACCACAGGACAGACGACGATGTCTTTCAGTGGCAGTAAGACGGAGCTTGCCCAGTTGCATGGGTTCCTCCATTTGGAGAGAAGATGCGGGGAATTCCACCGGTTCAGAGACGGCGAGATGACGAAACGACCGGCGGATGTCACGTTGACGGTGGCGTGTCTCGATCCTCAACGCCAGATCGATCGCCGTCTCTAGAGATGTCGGCGGATCCCGTGCAGCGATCTCATCCTGGATAGCAGGGTTGAGACCCTCGAGGAACTGAGCCCGTAATGCAGCGTCATTCCAGCCGCAGGTGATGGCTAGCGTCTTGAACGCGATGGCATAATCCGTGACGGAAGAGGTCCGTTGCAAAAGTCTCACTAATTCGGCTGCTGCCATGTCCCCATGAAGTGACCGATCAAATAAACTCAACATCTCCGTTTCAAGAGCCTCAAACGAAGCCGTGCACGAAGCCCTGGCTCCCCATGCAGCCATTCCCCACTGCCTTGCCCTTCCGGTGAGAAGTGTCAGTACATACGCCACCTTAGATGATGAAGCGGCGAACCGCCGTGGCTGAAGGGCAAAGACAAGGGAACACTGCTGTAAGAAAGCCCGGCAAGACTTGGGATCGCCATCGAAGGACGGGGGTGTCGCCGCGTGTGGCTCGCGGTCTGCAGGTGCACTTTCGACTGGTGCAGGAGGAAAACGCTCACCGACCTGGGAAACCATCTGGTCTACCCGGGTACTGAGTTCAGTAAATTGTCCGGACAGAACACGAAAATCTCTGGAAGCTTCATTCAACAGAGATGCATGCTGATCAATGATCACTCCCTGCTGCTGAAGTGCGGTGTACATCGTATCCGAACTCTCCGAACTCGCTGACTCCATCGGTGGCGTGCTCATTCTGTCAGAATAAGTCTCGGAGTCAGATGCAAGTTCTCAATGTTTATTATAGAGGAATAAAGAGAGCGTCAGATGAATCACAAAGTCACAGTCCACGGCACAGAGACCACCCGCGGCGTCCCACGAAGTAATCCACTCTGGTCGGTGACCGGGAAGAAATCCTCACACGGCGAGAGACTGACGATAACCTCAGAACACTGGACGGAAGGCAAAACAACGTCCGACAGAAAAAGGTAGCTCACAGGAACCTGGATGATACTGGATCTCGCCTGAAAACAAAGCGCACCAGTAATACCAGAAAACAGAGCAAAGTTCACTCGAGGTCAAGTTCACAATATCCACAGGCGGGTAAACTCTGGGCTAAGACGAGCCTCCAGATGCCTGCGACCGAACCTGAAGAAACAGAAAGAGCTACCGACTGGACTCGGACAGCGAGACTGAAACCAACCAAGACAATGAGCACGCGACGAGAGACAGGACAGAGTGCTATAAAAAGAGAACAGCTGATGAGACACGACAGGTGAACAATTACTGAAACGAGTGGGAGGAGCCAGTGAACCAGTGAGGAACCACCACCAACAGGTAAGACATACATACACACACGATCACCCAGGAGTCCTGACACTAGTGCTTGTATGTGTGTGCGCGTTTCACAAGTTCTGTGCAGGTTTGTTGGAGCTATCTGATCGGGCCTGACCCCCCTCCCGACATGCAGGCGCCCTTTACGGAGTCCGAGGCAAATCTTACCCTTCTGGGAGGGATGTTGCGACGAGCATCCTGACTAAACTACGCCATTCCGGCATATCTATACATGTGTGACAAATGTTTAGGCTTTAAGGTATCTGTAGCCAATTAAGGCGTAGGCCATCTGTTATTGTTGATGTAATCAATGTCCTTGTAACCTGTATAACTGGTGGGCAAAATTCTCTGTAAGTTAGAGTCTGGCCTGCAATTCCACGAGAGACTCTGACGCTGGCTTCTGCTGATGAATTTGCAAACTATTCTTCAGTAAATATTTCTTTAATTAATCTAACTCCTGACTCTTGGTCTTCATTTTTCACTACTGGTCCTGGGTCCTAAACTGTTACCCCAACAGTTCTAATACACATTGCTCACAATGAATCATACCCTTTTATTCAAACGTTTTGCAACCTCGTTTGCCAAGATAACAGCTCTGAGTCTTCTTCTAGAATACCTGATGAGTTTGGAGAACACCTGACAAGAGATCAGAGATCATTCCTCCATACAGAATCTCTCCAGATCCTTCAGATTCCCAGATCCATGTTGGTGCTTCTTCTCTTCAGTTCACCCCACTCATCTTCTATAGGGTTAAGGTCAGGGACTGGGTTGGCCATGGCAGAAACTTGGTTTTGTACTCAGTGACACATTTTACTGTTGATTTTTATGTTTGTTTTGGATCACTGTCCTGTTGGAAGATCCAACCACGGCCCATTCCAGGATCTCTGGAAGAAAGATAGGCCCACAATATTAAAGACACAGCAGAGTATTTCATTTTACACATGGGGTACTTTTTTATCCCTGTGTGCACCAAACCCATCTTGAGTGTTTGCTGACAAAAAGCTTTTTTTTCCCATCTGACCACAGAACCAGGTCCCGTCTAAAGTTCCAGTAGTGTCGTTACTTTTCAAACGTTCTGTGGTCAGATGAAAAAAAAAAATGCTTTTAGTCAGCAAACACTTAAGATGGGTTTGGTGCACACAGGGATAAAAAAAGTACCCCATGTGTAAAATGAAATACTCTGCTGTATCTTTAATGTTGTGGGCCTATCTTTCTTCCAGAGATCCTGGACATTTTGTTCAGATACAAGATATCATGGATTCTAAAAAATTAAAACCTGACTGTCCCAACTAGAAAACTTATAATGGGCCAAGGTTGGATCTTCCAACAGGACACTGATCCAAAACAAACATCAAAATCAACACAAAAATGTGTCACTGAGTACAAAACCAAGTTTCTGCCATGGCCATCCCAGTCCCTGACCTTAACACTATAGAAGATGAGTGGGGTGAACTGAAGAGAAGAAGCACCAACATGGATCTGGGAATCTGAAGGATCTGGAGAGATTCTGTATGGAGGAATGGTCTCTGATCTCTTGTCAGGTGTTCTCCAAACTCATCAGGCATTCTAGAAGAAGACTCAGAGCTGTTATCTTGGAAAAAAGAGGTTGCAAAAAGTATTTAATAAAAGGGTATAATTAATTGTGAGCAATGTGTATTAGAGAAAAACATTTATTTCATAAAGAGATTTTCCCTCCATTTAAAATTCTTATCCTCCAATGGAAGGTTAGAATTGTATACATTTTTAAAACAAAAGATCAAAAGGATTAACAACGCAATTTATTTTCACAGCCTTCTTTGGTCATATTTACCAAATGTCAGCGGTGTAAAGTAATTGAGTAATTTTACTTGATTACTGTACTTAAGTATTATTTTGGGGGATTTTTACTTTACTTGAGTACAATTAAAAATCAATACTTTTACTTTTTCTTAATTACATTTTTTAAGAAAAAAAAGTACTTTTTACTCCTTACAATTTTATTTACAGTCAAAAAGTACTTCTTTTTTGGAGATCACTTAATTCTATTTTCCCTTGCTATTACCAAACCAATTGAATTGGGCTGATGCCCAGTTTAATTTAAATGTATTTATTCTGCCAATGAGATTCATTTTCACATTCCATGAAATTGGTCAGACATGTTAATTGGTCCTTGGGAAGTGATGTCATGTCGCATCAATTACCACAATGCAGCAACTTGACCTGGGCTGCGTTTCCCAAGACCATCGTAAGCCTAAGTTGATCGTAGAGACCATTGGTGGCAATTGTTCTATGATCAACTTAGGCTTACGATGGTTTTGGGAAACGCAGCCCTGGAAATTAGAGTGAGAGGCTTTTCAGCCCCAAAAGACGCTTGACACTAAAAATTTTGAAAAGCAGCTCCTGCTTAAAGGGATAATTCACCCAAAAATGAAAATGTGATGTTTAATGATGTTTTATGAACAAAGTTCGGGAGGAGCACGTTCAGATAATTGACACAGGTGGAGAGCACTCAGCTAATCAGCAATAGAGGTATATATACACGCAGCAGTCTTACCTCCATTCATTGACAGTTTTCCAGCATCCCTCCACCACCCCTTCTCCACACTTTTTTTTATCAACCACTTACATATACGGGGGGTACTTGGGGTTCGGGCCAAATTCCGAGCTCGAAGCCCTCCCCCCCGGACAGCACGCCAAATACGCATTTAAATTACTCTCCATAAATTATATGCAAGTGTGAACTTGTGAATCTGCTTACATGTAGGTGTCTTTGTTTCTTCAGTAGAACACAAATGAAGATTTTTAACTCCAACTGTTGCAGTCTATCAGTCGTATAATGCATGTGAATGGTACATGACTACTAGCATCATCTATGAGAGTAAAAAAAACCTGCACAGACAAATCCATATTAAACTCCGCAGCTCGTGACAACACATTGATGTCCTAAGACATGAAACGATCGGTTTGTGCGAGAAACCGAACAGTAATTATATAATATTTTTACCTCAAAAACGATCTATGTCCGACACCCGTTCAGCACGCTATCACTTCCGGTAAGTGTGGTCAATGTACAAAATAATAATAATAATAATAATTTGTTACATTTATATAGCGCTTTTTTTAATTATTTAAATCGCTTTACATATAGAAGGGGGAAATCTCCCGAACCAACACCAATGTGCAGCTCCACCTGGAAGATGCGACAGCAGCCATATTGCGCCAGAACGCCCACCACACACCAGCTTATGGTGGAGAGGAGACGGAGTAATGAAGCCAATCGGTATATGGGGATGATTAGGAGGCCATAATGGACAGAGGCCAATTTGGCCAGGATGCCGGGGTTACACCCCTACTCTTTTTCCGAAGAACATTGGCAAGTTGAATACGGAAGGCGGTCCGCCTTTATTAACCCCCCAGTTAATAAACTTTTGAGCTTCAAATTTTGACCTGCCATTCACTGCCATTATAAAGCTGGGAAGAGTCAGGATATTTATTAATATAACTATATATTCGTCTGAACGAAGAATGTCATATACACCTAGGATGGCTTGAGGGTGAGTAAATCATGGGCTAATTTTAATTTTTGTGTGAACTAACCCTTTAAATATTCCATAGAAGGGACAAATTCACTTTTAAATATGATCTCAATCAGGTAACGTAAGGTTATAAAACTTTGATTATGCTTTCACTCTTAGTTCATAGTGGCCGGATTAAAGTCTAAAGGTCACAGATTGTTTTGTCCAAACACAGCCCAGTATTCATAGAATCACATGTTCATGGGTGTTGATTCATATTACAGCTGGTGAGTGCAATACATTTTAAAGGGCTTACAATCACAGATTTCTATGGGAGCTGAGAATAATGATGTGCAGAAGCCCTTAAAACAGTACAGCTAATGTTATTTGGCGAAGCAAGGAAAGTGTGCATGTACCAATGGATGCTTGAGCTCATAGTCGTGGCCTAATGGTAAGAGAGTCGGATGTGTAACCCGAAGGTTGCGGGTTCAAGTCTCAGGTCCGGCAGGAATTGTTGGTGGGGGGAGTGAATAACCAGCGCTTTCCTCCACCCTCAATACCACGACTGAGGTGCGACCCTTGAGCAAGGCACCGAATCTGCCACCAACTTAAGGCACCAACTGCTCCCCGGGCGCCGCAGCAATCTGGGTGTGTGTTCACGGTGTGTGTGTGCACTTGGATGGGTTAAATGCAGAGCACAAATTCCAAGTATGGGTCACCACACGTCACCTCACTTCACTTCATAATGACCCACAAATCCTGCACCTATAAGTCTGTTTGAAAGAGACCTAAATGCACAATTCTGATTCAGTGCTCTTTTTTTCAGACTGTACCTGCTGTTATGATACTTTTGAAGCTGTGATCCGATTGGTCGTCGCTGCAGTGGTGGGCGTGGCTGTTGTTGCTGTGCTGGTTTATGACATCAGATCTACAAGAAGTGAAGAACACAGAAGAGACGTCAGCATCAGACCCATAGAGTGAAATCAGACCAATGGTTTGAGTTCACAAGAAGGTGGAGATCCAGATATTCTTGCTGAAGGTGTCTGTTTAATCCCCAAAAGGCAAAACATTAATACATTAATGCTTGCACAGCTGTTTATTAACAGAGTACTTTTTCACTCATTGGCTATTTATTGATCGAATTTGCACAGGATGATACTGATGCTCTTAGTTTGATCTTTATCTCTCATCGTGACAATTTTAGCACGTTTGCATTCATGGCTGTTGAACCCCATGAGTTTCAGATGTTTGGCCTGATCAAGTCTCTCATCAGTCCTTCAGCTGTTAAAATCATTGTTTAGTTTAGTTCGGTTTTTGCCCATTGGGGTTCTGCTCTTCACAAACCATAATGGATCTCAGAGCAACTAAACCATCAACATCAGCTGCATCAGTCTCTGAATCACCACATCAAACGCTTTACAGCAAGAGACGAGTTCAATACAACAATCTGAATGATTTACATCAATAGAACATGTATTTGTGCAAATATAGTGAGTGATCAATTGAGATCAGATGAGAGAGAAGAGCTGTAAGTGCAGAGACACTTTAATCGTAAACATGCGGTTTAACACATTTCTGCTCAAATAAATGCTGATAAGCAGAACTCCTCGAAACTGAAGCTGTCAGGAGCTAAAAGTGTCAAAAATCTACAGTTACTTCTGCTTTTGTGCATGTGGACGTGTGAGAGAGAGATGAAGTGTGAAAACAGAGCAGAAACTGACCAGTGCAGTGGAAAAATACTGAACATTTACATTCAGATCTGCTTTATTTAACATTATCATATTATGTAAATATGTGTATATGTTCATGGCATCAGACTTTTCTCCTGAAATTGTCAGCGCCGTTCTTGAAAATGAATAAGACTGAACATGATCGACACATCTGTGTGGACTGAAGAGAAAAATGTATTATGATTAATTATGACTCTCTTCTGCAGTATTACTGTATTAAACACAAACCATTCAAAATTTTTGACATGTTTAATGTGATCCTGAAGGTCACTGTGATTAATGTAGACTCAAGGTCAAAAGGTCAAACATCACATCATGAGTTGGTCATCATGGGATATTAAACTGATTCTTATGATCTACTCAGAATAATTTTTAAACTTCAGATTCATTCATTTTAACTCGGTTTAATGGTGAACACACAGTACGTCTCTCCTAAAGACCCTGCTGGAGCGCCAACTAGTGACTGAACAACATATTTACAGTGTCAGGGCCTTAAAAATTGAACCTTCCCTTTTTTCAACTGTACATTAAATATTTCAATAATATAGTTATGTAATTTGATTCAAATTCAGTCTGATTATCATCACTAGAAGCACCTGTGAAACTGTCAGTCAGTACGTTTACATGGACAACAATACTCCGATATTAATCTGATTAAGACCATACTCTGATTAAGAAACTACCATGTAAACAGCGATTTCTAATTACCTTAATCCGGTTAAAGCCATACTCGAATTAAACAAAAATCGAATTAAGACATGTGGAGTATGCCTGTTTTAGTCGCATTATCTAAGTGCATTGTAGACATGTACACACCTTAATCTAACTATTAACGTCGTGAAGGAGTTTCCGCCGCGTTTTGTGACAGGTCACACACACACACACACACACACACACACACACACACACACACACACACACACACACACACACACACACACACCAGGCAAGTGCAGAGGGGAGGGCTTTGGGGGCTCGTATCAAAAGTATATAAAGTGCCCCTCTAAACAATCATCAATAATATTGTGACAAATAAAACAGAATTTGAATTATAATTAATATAACCGCACGTACAAAACAATGCGCTTAAATTCCCGTTTATCTTTTACGTACCTTTCAGTCTGAAATGTCGTTGCCATGACGTGTTGCTATGGTGCGTGACTGCGTGTCTTGCTCATAGACCGTAAAAACTCTGCTCACTCGGACACGGCCTCCTCTATATTTTTTTTCTTTGTGTTGCAATAATGCTCATTTTAAAAGTAAAATACGATCATTTTGTATCTGTAATCCCAGATTCATATTTGTCTGCTTACAACAGCGGTCGGGAACCTCTAGGCTTGCGACTGCGAGCCATATGCCATTCAGTGAAAGCTTTGGCTCGATAGCAGAAAAAAAAACCAATCCAAACAATCACGATTTTGAAACCTTTTCATCACATTTTCATCATTTATCAAAACTATTATTCGAAATGTAGGCTGTCAAGAAGGAGGCAAGATGGGCAGTGTCTCTTAAAAAAACCTGAAAGACAATATTTAATATTACAAAAAATAAAACTATATATATATATATATATATATATATATATATATATATATATATATATATATATATAATATCATAATATCATTAAAAAAAAGTATAAAAATCACTCGTTTTTATAAAGTCACACTGTCCAACAGCGACACCCGCAGGTAAAGTTACAGTGGGTTGCCTGAGCCCATTGATTTGAACACACCCACGAAAGTCGCGCTATGATTGGACCCCGGACAGTAGAGGTGTGCGATACCGCTAGATTTGGTATCGATCCGATACCAAGTAAATACAGGGCCAGTATCGCCGATACCGATACCAATATCGATACTTTTTAATAATTAAGGTGGATGCGTCTTCAACCTAAATCTAAATGAATTTTCATGACTTTTAATTTGTTTTTGTGATTTGCATTTTGGGTTATTAATCAGTACTACAAAAGCTTTTGTTCAGAAACAACTTTTGGTTACTTCTGTTTTATTTAAATAAACAAAGTTACAAAATGATTACTTCACAAATATAAAAAATGTAAAAACAAAATCTCTTTTCAAGTAGCATGTTAACAAAAAATGTTTCTCCTCTTTAGTGCACTTCTTTTCAGGATTTTTTTCTTAAATAAACAAAGTCACAAAGTTTTACATACAACGCTCCTCTGTCTCTCTGCTGCCATTCTCCGCCTCTGACTGACTGCAGTTACGCCCGTTTCACACATACTCCGTTTGCAGTGCGTATGCGGTGCGTATTTTTTTCCGTACCCATGTTAACGGATTACAGCTTTCACACTGCGCGCGGATGCTGTCCGTCAGTCCGTTCCAGGTGCGGTGCGTCTGCAGCAGTCCGGCGATCGTTTCCGTACCGAGTCTATTTTTTGCTGTGCTGCACTGCGGAATTAAAGTGACAGCACAATGTTCGCTTTAAAATAAACATGTACTGACACGAAAATCTAGTAATTTTACCACTGATGTATGTCATTTAAAATATACTCTGTTTCAAAGTCAACACATGGCTTTTTTTTCTCGGGTAAAGCAAGGAAACGACACCTTACCTGGCATTTAGGTTAAAAAAATTGAAATAATGAAGAGCACGTACGTTCCTGGAGGTGTAAAAACAAAAAGGTCTTTATGACCTGCTTTTAAAAGGGTTTAAAAACGAAAGAGAAGACGAGAGTCGGCTGTTTCTATTGTAAGTTTCTAATTTAAAATGTTTATAGGCTATAAGTTATATTTCAATGTTTTGCCACTTGTGTGAGCTAAAGTAGGCTATAGGCTATATAAAGTTATATAGGCTATATAAATATAAAGTAATGAATTGAATAAAAACGTTGTTTAAATGTACTACGTTAAAACGTGACATCTATGAAAGTGTAAACAAAGAGAATTGCAATTCTGACAAGCCATGTTCAGTAACAACTTTTGGATTTGAAATGAAAATAATAATGAATAAATGCTGTGTTTGTGGTATACAGCCGCGGATCAGTTGCGCGCTGCAAACGCAGCATATATGAAAGCACAACAGCGCGTGCTGCTCCTGCACCGCATACGCAACGCAACACGCACCGCATACGCACTGCAGACGGAGTATGTGTGAAACGGGCGTTAGAAATGCGCGGCTGAGCGGCGCGCGCGCCTGACTGCTGGTGGTAGCGCTAGTGGTGAGTCACGTGACAGTACAACACAGGAGAGGGGGAGGAGAGCAGCGTCGAGCACGAGCAGCACTCTTGAGAGCTTGCTCTGCTCTGTGACAGCAGCAGCATTTCGACAAACACGGCCAGGTCGCAAAACGAGAGAAACTGAAACTTAAGTATCGATATTTTCACGTTGGTATCGATATTAGTATCGATCTGCCCACCTCTACCGGACAGCGTAGCGTGGCATGGGGACGTAATGACGTACCATTAATCAAACTATGTTCTGTAACATGTAAAACGGGAACATGAACGTAATATTCTAAAAGCAACTCATGTAAACACCTTAATCATATTATTGCCTTATTCAGAGTAAGGTAATTAGATTACTGCTGTCCATGTAAACGTAGTCAGTGTATTATTGAGTGATCTGTGTTTGATCAGGAAATATCAACAGACTTTATTAGCAGCTCAGTTTCCTCACTGAACTCTGATTAAATTTCTTTAATGTTTATCATAGTGAAGGTGATTGAAATCCTCTTTTTCCAGAGGTGGATTCATGAAATGGTCTCATCCCAGTTACAATGTGCTTTTAAAATACAAGAACATTTTGTGGATTTTCACACTATGTATTTTCATGGCTCATGGTGTGGTTAGTGTGGTCTGTTCGCTCCTGCTGGCAGATGTTGTAGCTACACTTATTATCTGGGAACACAAGGCATCTTCCTTCCTTGAAGACCATTCAAACGTAAATGCAGTGATGGGAAGAACGGCGTTACAGATAAACGGCGTTACTAACGGAATTATTTTTTTTAGTAACGAGTAATCAAACGAATTACTGTTTCTCCCGTTACAACGCCGTTAGCGTTACTGAGGGAAAAAATGCGGCGTTAGTCGCGTTACTATAATTGAGCTCACAGAAGCGCTTTTCTATGGCGTTCCGATGGGTTCTTTAATATGACTTTGCAACATGCACTCGTCTCAACGAACGTCTCACTCAACGTCTTAACTTTTTTTTTTATTCTGCTATTTATTCCATTCAATTTAAGACGCAGACGAGGCGTAGACGTGACGTAGACGTCACGCAGACGTCACGCAAATCACGTGTGGCAGTGAAGTGTCCACTCAGACGTTACACGTCATTCACGTGTAGCAGTGAAGTTATAATTTAATTTTTTCGCTAACACGTAGTATAACACGCTACTCAACACGGCTCAGTGCAGTGTGTCAGCGAATGCACAATTTACTTTCTCTTCACTCATTCCTCTCAATGAACGTGACGTCTGCGTCTGTGATTTTATTTGAGTGTTGTAAATGCGTGCGTGAATTCTTGTTTAATCCTACAAAGATAATACGTGGGGAAACGTTATAAGTCTAAGTTGTAGGCTATATATCAGTCATGTTATCAGTCTAAGTTGTATAAACTATAAAGTTGTATTAATATAAAGTTAAGTCCTTTTTTACAGTCATTTTATGGTTTAGGATGTTTCCATAAACACTGATATCACCCTGTGCAGGTCTTAAATGCTTTAAAATAGATTTTTAGTGTAGGTGATTAATAAATAATTGTGCATATTTTTAATGCCTAAAAATTAACGTTTCCATATC